>NW_028253580.1:1200000-1576270 GCF_964263255.1 Lissotriton vulgaris | reverse complement strand
AGTCCTTGCGGTCTGCACATCTCTCTGCACTAGCTACAATGGTGCAGCTCCCACAGTCTGTGTCTACACCTCGCATGTTACAAATAGTGCAATGCTCGCAGTATGTAAATGTATCTACATTACACTTGGCATTAGACGCAGTCCCTGCGGTCTGCACCTCTCGCTGCACTAGCCACAATGGTGCAGCTCCCACAGTCTGTGTGTCTACACCTCGCATGTTACAAATAGTGCAATGCTCGCAGTATGTAAATGTATCTACATTACACTTGGCATTAGACGCAGTCCCTGTGGTCTGCACCTCTCCCCGCACTAGCCACAATGGTGCAGCTTACAGTCTGTGTGTCTACACCTCGCATGATACAAATAGTGCAATGCTTGCAGTATGTAAAAGTATCTACATTACACTTGGCATTAGACGCAGTCCCTGCGGTCTGCACCTCTCCTCGCACTAGCCACAATGGTGCAGCTTTCACAGTCTGTGTGTCTACACTACGCATGTTACAAATAGTGCAATGCTAGCAGTATGTAGGTGTCTACACTACACTAAGCATTAGACACAGCGCAGTCCTTGTGGTCTGCACCTCTCCCCGCACTAGCTACAATGGTGCACCACTTACAGCTCTCTACAGGTAATTTTTGAGTACTCTTGCCAGAATTATTTTAATAATTGTTGTAAATACTGTTGAGGACCAGTTTAGCACTAAGGCACTTTATTCACTAATCGCACAAATTGCTGCTATGACGTTTCCCTGCCTGCACTTTTCACTATTGAGTTCGTTTGTAGTTTTGCACTTTGTTGCTACCCGAGTCCCTCATTTTATCATGGTGTAAAATCGGGCCAAGAACGACAAATACCTCCCTCCAGGTGAGGAGCTGAGAAATGAATATTTGTCCTTTGCGTCAAGATAGAAGCGTGGGGCCATGTGGTGGGCCGCACTTTGTATTTCTGTGGTCTCTCCTCTTGTATATTCTATGGTATTCAATGTTGGCTTTGACTTGGTGCCTCTACTAGTTGTAATGTTGTATTTGGAATGTGGTGGAACCGTGGATTAGAACACCTTTGTCAGATGGTGCTGATCGTCTGGGCCCGTTAGACCTGTGCTCCTGCTTTCAATTAAACATAAGAAAAACCTTGTTTGCTGTGGAGCACATCCTTTCAGGCTTTAAACCCAAAATCTTGCCCTGCAAGGTCTCATTTCTACTCGTTCCTTTATAATGGCCTTTGTTATAAAGGTCATATTTGTATCAGAATCATCGGCTTTGACGCGTTTAATAGCATACTACTAAAAATTGAAGTGTAAGGCCATTGAACACTCAACTGTGTCCCGTGCAATGTGTTGAAAGTCTACGTAGCATGCAAACATGGAACCGATATATTCAAACAGCGCCATCTGGAGGCAAACTGATGCACATCTCCTTCAGCGGCTGTGAAGGAAACTGTTGGTTGGTGGACCCGAAAAATATCGCAAACCTGGTATGGCGGCAGTAGAGAATATCTTGATGTCACAAATATAGATTTAGTGTGGTCATTAATGAGGAAAGTAAATGGAATGATGGAAGTCCATTCTTAATTGGAAGTAAAGAATTCTGCACCCACTTGTCGTCGCTTTCTTTTTTCTGGACTTTACACTTATTAGCAACTTTCCCTCTCGCATAAACAGAAATACATCAAATGGCAAACAAAGGCTCATTCATACTATTATTTATTTTAGGGTTCATGAATATTTAATATTTTTACGCTAAGACTATCTCGCTCTAAACTGGCTGATATGGCTGAATCTCACCCTTCCCTTTTTCACAGGGAACAAAGATTGGAGCCATTGGCATCACCACTTTCCTGTGCGGTGATGTTTTTGTTCGCATTTGCAGTATCCCTAAATGCAACCTAGCAAAATAAAGGAAACTTTTGTTTTAAAATACGGATCATTGCAGCTCAATTTTTCAACCTACAAATAAAGGCCCGACTTCTAATGTTGAAGGGAAGTTTGGAGTTCATTAGCATTGAGAGAGCAGCCTCCAAAACTAACGAAATTCCCCCTGCACCCTCAGACCTGTAGTGTTCTGACAGGGGCCCTTTCTCACCCTGACTAATCCTCTATGTCAATATTCAGCCCCTCTGGGTGTCACACCACTACTTCTCTTCACCACACCTCATACACTCGACAAAATTAGTTACCTCCTTCATATCAGAAAAGATATGCTCTGTCCACCTTGAATCTTACTGAGTAGAGGACAGTGCCCTGAGTCGATAAAGACAAACAAAAACGCTTTCCTCAATTATTCTGTTTGCTATTTCTTCTCTCCAAACTATCCAGACTCAAGTTGGGGAATCTTAAAATTCTGATGTCTTGTTAAAAACCAATTTATCTCTGCAGCCAGCTTCAAGACTGCAAGAGCGATGCCAAATTCTCCCTCCTACAATCACTTCTTCGACGTTGGAAGCCTCACCACCCCCTTCAAGCTCATTCATGGGCCCTCTGTGAAACCAGCGTGGTGCATGGTTTAAGTTGAGGTCCGCCTCTTTGTGGTATGCCCATATCACTTATAAAAGCACACTGCACCACAGATAGTCCACAAAGCCCCTCGCGTGGAGCAGCAGAGGTTTGCTCCAATGCCTCAGCGATCCATAGCCTTTAGTCAGGACCTGGGGGTATTCTAGAGGGTGTACTCACACCCACTTCACCAGTAGAGGGGAACAAGTGCTTCAGTCTTAGCCAGAAGGAAGGTAAAAGTCCAGCACACCCACAAAGCCATCACTCACATAAGAGTCCTTCAACGCCGCTGGCATAGCGTGGGGGATTCACAGTCAGCCAGGTGCCTCCACTCTTCTTTTCTGACTGGGGCAGTGGTTCTTCCAGTGCTCTCACCGCCGTCCTCCCACTGCAAAGATGACCGCTGTCATCTTACATTTTACGTCGCAGGGCTCACTGGCATTTGTGTTCATTTGATACCCCACTGCTGAAGTCCAAGATCTCTACTGCAGCTCATTCATAGACCCGTCGTCTCCTACAGCATCCTTAGAAGTGGGCCCATGATCGGTCACTCCTAGTGATGGTCAGTGCTACAAAAAAGGACTCTTTCACAGAGTAACAGTGGAAACATCCATCACGGAACCCTCCACCATTGTTTGTTTCTTTCGGACATCCCTACCTGCCTTTTGCGCCCTGTGCTGTTGTATTATCTTTTGGGTTGTGGCATGCAGATACCTGTATTTTAATCGAAGGCACATTTTATATTCAAACAAAGTATGTAAAATATTCAATCTGCTGTTGTTTACTTAGTATAATGGAAAATCAGGATCCTGGTATCTTCGGGGAGTAGGGATGCGCCTAATAAAGCTAACTTCCAAGGATCACCACCTTTGCATCTCTCTAAGACACAAATTGATATTAGTGCTTTTACTGAGGTCACAGTAACTGGTGGTTGTGCTCTAGCTGGACCCCAAAATCTGTCTCTGGTACTATGCCATCTCATTCTAGGAAGGCTCTGTCAGGAAAAGGGATAATGCCAAAATATACCACCAAACCCTGTGCTCATAAGAAGCTTCACATGTCTTAGCCTGACGTCCCAAACGTTTGCCTTTCAGGTGGATCTCCACTCTCCACCTAGTTACGGAAAAAAAATAAGCTATAGCCCCCACACAATCCCATTCTTTCAGGATGCCCCATTGGGATATTGATTGACATCTAATGCAAGTATGGTTCGATACAAAAAGTTTTTTTTTTTTTTTAAACCAGTTGCTTGAAATTTGTTCTATACACCTACCCGTCGCCCAGGTTCTGTATTTCACAATTTCTAACCAATATTAATTTGCCTTTAATGCCATTGCACAAAGTGGGCATGAATGATGGCTTTATTTTCGATGACTTGGGATTCTAGTTGTACACTTGTGCTGTAGATTCTCCAGTGTTGTATGCAGGTCTGTCCCCGGTATTTACCCAAGGCTGCCAACCAGACTCATTACTGGCCAGTAACATCGAAGGCCTAGCCTTGGAAGCCTTCCACTTAGGGTCAATTAGTTCTTCAGGGTGAACAGGAAGTGAGGCTCTTGCCGTCTAAGGAGAAGGACTCACTTTGTCACTTCAATTCTGTTCTATCCGCTCATCTCAGTGAATGAACCAGTTGCTTTTGTATAAGGTCACGATGGATAGCGCTCTTGATATCATTTACCATAGCTTCTCATGACATTTGAAATAAGTACAGTATGACCTTATGTTCACCCATTGATGCATTTAGTTTAAGGATATAAGGGTTGTGTGATCGCCAGAAATAGTGGCCTTTTCTCTTATAATAACCACTTATAAGGGTCACTTATAATAACCATTTCTCCCTCATATTATTGATCTACAATAAAGTAGTTTTGTTTTGCACCTTTGCAGTATTATCCAGTGAAAAGGGAAGTCCTTTTTGTTCTTGATTCACCATAGAGTACATTGTCACAAACTTGGTACTGCCTCAATCCTTCATGAGGCGGGGTGGGGAAACACCTGGTAGGACTTGTAGCCTACAATGTATCTCTTCAAAGGAGGGTGTGGACTCTGAAGAGTCCATTTTGAAATGCTGACAAAACATTGCTCAGTTTTACTCTTCGATTTTTAGGGGTTAATATTAAAATATGTTGCCATGTTATCTACTAATGCTCCTGAAAAGTGTATTATTGGTGTGTTAAAAAGAGGTATTCTTTTACATTCTGAAGAGTCTATTCTATTCTAAAAATCTATTATTAGCCACATTAAAAACAGCCAATAGATCTGACTAGCTTGTTCTCCAACAGGTGACAAGTTTGTGGCTTCATATTCAATAAGAGGAAGGTAAAAGCAACTTTTAGATTGATTTTCTATGATAGCATTACCTCCAATAAAATTGTGGTTGACGAAGTCTCATAAATAACGTTTTTGATTAGACTTTATTCATTAAGGTGTGATATCCAATGCATCTGTACTTATTTGACATTTTTGTGATCTTAGCAGACGAGAAGCGTGAAGATACAATCCACCAGTTGCTGTGTAGCTGGCTTTTGAGAATGGGAAAGGGCTTTTACTTGACTGTGGATTAGTGTTCTTTCAAAGAGTGTGTCTTCAGTTTTTTGTTAAATTTGAGGGGGTTGCAGTGTTCTTGATGAGAGCGGAGTGTTATGTCATATCCTGGGTGGATAGATTGTGGTCTGGTGCCTTGTGTTTCGTATTTTTGCACTCCATCTACTGTCCAGTGGTGCCCTGGGTGCCGGCGTGCCAAGAACCACCGAATGCCAGTTCTGATGATTTTGTAGATGATCATGATGATGATAATGCAGGCTGATAAGGGGAGCCTATGGTGCTCAGGGGGAGGGTCGAGGGGGAGGTGTTATAGTCCTATTTCTTTAGGCCCTTGATAAACCCCACTTTGGAATGTAAGATGAGCATGTAAGATGACCTTAAGGGTTGTAAGTGTGGCACATGGGACACTGTGGAGCAGGGCACAGCTGCCTTCTAGATGCAATAGTACAAAGGCTCTTCTGGAGCAGTTCTGGAGTACTTCTAGAGAAATAGTCTTACTTTCTTTAGTTGATGTGTTCCTTGAGGATGAGGTTGGTGTCCACGACGAATCAAAGTGATTTGGAATTGGGTGAAAGTTGGGTTTCTGATCTGTCCATGTTCCCATCAGTGAGACCTGTTTGATCTTGTTGTTCTTAGTGAACCGTAGGAATTCTGTTTTGGTGGGATTTAGTTTCAGGTCGGTGTTAGATATCTGGTGAAATACAGGCAACACACAAGGGATTAGATGTCTGCTGTGGAGGAAATTCTTATACAGAGATGTTCATCATTAGCATGTTGGAGAAATTTGATGTAATTATCAGTTAGCAGAGTTCCCAAAATGAGTATGAAGAATGTTGCGAGCATGTCCACCACTGGCTTTACCACTTCCCCTCTGCCATCTCATCTCCCTTGCTGTCTGATTGGGGTTCCCACAGTGCAGTAAAGCTGGCATTTCAGTGCTGGTGTTGGAGCACAGTGGGTGGACCAGTGCAGGAATGGACGTACTTCAGTACTAGGAGACTTACAAGTCCATCTTTCAGGGCAGACGGAGGAGGCTTGTCCTCACCAGCCCACAATCTGTGTTAGATATTGGGCATAGGGCTGCCTCCTACCATCAGAAATTGGTTGTGTGTTCACAGTCCAGAAATTTAAGTGTGAGTGTCAGCTGTAGCCTAGGCCTTTGCAAGGCCTCATTGCTGTAGTGCACCTCTAGTGGTGATTACCCACCTTTGCACCAAACTTTGAGTATATGAAGCAACAATTCACATAGCTAAAATAGTATAAATTATGATAGCGTTACACTGGCCAGTGCAAAATGCTAATCTCTGTGCAGAGATGCACTGTTCATGCCTGTATCCACAGTTCAAGAAGACTTTTCAGATAATGGTCTGTGTGCACGTATTTATGATGACGATTGTCTGATGACTGCAGGAGATGGGGATTTTAAACCAGTTCATGTGGCCTCCTGCCCTAGTGCATGATGTAGATAGTAAACCTTCACGCACATCATGCGATTTTTAAAGAGCAAATTCTAAAAATACCGATGTACAGGGAAATACTTATTTTGCCCCTTTTCAGATTATAGCTGCAAACCTATGAATCTGTGGTCTAGCTGCCCCTGACTTCAGTCTAGAATGGGACTGCAAGTTGCACTCAACTGTGGCTAAGTGCAAGTGAATTGTGGATGTTGCTTTGTACAGTGGCTATACATTAGTTTGTGATGTACATTCATTGTCTAACCCAAGCCCATTTCAATGAAAATGGACACTGGGTTTTTTATTGACAGTTTGTGTACTGGCTTTATTCTGAATTTCAGGTGTACAATTTATCAGTGAACATCTGTGGCTCTTGAGTAAATAAGTAACACTTTATCCGATAGTGGCGAACAGATATTCTGGCTGACCCTTTCTGTTGAGAAAACAAACACTGGTAAAGACAATAAGTCGGAGTTTAATGTATGATTCAAAGTTGGACGCGCATTCAGCACTGGATACCTTTACAATGCACCATGCGAGCCAGTATCATCCACAGAGCAGGGCCCCCGCCCCCCCTCCCCCACCCGAAGGTTGCTGAAGCGGCTCATCTTATTTCCCTTTTTTTATAGGCAAAACTGGCTACTACATGAGGTCTGATGTATTTGCCTTGGGCGGGGAGGGGGTTGATTGTGGTTTTTGATTACCAATGACAGATTATATTGCTCATTATGTCAAAATGTATTATGACGCACCAATACACGGCAGTTGTAATGAACGCCTTGATTGCATTTCAAAACTCAATAAAACTCAAGAAAATCTGTTTTTAAAAAAAAGGCAGAGTTTAATGTGGTCTGCAGATAGTATGGGAAGATCATAGTGAGGCAGCTGGTGGGGACAGTGAGGCCTGTAGCTGGAGCAGACAGTGAGGGCTGTAATGCAGTCCCTCATGAAAGTCAGTCAAGCAGTGGAATGGAGGCAGAATGAAACACTCAAACAGCCAATGCCATTAGGAGAGAGATGAATACTCCACTGGGTTCAGCGACTGACAAAGTCTCAAGTCAATGACTGAAAGAAGCAGGTGAGTAAAGCCAATAATTGAAAGGAGCAGTCTCAAAGCCCACTCTGTGTGTTAGAAATAGAACAGGTCTGAGCCCACTCCATGTATAATGTTAGCAATAGGTCTGCGTGACAGCTACAGTGTAAAACACCAGAGGTCACTCTTGAACCTGACAACCATAGCTGACATTTTTAGCTTTTCATAAAAAAAAAAAGTTTATCATATTGGTAACTACCCATAGAGACAAAAATTCAATCCCAAATGCAGTAGCATTGTAAAATCCTATAAACTGCCTCAATTTGCTAACATTCCTGTCTGAAACCCCACAGTTCGAGTATAAGCCATAAAGTCCGATTCAGAGGATATCTGTTAACATTTGTATCTGTCTTTTTGAACTACTGACATTATGCGTTCCTCGCTCGCCCACTCTCAGCACAACTAGCTTGGGTTACTCTATCACCTATCAGCTTACTTGCTCACAAAACTACATCATTGTGCTTGTGCTTTGGTCTCCCTGTTACGCGGTGTTGGTGATCAAGTTTGTGTTTATTGGCACTACTCCTTGCATAATTGGCTATCAGTAGTGCAGCACTGGGGTCCAGAGGACCGACTTCAAACCCCTCGCCTCCCCATTTTTCCCCCATAGTAGCTGTTTTTTACTACCTGACCGGAAATTAGGATTGCCCAATTTCTGTCTTGCATTATGGCCAAGAAGTGGGCAAGCAGCTACTTGGCTCTGGCTCAGCCTGAGGTCTTCTTGAAACCCCGATCCAAACATGAGCCGAGCGTTCATGTTTCTTCTGCCTGCCGCCATGCTCTGAACTTGTACACAGAGTATTGAAGACTGAGCATTCATTGTTGATATAAAACGGGAGACGGGGAAAAGTTACCCATCTAGGTGCGGAACCACACAGTGCGCAACAAGAATACCATTGATCAACCTCGGCTGTCATGCCCACAAATTGTGTGATCCAAGGCAAGTATTTTATTTCATGGAGTCTCCTTTTTCTTGATCACCACATATGAAAGCACTTTCAGGTGTGTGAGTTGTGGATGTGCACTGTTAAAAAAACAAAAAAGTGTGTGGTTGATTCAGTAGACTACAATGTTGATCCATTTAAAATAAGAATCTGGTCGACTTTTTGGATATCCATGACAACTGACTTGCCTGTTAGTTTACTAATGCCATTGTAGCAGGGGAAAGTGGATGATGGCAGAAATGTTTCCAAGTTCACTTTTAAAAATTATCATATTCAATAAACCCCCTCTCAATGCAGTGGTAGACTTCAACATACTACGGTGAAACGCGTCCTTTTACTAAATAAATACACTTCTTTAAAGTATGGAGAGGCCTGATCTTAATTGTATATGATGTTTGTTAAATGATTTACTAGACAAATATTTCTAGGGCTCGGCTTGTGCACAGGCCTTTAGAGCCAAGACGGACCCTTAGCTCGGCTCTTCCTGTTAATGGGGCCCAGCGCCACTGCATACTTGCTACACCACCGCTCATTGGCCGGACGGGGGTAGGACAGGCCGAACAGAGATGGGGATTTGAAAGGATGGGCAGGCTACAGCGCAGGTCGGGGGGCAGAATGATTTACTCCTAACAGCTTCTGCAACACTGCAAGCCGCACAGAGTGGAGTTGAATACCACATAACTTTCAGCCCGTGCCATTGAATGCTCTATGACTCTGACGGCCGCAGGCAGCTGAAGGGAAGAGAGCGGCAAATCAGCACTCTATTCACTGAGCTGAAGTGCGCGTCACAAGCTCCTCGCGCCCGCCATTGGGAGGGAGGGGGGCAAGCCACACCGACAACCATTTGTGTGTGTAAAAGGCCGCTTTATTGAAACAGGTGCAATTCTATTAACACTGGCACTTTGCCTTACAAAACTAAAACCTCTCAATACATCAAATTACCTGACCCCTTGTCTTTCCACCCCCACCCCTACGATCCCCACATCATAAACCCCCACCCTGCAACATACAATAAATAACTTTCAATTACAATAATATTACACAATCTTATAATATAGCATTAACAACTCCTACCCTCCCATGACATACAATCCTACCTGCCTTCCTGCAGATAACGAACCTCTAATGTAAACCTCCTGCCTGCTTAACCTTTCCCTGCTCCCCAAACTGAACCATAAACTACAAAACTCCAGCCAAACTTGGCCAACATAGAAACAACTCTGCCACCCAGGAAAAGGCGGGAGGGTAGACGCATATGCCGCCTCCACCTTTTTCTGCCCCGTCTGCCCCCTAGCCCTAACTCCCTGCCTCCCAGGCACCCCTGCCTAACCTATCCCCCTCACAGCCCCCCTCCCCCCAAAAAAATGCCCTGCTCAGCCTCTACGCACGCCCAGCATCCTGGCCAGCACATCCCTCAACTCCAACTAATGAAGTCCATACCGAGCCATAAAAATCGAACCCTGTCGCCCCTGAAAAATTCTGGCATGTCCTAACGTATATCCTTATGCCTGATCCTTGAAAAACCCAAATGGCGGCAAAAATGCACCATCTCCACATTCACCTTTCTCCTGGCCTTGTCCACCGCACCGGGGTTCACTGCACCCCTCCAGACCCTACGCGGAACAAACTCTGTCCATACCACTGCGCACCCTGACCATTGCCGCTTAATTGCCTCCAAGTCCCGCTTCATGCACCTCATCAGTGCTAGACTCGTCTCCTTGACCATGTCGTTTTCCCCCAAGTGGATAACCAGGACATCCGGGCACTTACCAGCCACCACTATTCTGTTCAGTACTTCCAACAGCTCTCTCCAGAGCATACCCCACTTTCCTTTCCAACAAACATTAAACAGTTATTTGTTAAAACCAAGGTTCTCCCCAAAATAACTGGAACGGGCCTGAACCTGGGACAATTTAGCAAAAGAATGGACCACGATACATATGGACATATCACTGGTGAGGGAACCCATTGCCGAACCTGCAACGAGAAACCTGAATGAGGACAGGGCAAAAATACACAACCGCGCTACAAATGGCTGGGGGCACTGCGCACATAACGCTGATAACAGTTAGACGACCACCTGCCCAATCTCATGATGTCCCCTCGCCCCCAAGCCTCCGATACTGCGCCAGTCCGAAAAAAATGGGTGCCATAACATTTGCCATCCAATCCCAGAAAGGACAAGGCCTTCCTCAATACGGACAAGAGCTGCAAGCCTTTTGCCGCCCGCCCATCCACGTGCCGAAACACCACCCCCACCGTGCCTGTGGCTAAAGCTCTCAACCCCCACCCAAAAGGACAGATCAATGCCGAATCGGCTGCCTGTAAAGAGACCCATCGTCACCCACTCCTCTGGTCCGTTTTCGATTCACACAGCCACAGACAAATCCTGCTCCCCCTGAGAGAAACCTCGGACCACAACAAACCTTCGCCTCCTTTGGATCCCAACAGTTTCTACACCCGGAAAGCCCCTACAAACATCCACGACATCAGAGTGGAAGACAGGCAAAGTTCCCAGTCGTCCCTACATACCTGTGGCAAACTCCGAAGCACTCGCTCTAGAAGATCCCACGTCAAGGGGTTCCTGACCCGAGTCGCCCGTCCACACTTCCGGGCCCACCCTTCGTACATGCGTGAACAGAGTTCCCCAGCCGACGGCGTATAACCCCACAGGAGCTTACCCATGAAGGCGATCCCTGCCAATTTACCCGCTATTGTGACACGCGTGAGCCCTTTATCGATTAAAGACAGGATAGACTGAATTACATCTTCCTGCCGCCCTGCCTCCGAAACCCGCCACTTCGCCCCTGACTCCACAAACTCCTCCCATACCGCTGTGTAAGTCACATTAGTAGAGTGCGCCAGGGACCCTAAAACCAGCTGCAACATCCTGTGTTGCCTACATACCACAAATGCGGTGGCATGCTTTTCGGGTTCTCGTCCGTGTCCTTGGCTAACCCACGGAATCTACCCCACTGCGAACGAGACAAAGCATCGGCTATGTCATTGTTCATTCCTGGCACATTCACTGCGCTAATAGCAATATCGTGTCGCAAGCAACCCAGCACAAACACTCAGCAACTTCAGCACTTGCACGTCCCTGGCAGACTGCCGATTCACCACTTCCACCAGCGCCATGTTATGAATCCTGAAAGTCACCCTCCTATGTGCCAGCAAGTCCCCCCAAAGCGAGATCGCTACACCAGCGGAAAACATTTCAGGAACGCAATGCTCCGACCACCCCCCGCCCATACCGGGGGGCCACCTTTCTGCGCACCATTTGCCCTACCAGCACAGTCAAAAGCACTCACTCCCAGCTGCGTCCGAAAAGATCTGCACATCCCAGACCATGTCGTCGCCCCGCATCATTGGGACCACATTGAAGTTTTTCAGAAAGAACTGCCACATCCGCAAGTCTTCCCGCATTCCCGCTGACAGCTGCACGTGATAATGCGGTGGCTTTCGCCCCACCAATGCCCTGCCCAGTCGCCTACAGAAAGTCTGTCCCACTCACACCACTCTGCGTGCAAAATTAAGGTGACCCAACAGCACCTGTATGTCCAACACCGCGTCTTTGTGTCGTGAAAACAGTAGCTCCAACATCTGCTGCTGCTTATCTTCTTGCAAACGGGCTTCCATCTTCCCCGAGTCCAGTTCAATTCCTAAGAATGACGGCGCCACACACGGCCCCACTGTCTTCGTCGGTGCCAACGGCACACCCAAATCGCCCATGATCTCTTGGAACCTGTCCAGCGCATACTGGCAGTCCGTGGAGCCTGGGGTACACACAAAGAAAAAGTCATCCGAGTAGTGCATTACACCTTGGTGACCAGTCCTTTCCGTGAACAACCATTGTAGGAGAGTACTGAAACATTCGAACAGTGCGCAAGACTTTGAGCAGCCCATCGGCAGTGCTTTGTCCTCGTACCAGCGGCCGTTAAACTGGATCTCCAGTAACCCCCAATCATCCGGGTGGACTAGAAGCAGCCCGAAAGCCGTCTTGATGTCGCATTTTGCCATCTACGCTGTTGCGCCCGCGGTCACCATCAGGGACATGGCTGCGTCAACTGATGAATATGACATTGTGGTCTCTCGCTCATCAATAAAATTGTTTGCAGAGCCACCTTCAGGCAATGACAAATGTTGTATGAGGCGAAATTGCCCCCTCTCCTTTTTTGGCACTACCCCAATCGGGCACATGGGGGACACTGTCAAATAAACAATGGGCCAATCCTCAAAGGGTCAGACCATGCGGTTCTCACCAACTTCCTTGTCCAGCTTTTCCTGCACCACCTCCGGGTGCTCCTTTGCCGACTTCAAATTGTCAGCCCAACGCCTTGTCCTCGGTCCGTCGTAACCTAATCTAAACCCTTCCAGAAACCCCACACCCAGCTGCTCAGCAGCCCCCCAGTCTGGATATTCCCGCAGGGCTGTGGTCAATCTGCCGACCCTAACCAGTGTAAGAGCCATTGGGCCCAGGCACCTTAGCCCCTCTCCCACTTGCTGGCTGCTGCTGGTTCGGGGTCCGAAAACCTCCCAGTCGGCCCTGCTGCTGACCTTGAGCACCACCAGCACTTAACCAGGGCATGCCCACTCTTCCCACAGCCCGAACACTCATGCCGGAATCGAATTCTCGGGTGCACAACCCCTTATTTTTATCCCAACAGGTCCATTTGGATCCTCTCTGCCCTCTACCCAGGCCCCCAACCCTCCTCGGGTGGGGCGGCCTTGAAAGGACTAATACACTATGGGAAGCCCGCTGGCCGTAAATATGGTTTTTCCCTAGCCCGCTAACCCCATGGTGTGCTGCCACAAGACCGTGTCCAGCTCGCCCCATTTTGCCTCCGGGTCCCATGCCGTACAAGCCCTGAACTCTTCTTCATATTGGGCCCAGGCATAGCTCCCACCCGTAATCTGGGCCTTCCAAATGACATCCATGTATTTAAACATGGCTACTGACCGTTCGGGGAATTTCTCACAATATAGGCTAGCATAAATGTGGAAAGCCGCCGTCCAATTCTCTATGGTCAGCGGCACCTTCGGCCTCTTTTGTAGCTTCTCCTCCTCCTCCTTTGACCTTTCCTTCGATCTAACTTCCCGATGCAGGAGTTTCAATAGCTCCACATACTCCCCCTTCCATATACGTTCCTTAGTCCATCAGATGCGCCCCCAACGGCTTTGTGACACCCATATATGGCAAGCGTTTTATCTTCAATTCCTTACTCTCCACCTTCACACCTGATTCCTCCGTCGTGTCGCGTCCTGGTGCATCTCCCCCGACCCCGTACTCGCTGTGTCGCCTGGCCCCTTACCCGGGCCCACACCTCTGTCGTCCTTGCCTCCAACAACCTTCTCCGCGTCTCCTGGCCCCTTACCCAGGCCCGCACCGTCCAGCGCTTCATCAGTTCCTACCCCCACATCAGCCACGTACGTCCCCTTCCATAACCTACCCCCAAGTCGCCCACCCCTCCCCCCACCTGCACCATAAAAGGGGCCGCACCGGCCTACCGTTTACCTGGAGCCAAGGACGCCGCACGCTGATCTCTGCTCCTCCTCTCCATGGGGGTCTACCTGTCCTGCAAGCGCGATGTCCGACCCGTGAACTCCTCCTTGCGCCGTGACACCTGCAATGCACTAGTGACATTACTCGGCCCCCCCTCACCGTCTCTCAACTCCCCTTATTCCATACTATCTTCATCATAAACTAAATCAACATCTTTAGAACAACCAGCTCTCCCAGCCGGCGGCGCCGACTGCACCCTCTTAGCAACATTAAAAACAACTTTCACGTCGCTCCACCTCCGATGTGGGTCCCCAGGCCGTAGCGGCCCGTGGGTGTAGAGGCCAGAAAACCCGCTGTGGGCCTACTTCTGCCAGCCTCAATGGGATCCCCCGCCGGTACCGGGCACGCCGCCCAAGCTCAACCCTCCCTTCTCCTTAGCGCTAATGGGCCATTCCCAGCCCTGCCAAGTCTGGAGCCCCGCGTCGCTCTGCCTCCTGCAAAATAAATGGAAGGACTGGCGTGCTGGGAGCCAAACTCCAACCCCTACCTGAAACACTCTGCTGCACACCTACCTCCAAGGTGCTAGCTGCCCATGCCCTACCCACCGCGTGGAGGTCAACCCATTCATCCTCGTCCTCCCCGTCCCCCTCCTCATCGCTCCAAGCTAAAACCCCTTCCCTCAAGGGGAACCTCCTCTCTCCCCCAGCCCCCTTACTCCCTCCACCTGCCCCTCGCCCTCCGTCACACCACCAACCCCCCAAACCGGGACTGGTGGAACAACCCATCTCGCCCCCCCCACTACCCTGCCCTCCCCGTGGGCATCCCTGACCCTCTCCGCCCATGAGTGAAATACATCCATCCCCTCCCAATCCCTCTCACTCCATTCGGACTCTATCAACAAGGGGGACATGCCCTTCGCACCCTCACTCCAGGCCCCAGTCTCCCCTTCCTGCATCTCAACCTGCTGCCTGCCTTTGACCTGCAGTCCCCCCCTCTGACCCCTCTTCCCGTACTCTAAGCCCCCCACGCCTCCTGCCTCATCCCCTTCCCCAAGGCCCCTTCGCACCAGCCTGCCTGTGCTCGAAAGCCTCAGGCCCCTGCCCAGAAAGAACATCCTACTGCACGCTCCCACCACCCCCTCCAATCAGGGCCCTTCTGCCAATGCCCTCTTTAGGGGCCGCTCTCTTTGCTCGGGAGCGGCCCTGTCCTCACTTGCAGGATGCGTGGGTGAGCGAGACGTGCTCCCCCCTCGCTGGCTGCACATTCTTGAAATGCCCAAACGGGAACGCCTGGGCCTCCTCTACCGGCACCTGTCTGTGCGCCCCCATGCCCTGCACTACCATGGCCGCTCCCCGCCCTCCGGAGCGGCCGGACTTCATTAGCGGCCTTGACAGGGAGACACGCGACGCGCACCCCCGCCGGGCCTTCTTTGCACCTACCTCCAAACTCTCTTCACCCCTCGCTGACCCCCCCTGCCTACCACACCCCCAGGGCCGCGCCCCCGGCTCCCGTGCGGCCCTGTGAGCTCACCTTAGCTTTTGCTGCTTTGCGGGGTGGTGAGCAAGCCACCACGACGGACGCCACACCCTCAGACTTGCGCCTCACGGGGCGCGATGCCATCGGTGGCCCATGCACAAGGAGGTCCATCCGACCGGCCTCACTGAGGAGGCGGATGGCCTCCAGTACTCGATAGTCCTCACCGGCCATAACGAGTAGGCACCACAACAGCTCGATAAAACTCCGGGAACACCGCAACTACCTCTGGTAATCACGTACCCAAAAACACACCTCACACCTGACAAAAAAACCTGACTACAGCGCTTCCAGGTCACCAGAACCTAAAATGGTGGCTGGGCAAGCGCTCGTAACCCCTAAATAGTTTGGCCTATTTTTACCAATTTGGGCTACATTTGAGCTAGTCCCAAAGTAGCCCAAGGCCACAAAACGGCAGCGCCCATCTGGCCCCACCCCCTTCGCGGTTTTCGGCTGCCTCCCAAACCCCCCGTGAAACAGATGAAGTGAAACCAAACACCACCACCAGTGAAGTGCCTACTAATTAGGTGCGCGTATTGTCTCGTGCAAGAGAAAAGCATATTTGGAAGTTAATAGACACCCCCCCCAAAAGACGGATATCACAGAGAACCCACACATTTCCGCATAACATAAGCATTCTTTATATAAACCAGAAAGCAACAAAGCCTTTTCTACTGCTGCTTCTGTATCTTGGTTTCATCTTTTTATTTGCCTCTTTTGTCTGCACTAATGCTCTTTAATAAAACCTGGCAACGTGATATTTGCCTCTCTTTCAAAACAGGCTTGCAAATTTTGCCTGGACCGCTGCCATGGCATAGGAAGGGCAGAGGCACACATGAATGGGCATTGGCAGCCCGCACTGTACGATCAGAAGGCCCATAATTGTCCTTTGTTCCTCAGTGCCTGGCCAGTGCTATACAGGACGGAAGAAGCGGGCCCAGCCAAAACCCTGAAACCGGCTTGGCATACTGAACTCCCCGTGACTTCCCTACAGTGCTTCCTGCGGTGCATTGATGTGCAGCACCTTTAGCAGTGTGGCCATACTGACATTATGAAAACAAGTACATGATGAATGATATTATGCAGCACCAATGTGTTTATTTGCATGGTGCACAACACTAACCAGGTGCCCGGAGGCCAATAAATAAGGTATGACTCCTCTCAGCAAGGCCACAGGACTGGCTAAACAAGACTTATAGGAACTACACAGCATCAAATAGAGAAGTTTTATCAGCTTTTCTGAAGCTCAATAAGGAAGGCTTTTCTCAAATTTCAGGGGGCTCTGCAGTCCATATATATTCCATAGATAGTGCGTAGGAAGCCTAGTGTAATGAAAATAAATATATATATATATATATATATATATATATATATATATATATATATATATATATATATATATATATATATATATATATATATATATATATATATATATATATATATATATATATATATATATATATATATATATATATATATATATATATATATATATATATATATATATATATATATATATATATTTTTTTTTTTGGACCACATTGTCTGGAGTAGTTGGCCATGGAACAAGAGGAGACACTGCCGCCCCCCCCCCCCCCCCCAGAACCTATCATTTAACGGACATATGATCTTTCTTAGATCAGCCAGGATTGTGTTTTATTCCGGGGCATATGAGCTGATCATTCTGCGTGGGGGTGGGGGAGTCTTGTACTGGAAGAATAATTTCCCCACAGTAGCCAGTCTAAATAGGCGGGAGGGGTGTACTACAATGCTTGGTAAAGAACAAAAGTGCATACATATTCTTTTCTGGGTACTTTTCTTTTGTCCAGGAGGATCCCCTTTAGCTCTTTTTGATGCATTTTAAATGGGCCCCAATTCTACGGGCATATGTGCCCTCAGATCCGTTGCTTCTCAGGGACACCTGTGGTGTTCCTTTAGATAGTTACCACCTCAACGCGCTTCTCAGTCACCTTAGGGGGGCAGGTTCACATCTCCACAAGAGTATAAAGGACCTAGTTTTTTTGTATTAAAAAGAGACTAAAGTGAAGAGGCCAGACACCTGCCGGTCTCATCTTTTCCTTCTCATTTGAAAGTGGTTAACGCATATCCTGAAAGCTCTAGTGCATTAGATGAGGTCTTTGTGTATTGTCTTGTATCACAGGGATGTCTTTTGTAATAAGCCCCTATTGACAATCAAGCGGGGCTGAGAAAAAAGGGGGGCCCCAAAATGCTAAATCTCCATGCATTTCTCATAGTTATTTCAGATGGCCTACAGCAAAAACTGCTGAACTGAATTACACCAAATTTGGCAGGAAGAGAGGCTCGCCCGGGAGCGGCAATTTAATAATAGAGCATACTGGATGACCCAGGGAGCTTTATTTCTTTTTAGCCACCTCACTACCATGGGAGTCAGATTCCCTCAAGAGCAAGCTCTCTGATTGGCTGCCAACAGCATGAATAAAATGTGTCTGGCAGCCATTACTGTCCTGAACTTAGAAAAAAATATATATAAGGGGGCAGGATATCCAGACCCCCTAGGCCCAATAGGGGGATCCAGAGGGGCATTGTCAGGATTCACAGAATTGCTGCTTTATGTTCCTCCAAGCAGTGGTCTAGTACTCGAACCATTCCAAAACCCAATCGGGTAAATGTTTGGTATCCTTGCCCACTGTAAAAAGATCCTCAGATTACTTGTAAATATTGCCAGTTATCTTCAGCCTTTAACTCCCCTTGAACTTTCCCTTTCATTTATACCCTGTAATTGTGCTCAATATCTTTGCCATTATCCCCGTTAGAGTAATCTGAGACCTTCTCTTAAGATGGCCGCTGCTGTGGCAGTTTTCGATTCTAGAGCGCTCTTGCGGTCTAGTGTATGTGGAGGGAGCGCGAGTTTGAAACTGCGCACTTCAACGACGGATTTTCGTGAAGCCGCAGCTGAAGTCCGCCGCTCCGCGTCAAGTTTTCCTGACAGGAGTTGCGGGACTCAATGTCATAGTTACCTTTCAGTATTCCCAGAACAGTAAGCCTTTTCAGCCCTCCAGAGCTTCCCTTGCTGAGCGTCGACGAAGGAGTCGAGTCTACAGGATACAGTGTAACCGTTGTCCTTTGTTCAGAACTGTCAGCTGAGGAACTACAGAAGATTTTCAGCAGAGAGTCAGACAGTAAGACTGCGCATTTCCTGGAATATTGCAGCGTTTGAGTTAACCTTCCTTCCTCTTGCGCTTCGCCTATCCTTTCCTTTCCCCCTGAACCTACCTTGTTCCTTTTTCCGCGCTTCGAGAGGATTTAAGAACTTTCAAGACTGATTAATAGTCTAATTCAATTCAGCGACATTCCTCACAGAAGCCCATTACCTAACAAGAGCAGAAGCCTTTTCAGGTATTTAGAATTCTCTTTAGCTCTAACTAGCGCAATAGAATTAATAGGATAAGAGAGTAATGTTAGTTTTCTTTAAACCATAGAAAGAAGGTTCCAGCAGAACTATCTCCACTTATCATGAAGAGTTGCAATTGCCTTGAAGCCCACTGGTAGGACCAGCTCTTTATTTACTATAGAGTATAGTGAGAATAGGTGGGTAGTGGTTTATTTCTCCCTTCTGTGCATTAGGTACTCCATTGGACAGTCAGCAGAAATCAACCCGCAGTCCAACAGGCAGTGCAGGTGGCCGAGGATTCAAGGTGTCTCTTCTTTCTCTTCCACTTCCCCTTTCCCGCCGGCTGGTGTACTTTGCTCTTGCAGCGGAGACACTGGCTGGTGGGCGATTGGGACTAGCTTCGATACTGCCCCTTTGAAGAGTTTGGAGCCTTCTAACAGGCATCACTCCCACCTAGGACCTAAAAGAAAAGAAAACTGCAAAAAATGCAGCCAATATATGAGACTTTAGCAGATCGGGAAAAAAAAATGGTGGCCAAACTGCATATAATTACCTTATACCTTGGAGATCCCACCACTGGCGCGGAGTTCAAGAAGGTAAGGGGATTGCATTGCCCTCTCCCTGCATTTCTAGGGATCCCACCCCAGGGTAAAAATTCCTTTTTATGGGGAGTGGGGCTGTACGGCCACCCTCCACGAGCCTCAAAAGGCAGCAGGGAGCACACCCCTGGGGCAGATTACTTTAAGACGGCCAGCGGCTCAGATACTATGTCCCAGGGAGCTCACCCCGGGACATAGTGATATCCCTGCACGCACTAGCAGAGAAACCGGTTTGCTCTCACAACATTTGCGGAAGCCAACACCATGTCTGCTCCCAGCGGGCAGGACCTTCTAGAATGCTCCCACAAACTGGGAGCAGACTTTTTTTTGGTTTTCCTGCCTGCGCTGATGTGTGTAGGGAAACAGTTCAAACTATTGCTCACTCCCGTAGGGAGCAGCATTAGGAGCTGCTCCCTGTGGGCAGGAGCAATGCCAACTCTCACTGTATGCGGTGAGTCGACTGATGCCCTGGGGCCTAGGGACTGTCTCTGGAAACCCCAACAGCAGTATGGTTAGTGCCCTGGGTGGGCACCCACCTTACTTGGTAGAGGGTCCCAGGGTATGGTGACCCTGGGCCAAAATTGTCTGGAGGGGAGATGTGGGTTTGCACAGCCCCTTTCGTCCTTTAAAATAAACTAGCCCCTGGGGATGGGTGTCCCCAGGGGGCCTAATGAGGCATGGGGAGGGGGCCACGTGCCCCCCCCCCCCTTAACCCGTTCTGTGCTGCGCGAATTCTGCTGCGGTGCTGAACGTTCCATTGGGCCTATGGAACCATGACAGAATGGTTCCGTCATGAGCACAGGCCACCTTATGCTCATGACGGAACCGTTCCGGCATGGGCATGGAAGGGGTTAAAAAAAAGAAAAAAGGCCTAGGGATATGGGGTCCCTAGGGCCGCGCCCCGTGGCCAAACCCCTGCCGCGCACAGCCAAATGCTTTGGCCAGTGTGGTACTGGCTGCCTTTGGGGTGGTTGGCCACAGAGACTGGCCACAGGTACGGGGTTGGATTTACGTATTGTAATTTAATATTACTTTACATTAAAAAAAAATAGATCTTCTCAGAAAAAAACTAAGGTTAATGTAACTTTATATATAGTTTGGTGTGATAAAGATTTTTTTTAGTTTTTTGTTAAACCTTAGCAATTCACTAAGAAAAAGGTAGCGTAATGTTACAGTTAGGTGAATTTGTCAGTGACCACATTAATGTTTTGTACAAAAAAGGGGATGAAAGTTATAATTAGCCCTGCTAACTACAGCTGGTGAATTTCTCTGCCATGCACTGCTCATGACTTCACATATGACCTCACTAATGACTTGTTCTATGACATAATTTATGACATCACTGATAACTCAAATGACCCCATTGATAGCACAACACTGATGACATCATCCATGCTTCTTTGTACACATTACTCTAAACCTGTATGGTATTAGAGGCCTAACAGTAAGTGCAAAATAGCTCAGAATAATATGAAGGATCATTAATGCCATCACAGGTTTAACTCTCTTAAGTGCAGCAAGCATATGTTATGTGCAATATTGACCCTCTACCATAGACTACATTGGTAGCATAGCCCACATTAACAATAGACCATAGATATAGAGAAAACTCTCATTGCATACAGTGTTCAATCTGTATGCAACTATTCTGAGAATGCGAAGTTCCAAAAAATACTGACCGTCTGCTCCAAAAAAGCATGCTCTTCTATGGAACCCCTGAAAGTCACCGAACCTACGTTCACATTGACAAATTAAGTTGATATGAGTAGAGGAGTGAGTACTTCAAAAAGTAATAAAAAAGCACAACACTGAAACCTCTACCAAGACTTGCACCTATCCCCAAGGTTTTTATAATGAAGGAAATTTCCTAAGTACGTCAATGTGCACACAATACCAGCACCCACTGTCAATGTGTGGTCCTAACCGGACTATGCAATTTTGAAACCTGAATCAACCGGTGCACCAATAAATGCTTAAATATTAAACAGTAGTAAAAAAAATCAAATTCAATTTCAGAGATGTATTTTCCAAATCTTTTTTTTTATTCACAAATGGTTCAGACGTGACATGCGTTATGTAGTGAAGAACAGCCAACGGGTTTCGTCCAGTCCAATGGACTTCTTCAGGACATGCACGAAGTATTCATACATGTGATAACAAAGCTACTCATATTTCCATCACAAATCACTGAGAAAAACCACGTCGGTTCCCGTAAGTATAATCCAAGTAAAAAAATTAAGAGAATATATTCCAAATAGTGGTATAATCATGGGATCATTCCGTTGGAGTCAATTATATAGGTAAGTCCCAAATAATGAGACCAAAAGCAATAATAGTGTTTGTGTGTGTATGTATATATGTTTGTGTGTATATATATATATATCACCAAAGTCTCTGCACTTCCAAACTGGTTGGTTGGCGAACAGAAACACGGACCCAAACTTGAGAGGCAAGTTGTTTATTTCAACCAAAACCTCGAACTTGACGCGTTTCGAGTACCATGTACCCTTGGTCACAAGTCAAATTGGAAACATTACTCGCCATCTTTAAATGCAAACCCTGTGTTGTTGTGCTCAAAACACGTGATTCATAAACATAAACAAACCACTATTTGTATCATGCACCAGCCAGTCTGTTTTTTTAACCTTTTTTTTACCATCTCAGGAAAAAATTATTATGTCTGCATATATGCAATAATAATTTATAACTATAATATATCATTCAGAAACATTTGATAGTTCTAAAACCTCTGATAAAAGAAAGTTCAAACACCTATATATAAAAACAGCCACTTGGGATAAAGCTTAAAATATCTCACCTTCTAAAGTTATAAGTGCTTCTTGTAAAATTCATGAAACATTCAATAAAGATGTATGAAAACCGCAGTCCACAAAAGAAGTAAAAAGGCTGTACAAAGATGCATAGTTGTAAAGTAAACATTAAATATATCTATTTACTTTTTGATAGAAAAATCTTTTGCAGATTGATTATGATATTTATATCGGCATGAATGCCCATATTGAACTTCTGTATATCATATGATAAGGATGTTCAAAATTGCAATAAAAAAGGTGCAACAATAATCCTAAAGTGCTATAGAGAACCAAATGGGTCTATATAAAGTGTCAGTGCAAATTACACCTTCATACAGGTAAATGTAAATTAAAAACACAGTAATATGATATTCCAATTCACCAAAGCTAAAAAGGTATAAAATCATGAATAACAAATATGCGTATACAGCAGCAATCTTTCCATTCAAAATTAAATGAATTCATATGAAAATCATTGTTGGTGGTAAAACTGTCTTCAAAAAACATATACAGGGCTATCTACAAATAATGATATAAGTCTTCCGTATTGTTTAGACCATTAGGACTCTTACTGTATAACTCCATAATCATTCTTGATTCTAATTTTCTCAATAATTTTTCCCGATCTCCTCCTCGTCGGAGTTTAGGAATAGCTGCCACTACAAAATACTGCAAGCAATTCAAGTCATTATTGTGGGTAGTTTTGAAGTGCCGGGCAACTGGGTATGTTGAATTGTTATTTACAATAGCCCTTAGATGTTGCAGTATTCTGACATGCACCTGTAGCTTAGTACTTCCCACATACTTGAGCCCACAGGTGCACGTCAGTATGTAAACTGCAAATTCTGTTTTGTAATTATAATGGCCTTTAATTGCCATTTTTTCTTGGCTAAAGGGAGTGACGTAAGAAGTAGTGTTGACCCCGAATCGACATGCCCTGCAGGAGGAGCACTTAAAGAACCCCTGCTTAGGCTGTAGCCATTTAGCTGCCGTAGCTGATTCAGGAAAGGTCTTAACAATTTGAGTACTCATGGAAGGGCCCTTCCCCTTCCTATGAGTAATAATGGGCTGAAATGGAAAAACTGGAGCCAAAACTCCATAAGTTAAGATGATTGGCCAGTTACGTTTGATAAGAGCTCGAATTGTTCTTTCCTGTGTACAAATGGTTGTGATTAATCTGGGATTATTTGATGTCACGTTTGATTGCATTGTTTCAGATTTGGGTGATAGGAGACTCTCCCTCGATCTTAAATCCATTTTGGTGACCGCATCTGACAGTATGGACTCACTATGGCCCCTAGCTCTGAATCTCTGTAGGGCTTCAAGTTTGCAGATAGCGAAATCCTCATCTGTACTACAGATCCGTTTAAGACGTATCAATTCTCCTAATGGGATACTTCTGATTGTATGTCTCGGGTGCTGACTACTAGCATGCAAGGTAGTATTACCAGCTGTGGCCTTTCTATGTAAGGTTGTCACTATATTCCCATTCTTGATGTAGATATTCACATCTAATAACTGTACCTGTAGTCTGCTAATCTGTGAAGTAAATTTCAGATTAACTGTGTTACCATTGATGCAATCAATAAATGTCAAAGCACTTTTCTCATCTCCTTTCCACACCAGTAAAATATCATCAATGTATCGCCACCAGTGCGCTACATGATTGTCATAGTCCGGTTGGAATGTTCGTTTGAGGACCTGTTCCTCCCACCACCCTACATGCAAGCATGCATAGGTGGGGGGAAAACAGGCCCCCATTGCCACACCCCTCTTTTGTAAATATACATAATTTCCAAATAGAAAATAATTGTTTTATAGACACCATGTTACGAGATCTACAAGAAGTTTGTTGTGTGTATAGCAGTCCATAGGTCTCATGTCTAAAAAGTATTTCAAAGCATTTAGACCTTCTTCATGTTGAATACTTGTGTACAAGGATTCGATGTCTAGAGCTATAAACATCAAATCCTCCGACCACTGTACATCTTTTAACTTGTTCAATATTATGTCACCTGTCTTGAATTATTCACTTCTAGGGTCCCATGTGCAATCATTTTAACCCATATTGGTTTAGGATATTTTCAACAGGCTGTCACCAAACAATGTAAAAATAAATTCTGTCCCAGCGTACCTTGGTTTCCCTTTTTGTTGTCCACACAGATCCCCTTGCCTACTCTTCTTTAACACTGGCAATATTGCATCACACTGTCCCAAGAAAATTGGATCTCCCTCCATTCCTCCTCTTATGCGATGCAAAGCTACATCTGAGTTGGCTGGTTTTAAATCTAATACATTTCTGGACTACTCCCACATTTTGATTTCACCCTATGTTATGCCCCCTGTAATCTCCTCCTTTCTGTACCATGACTCCCTTCCCAGATCCACTAACACAGTGGATGCCTACCTGGACCACTGCTTTAGCCTGAAGAGAACTTCTTCTCAGCATGTGCAAGATAAAATATATAGTAGACTAGCCTGCCAAATCGATAATCTCCAGACAGTGTAGACTGCTTCAAACAGACCATTTCAGACCTCAGGAGAAGAGAGCGTGCTTAACCCGTTTGTGAAAAGTTTTGTCTGATAGCCTATGGATTAGAATTAAGTTGTGATGTAACTGCCTTAAATATTAATACCTCACTCGCACCGTCTGCCTATGCAGCAGAGGCCAACCAGCGAGAAATCGTTGATCCTCAGCAACTATGAGAATTAGATTATAAAACCTTTCTCTCTCCCCATGTAACCTACCTCTGAGAAGACACTAGATCTTTCCTTTGCCGGTTGTTGATGCCCCTATTAAGGTTATATATTTTGAGTCACACGGTCCATACAGATTACCGAAAAGCCCTGGAGCCTTTCCTCTCTTTCAGCTGAGTGTGGTGGACCAACTCCTTAACTGCTGTCATGATACCTTCAAGGTATGAGCTCGAAACAACCTATCCATCGTTTTAATCCTCGAAAAAGAGACTGGACGTTTTGCCTCATGGAGCAGTGCTCAATTATAAGATCTATTCATGACGTTGTGACCCTCCTTTCTGTATGAGCCCTCGTGAATTTTGTGACTAGAGTCTGAGACTGTACTATTTAGCAGGCAGCGGTCTCCCCATCACTCCATGCTTACGGGAATGCTCCACGGTGCATTGAGGGTGCATTTCTATACCATGGGACCCCGTACTCCATCCCAGTGGGTGTCCTCTAGCCAAACATTAATGGTGTGCTACTCCCTACATGGCCCACCGCCTGTCTCCCGACAGTCTTTTTTCCCCCGATGTCCAGGACGTTAATATAACTAGGGTGTATGACCGTCATTCCACCATTTACGAGGGTCTCCCCTTTACAAATTAGAGAACATACCCTAGAGATATTGTGGGTGCACTCTTTGTGCTTCCACAATCAGTGTTACAGGAAGGTCACAGAAGTGTCTGCAATCCAAGAGAGCCTACTAACCGAGCTGAATAGTAGTCATGGGGAGACAGCAGTGCGGGGAGAGAGGGGGCGGGGGAAGTTTTGATTCATAGTCTTATTGTTGGGGAGGGGTAATATCTTGCATATATGGTGTACTGCTAGGAGACAGCAATGTGGCTGTTATAGTTAACATGAACAAATGGGACCAAGCTAAGGTAACGACTAATACAGCGATTCGGATAGGTTTCTCTTTTCCTGTCTATTGTACATTGTCACCCTGAAGGGGTGTTACAAGACGAATAAAAGGCAATACAAATGTGTTAAAACAGAAGTGTCTGCAATCCTTTCTGTCCATGTTGCACTCTCAGGGCACAAAAGTACTGTGGCTTTTGGTGGGGTTGTTGGTGGGCTCACACATCTGTAGTGTAGTCACTATAATTGTGCTGCATTGTTTGGCACCTTCAATTGAAAAATAACTTGTTATTCATGTTGACCACATATATTGATTTTTTTTTTGTACTTAATTTTCTAATTATTCCTTTGGAACAAATGGCTTTAAACCAATGTTTAGAATGGTAGCCTGGGTTTACTGTTGCACTAGATAACCATCCATACATTAGGAGCTCAACCAGTATTAGAAATTACTTCTCATAATTATTTGCTGACCTGTATTACGAGATATGTTTTTCATATAATACCCAATATGCATGTGACTGCATCAGAAAGTAAACCAGCAGCATTTGTGTACAATGTTGTGACACATTTTTCCTTCTGTTTGCTTAGTCGTGCAATGGGAGCATGGTGGGGAGGTTTTAGAGGGAGTGCAGCATATTAAGTAGCAGATTTTGTGATATTAAACACAGAGAGAGAAATATGTGTTGGGTCATTTTCAACATTAAGAAACAGTGGGGGAGTTAGTGTTGAAAGTGAAAGAAGGTATATGTAGCGGATGTCCAGGGGTTGTGTTACTGCCTAACTAAACTGCAAAGTGTCCATATCAAACTTTCTTAAATCCCTGGGTATCACACTTGACAGTCACTTAAGCATGAAAGAGCATATTAATATCTCTATGAACAGCGCCTCCTACACCTAAAAAAAAAAAAGAGTCAAACCCTTCATACCCACCGAAGCCCTAAAGATTGTGGTGCAAGCCCGGCTCCTCCCCAAGCTGGACTATGGTAACACTATGATTACGGGTGCCCCAAAAACATACTTAGCCTATTTGAAAGTAACACTCCATTCAGCGGCCATGCTTCTTTTGGGGGAAAGGCGCTGTGACCACATCACTCCCATTGTCAAGCAGCTCAACTGGCTTCTAGTCGAGGCAAGAGCTATACTGCAAACTGCATGCGTAACTTCCAAAGTTCTCTACACAGATAAACAAATCTACCACTCTAATAAATTATCAAGAGCCGGGAAAAAGAGACCTTTACGAAACTTAAACAGTCTACTCCTTACTCCACCAAAATTTAAGAAAGAGGAACCTTGCATCCGCTGCTTCTCCGGGAATGCTCACAGAATCTGGAACGTACTACCCCAATACTTGCGCAACAATCTGTCTTTCCCTCACTTCAAGAAGAAACTGAAATACCTTCTTTTCAACAAATACTTGGATCCGCCTCCCTACTAGCATCCTACTGGCTTGTGCACCCCCCCACATACACACACACACCTTAATTACACCTCAGCACCAATACCTCGGGCAAGACTGTGCTTCCAATCCCCCCGCCTTCCATGAGGACCCTCCCTATCTACCCAATAACTATATTATCCATCCATTTTACTGTACACCGTAACTTTGTTTCAATGTAGTCACTATGTATTTCTACTTATCCCTCGTCTAATCTACGCAACTGCTCCTATACACTGTAAAACAATACCTATACGTATGCTATAACTACCTCAAAGCTGTATCAGCAACCTATCCTCATGCTTTTCCTATATTTTGTTTACCTACTACCACTATGTTCTTCTACCTACCCCAAATGTAACCGGTATAATTACTATTATGCAAACCATGTAAAGTGCTCGGATGCCCTCAAGTCAAGTTTGCACTATACATAACTCAATAAATAAATGAAATGTATCCTGTGCTTAGCAGTGCCTCACACAGCCACTGCTGGGAAACTGTGAAGGAACAGCCTGCCGTGAACTTGATTCCCCTACTGTGAGGTGCTTTTCATTAAACGTTTTTCCTTTTCAGTCTTATTTTAACACCGTTGTTATACGGTGTTTTTTTGTTCTGATGTACATTTTGTTCCTTGTTCCTGTGACCGCGTGTTAATAACTCCAGTTTGACCTCTCTCTTTAGAGTGAAGGTTATAGTGAAAGTGTTTGGAAGAAGAGATGCATCAGAGCCTTGAGACTAAAAGATGCGGCACTGGCACAGAACACTGCATTAAGCACTTGGCTAAGTGTTGTCTGCTACAGAAGCCAAGACTATGATTAAATGGTTATAGGTCTCTTCGTACATCACTGGCTCGAAAATGAGGTCATAGTCCTGGTCTGCACAGTGCCTGTTTGTGAAGAGCTCGAAACCCTGCGGCAGGAGAAGAGCCAGAGGGAAAGGCTGCTTGGCAAGTGCTCAAGGGGGGAACGAGGGCATCATGTCAAGAGATGGGGAAGGTAGAGTGCTTTCAGTCCATACAGATTGTCTTTTGAAGTTACATTTTTCCGTGGTGATGAATACAAAGGACAGGAAACGGTTGGGAAATGCTGGGTCGCCGGGGTTATTGTGTGGTGTGTGTGGTATTGTACATATTCCGTGAAGGTGGAGGATGCAGATGTGTTCGTGTCGCTGTATTCCTTACTACTTGAATGGAATAAAGAAGATTTGATGAACTACTTCAGCCTACGTGTATTCCTGCTTACAATAGTGTGCATTAGTAAGTTAAATTTTTAGGGAGTGCGGGGAATGAGATTTTGATACCTTTTCTGATCACTCAGATACCTATCTCATTCTTCCAATTTTGGATCGATTATTATCTGTCATTGAGTAAAAGGCAAACCCATATAGGTTAAATCAACCCCATAGACTGACGCAACTCTGAAGAACCACTTACGACTGATAAAGTTTAAAAGTTTAATATAAAATCAAAATCAAGTGCATATACAATCCTCTCAGGATAAGATTCAACAAATATACAGGAACTAAAAGGAACATAAATTCCCTAAAGAACCGAAGTCTACAAAAGAATACAATCAAAATCAATTCCAGAATCAACAGATTAAAAGCATAGACACAAAGTGGATCCGTTGCGTCATCTACAAAAAGAGAATAAACAAGTTAAATCTGTCCCTACTCTATGCTAGATGACATCCCTACTAGCAAATCCTTTTACCTAAAAAGGTGTCAGCAGTTTGACTTCCAAAGAAGTTCAAACTCTCTTAGCCTCTAATGGCAACCTATGTCGAGAAGCAGTACCCTCTCTGCCTACCCATCCGCTCTCTAAGGTTCCTCGGCCTACCTCTCTCTTGCGCTCTGCTCTTTCTGCGCTCTGCTCTCTGATATTCTGTTCTGCGCTGGGCTCTTGTGCTGCCCTTCTCCCCAGGGTGCTGTCCCTAAATACACAATCACAGTATAGGTGGAACGCCCCTTTGACGCCCACCACATACACATTCACATGATCTCATTCTAGTTCTTTCCATAGCTTCGTCTCTTCGCGTCGTCCGTTAAGTTGACCTTGCTTCTTAGGCGCCATCTTCATCTTCGGGCTGGTAACCTCATGACATTCCAGTTGACACTTTCAGAGCAAAGTCTTTCACCTCATCAGAACTCTATTCATTACATTTGTGATCATAACCTCGTTTGGTCCTGTGAACGGTCACTTAAAACAAGACTCCAAATTCCAAGCGTCTCTTATCTCACTTAGGCCATAAACTTCGTCTAGCATTGTCACCTTAAATTTAACAAGACCTTTGACTCTTGGCTCGCACATTCAGATCAAGGCTATTCCTATTCCTGTGAGCCCACTAAATTACATGCAGTGAACTACACTCTTGCGAACCCTTGGTCAGTTAGGTTAAAATCACACATGACCACACTATGCTAACATTCCTACAAACTCTTCTACACAGTATGACTTTTAACACACATATATATTTGAATTAGCAAATCATTGATTATACTTGAATCCATGTTACATAAAATACAACATTATATTCTCGTTTCCTATACAATGCTATATAGTCTGCACATTTCTTCACTTTACATTTCATCTTCCTTCTCCGTTTTATAATTACATACGTACATCTATTCAGCACGTTCTACTGTTCTTAAGCATTTCTACACATTTCTATATTAGCCCAACCTATATATACGGGCCTTTCTAAGTCTAAAGCATTCTAATGTAAATACAAATACATTTCCTATTACATTGGTTACATCGACTAACTTTACACTACAAGTGCTACGTTTATGCGATATGCTTGTAAATATGGTACAGATATACTTTTCATTCAAATTGCGCTCTCTCAGTTGTGAAACATTTGTCAGGAGATGCCTAGTTCGCTCCTCTGTTTACGGGGGGCTTTCAGGTGTAGCATGTCATTGCTCCTCAGCTGCCTGCAACTGGCAGCCCCCAGCTGCACAATCTGTAGGCAGCCATTGTGTTTGGGTTACACAAGATCCTAGTCTTGTCCTTGGTTTATTTTTGCTCCTGGCAGTGAACACGCTAGCAGAATTTACCAGTTTGGTAGTCTTGGGTAGTGTATTCTTGAGTGGCTCAGAGGATAGTCTCTTGGGAGAATCTCATTGGATTGACTTGTGTGCTAACTACTTCCTTCCGTGCCCAACAGGAAGTAACCAAACCTAACTGCTCCATTAGTTAAGTTTCCATTGAAGCATGGGCAAAGAGAAAGAATACCTAACTTAGCTATACATGGGTGAATAAATGGGAGCTAAGACTGTGCTTCCCCCTTAAACAACATTGACTTCCGTTCTCTTCTTTGCTGCTCGGCTGCTGATCTCTGGGCATGCTCAAATCAAGACCTACCTTAATGTGCTGCATTTTTAGGTTGAATTTAACAGGTCTGTCCGAATTCTCATCTAGGGACTAGCCATGGAAGGCACGTGCATGTTGACAGATTGCAGTATTCTTGAACATTTACCTTTTGCCTCAGAACTTAAATTGTCTTCATCAAGAGTGAAGCAGTAATCTTGGCCCAGCTAGAGCCGCAGTAGCGATGGTATAAGAAATGTGGAGCCCCCTAAACCATGCCGGGCAGACAGTGCTGATGGTGCAAAGAGGCACCAGAATAGAAGGGCACAGACAGAAGGCTGAGGTAGGTATACAAACCAGGGGAATTAGAGAACAGCTACTGAAAGAGAAGAAGACAGAGAAACTATGAAAGGTGGATTGAGTAAGAAGACAAAAGGAACCTTTAAAATACAAGGTGAGCAAGAATAGAGGAGGTTAGATAGTGTATTTAAAGTATGACAGGGAGACATTAAAGTTTCCCCCCTGGCACAACAGGTTTTTCCTGAAACTATGTCCTCAATGATGGTACAGCACAGTTAATTCTGACTGCTGAGATGTCTCAGCTGAAGTAGAAGGTAGGGAGTCTCCTGGGTTCAGGGCCGGACAGACCTTTTAATTTACCTGGCATTTTCCTAGTGAGCTGTAAGTCTTGGAAGCAGGTTTTGAAACCTCGGGGCCGCTGCTGATGCCTTTGTCAGTCTCCTTAGCTGCCAGACCTTAGTTGCAGCAGACAGGGAGAGTCTTCAAGAAAGACTGGGCAGGAGGGGGAAATGGAGAGAAAGCGATCAGAGTGGGAGGAGGAAGAAGAGAGGAGAGGAGGAGAGAGGCAGAATGGATGGATGAATGAAACGAGAGCGATAACCCGGGGGGAAAGGAGTGGGGCTGTTTTGAGCATTTTTGCCAGGGCTGCCTTTGATTACCAAGCCTAGCCTTGCCTGTGCTGTGAAGCTGAGGAAGGGACACACAACTAAACAACAAACAAGTCTTCTTGCCACGGGGCCTACTGCCTAAAACAAATGTAAATGTGTGCAATTGGATAATCTGGATATGTAGAGGCTGCTTTGAAGTCGGCATTTGTTTTAATTGATGGAGTCACTTGAAGCTTCATGATGGCCACTATTTATTCTTTTTGAGAGGTATTGGTAAGAGTGTTACCACCTAAGCTAGGGAGTGCGTGCTTTTAATTGCCAGTTTAAAAAAAATGTTGACCCTGGTACGTATGTATATAACTAAAATCAGAATTTTGGAAACACTTTTGTTTTCCTAAACTTAATTGTTTTGTGCATTTTGTGGCAGCCGATCTTATGAGAATAAGTTTAAAATAGTAGCTTATACATTCACATTGCTTTCTAATACACGCTGGGACCCCGCAGCACCTAAAATACACGTCATTATTTCACACTGCACCAACCAGGGTTCAGTTATGTGGTTTCCAGGTTACACACACAAGACATCTGCAGTGATCACACTAACTCCTAGAGGTTTCATGACACAAAATAGTTAATTTCCCATGTAATGGTTTACTTTTGATTTATAGTGTGCATTATTTGATATACAGTTACCTAAAGGTGAATGGGAAACAAAATGGTTAAATATTTTTTCTTTTTTAGCCATGCCTCTGTCCCTGCCCCCACGTCCACCGACCCTGTTACAATTGGACTCAGGATCAGAGTTTCCAATTTTTTTAATGCGCTTCGACCGCTGGATCAAAGGGATAGATCTAATGTTTGGTGTATGATTAAGTGTTTCTTGTTGAGCCAATTCATATACAAGAAATACAGGTTACCTCTGCTGTGGCAAACTTGAACAGGCTTGCGTTACCGAAACTCAGTGTGTTCTTGAGTCCTGGCACAGGCCGTTTCTGCTTAGCAGGACAAAATACAGTCTTCGCTCAATGAATGTGTAATACTCAAGTCTGCAATCAGCAGAACTGGTTTCAAGTCATTGTAAGTCTCTGGAGATGTGGGGCAGGTAAGGTGGGCGTTCTTGCTATTTTCTCATGTATTGGGAAAAAAGCTGCACGGCCTATTGACATGACACTGTTTTTGCTGATAATCTGGGTGACTGCTTCCTGAAGTAATTCTGCGATCCCCATCTAGTTGGAGTGGCGCCACCTAGCGAACCAAATCAGATATTACTCCCTACATCTTTTTTTTAAACATGTTCTTACCCAAGATTTGTTTAAGAAAATATTCCAGTTCATTGTAGACACCTAGTTACTTTATTTAGAAGCTTAGACAGGCATGTGGACTGTTACCATCAAAATAAACTGTCTGAGCAGTATCTGACCGCCGTCCAGCTCCTATAGCCTGCTGCCTTGCTCGTAGCCCTCGGTCACTGGTTCTATCCCACTGTCTGCCAGGCTAGGCGCACTGGTTTTGGTGTGTTGCATTTTTCTCCTCTGTTCACTGTAGTGTTAATTCTCTACTGTTAACTCTAATTTAACTGGTAACTTTTTCTGTATGTTGGCTGCTGGTGACTTTTCCTCTTTTACTGGCCCAGTTGCCTGGTGCCTGCTCCCGCCTTTGTCTCACCATTTTTCACTCCAGCCATCCCGCCTCCCTGTCAGTCTCTCCAACCTCCCAGGACTACTTATGGAGGCGCTGAGCAGGCATGCCAAAGGCAAGCCTGTCTGCGCCCGTCATCGCCTGGACCGCAACTTGTGCCAGGATCACTTGCCCACCGCACTCCATCAGATACTACGACAAAGATCTTCATGCCGTGGGCCCCGGATTCAACAGCAATTGTTGCCTCTCTTCCCCCCTGCTCCTCAGCGGGATCATTCACCTGCATCTGCTGCCAGTTCACCTCCACCCTATGGCCAGCCTACACTGCCATCGCAATTACTATTTACTCAAAATCCTCGCCGCACGTGACCTCCCTGGAATGACTCTGCTCTCTCTTGATCAACGCCAGATCACTCTGCAAATATGCAACCGAAGTTTGGGACACTATCTCCACCCTCGCCCCGACGTAGCCTTCTTCACAGAGACCTGGCTCATCCCTGCATTGCCCCAGACATCGCCTCCCCAACACCCATCGGCTAGCAGATGAAGCACTGTGACTGCACCAGCAGACACGGAGGTGGCATCGCCCTCATACACAAAGAATCGATTATCTTCACCACCACAGATGAAGAAACCACTTCAATAATGGAACTCATGAACTTTCAACCCCGACGACAAAACCACCATCAAAGGAACCCTCACTTACAGTCCCCCAGGACCACGAGCCGGCCGCCATGACGCCATCACAGAATTCATCACCCAGCTCGCCATAGAATCCGGACACCACGTCCTCCTGGGAGACCTCAACTTCCACCTGGACAACACCACCAACACTAACTCATTCTACCTCCTAGAGCGAATGGGCAACATCGGCCTCAAACAGCTGGTCACCGACCCCACGCACAAAGCAGGACACATGCTGAACCCTTCTTCATGTCCAGCAACAGAGTTTAGGTACAGCCACTCCTCAGAACTCACCTGGTGTGACTACTCCAACGTACACTTCACCATCGCCTCACCCCCTGCACCACACCCAACCACCACAGCACCCCCTTCCGCAGCAAGTGGAGGTCTCCCAGCAACAATGGACTGACACCCTCAACTACCCCAATGTCGCCACCAACTTGAAACCGGCAGAAGAGGATTTCAACGACTGGATCTCCAATGCTGCTGACCAATTTCTTCCGCAAAACCAGCCAAAACACAAAGATCCACTAAACGAGCCAGTTGGTACACCCCAGAACTGAGCTTGTCAAAATGCAGATGCAAACACCTTAAAAAAAGATGGCGCCAGCTCAAAGCTGCGAAAAAGGAGGCCCCGACACACTGCATCAAGGCCAGCGCCAACCAGACCTAGGGACTCTTCACCATTGTCATAAAGTTCAGCTGCCTGTCAGTTCATCATAGAGTTCATCTGCCCATCAGCGACGGAAAATGCAATTTTCCCCCCTCACAGAAACTCTGTGACTCCCTGTTTCAAAACAAGATAACCAACATTTACATTAACATCGATCCTCAACTCACCGACATCCTCAACACTCCATCTCCCATGCTCACGTCCTCCGACTACCAGCTCATCGCATGGGAACAACTCAGCACACAGGACACAACTGTTCTAATGAATTCCATCCACTTGAAAGCACCCACCAACCCATCTCCCCCTGACTCTTCAACCTCGGAAGAGACCAGATCAGCCACCAGCTCACCACCATCCTGAAGGTCTCCATCGCCACTGCCATCTTTCCGATGCTTGATAAAACGCAGAGGTCCTACCCCTCCTCAAACACTCACCAGACCCCAGCGAGCTCCAGAACTACCGCCCCCAACTCTGACATCGTCTGAATCCGCAACATTTGCATCATCACCTACGCTGAGGACACCTAACTTGTCCTCTCGCTCGCAGCGGATCTCACCAGAAAAAAGACCAATTTTCATGACTGTATGAAGAATGTCTCGGATTGGATAATGAGCAACTGTCTGAAGCTCAAAAGGGACAAAACCAAAGTACTGATCTTCGGCAAACTCACCTCTCTCTGGAATGACTCCTGGTGGGCATTAGATCTCGGACCCAACCCCACAACGAAAGACCACGCCTGCAACGTATGCATCATCCTGGGCAGCGAACTCTCCATGAAAAATCGGGTTAACCCTGTATGCTCAGCCTGTTTCCACACTCTCCAAATGATCCGCAGAATTTTCAAATGGTGACCCACCAACACCAGGACAACTTTGACACATGCCCACATCACCAGCCGACTGGACTAGGGCAATGCTTTCTAGGCAGACACCACAACCAATCTCATCCGCAGGCTCCATACAGTCCAGAACTCAGCCGCCAAGCCGATCCTCCACCTACCCAAGAGAACCCATATCACCCAGCACCTGAAAGACCTCTACTGGCTCTACATCCAGAAGAGATGCCAGTACAAGCTTCTGACTAACACCTACAAAGCCCTCTATGACCAAGGACCCACTTACATGAATCACCGCCTGAATTTTGTCCTACTGACCAGGAACCTCCACTTTGCTCACCTCACCCTTATACAGATACCACGTATCCGCTGCTGCCGCACCGAAAATCGCTCCTTCTCCCTCCTCACCACCATGTTCTGAAACAACCTTCCCTTTTTCCTCCGCACATCACCGTCGCTTACAAAATTCAAGAAGGGACTCAAGACCTGGCTCTAGGACTAATACCCACAACCCAGTGCCTGTATCCCCTAGGGGTGATAATTCATGCTTTAGAAGTACTATGCGATTGATTGACTGACATCTGAATTTGACAGAAAGAGAAAGGGTAGTTGAAAAGAAAGCGAACTGATAATGGAACAATTAAGTCTGAAAACCAGAGACCTTACGAAGAAGATTGAGTCAGGAAGTTGAGGGAACTAGAGTCAAATGAGTTGTTGACTCCAGAATAGTGTGACCAAGGGAATCCGGAGTTGTTTCCTAATTGCCAGGAATATAGTTATTTTTTTCAGGGTGTCTGAAAGAGAAGCAATTTTTGATCCATATTCAGGTGGGAAGTTAAATCCAGGGGACGTGTCCTTGTACCCTTTTCCTTAAATTGTCCTCATTGTTGGAGATGTCTGGAACCTGCTCGAGGACCATGGTATTTTTACAAAAGATTTTATTGCAAATTTCAAAACATTAAATGTAAACACAACTTCACTGACATGCTAGTGGGAACCTGAATAAAGAGTGTTAAGTCTCTTTCAGAGTTACTCTCCTGTTAATCCTCATACTTATTGAAGACTTGACCTTCAGAAAACATTTTAGGGTGTTTCCGACGCTTATGGTGTAATTGTCTTACTGCTATTCCTGAAATGCATTCAACTTTCCTTTTCAGTTCTCTGCACCCCTACCTGAGGCGTATTTTTTAGCTTGCATATCTGTTTTTTTATCCATCAATAATTCTCCTACACTTTGTCTGTGTTGCATCTTGGAGTATCATACACCTCCATGAAGGCCATGCCTTTTTCTTTCACATTGTTGAATTAGTTGTTAAAACCCTTGAGTTCCATCATGTTTTTTGAGCTTGTGGATTTAGTACCTAAGATCTATTTTGAATCTGCGAGCAAACTTCCTTCAGACTACACAATTGTATTTCGATCGCAGCAGAATCACTCAGACTGTCAAAATGTCATAATCTGACAGTAGTAAAAGTAGGATGAATACTTGAAGGACTTATGATAGTGTGAGATAATCTCAGCTGAAACAAAGAAAGAAAATTCATAAAAAAGTAACATCGGGTATATAATGCCCTGGAAAGACTTTGAACTTGGACATTTTATACTAATACGGATAGAGAAGATAATTGCGGTCATAAGAGATGCTGGAGTGTGGCACTTTTTTAACCCAAGCTCGGTGATATCGCACGACATGAGTGATGTAAAGGTGTGGTTATATATCCAAGAGAATGATGTCTCCATGCTTGATGAAGCATATTTTTGGGAATCCGCTAATATATTGCATTCTGATAGCTATTTTCCAGATAAATGTCCACCTGTGATCCAGTGTGGATCAGAGCATGTAGAGAAAACATTGTATTTACTCAGTATGGTTCCTTATTGCAGTAATACTCTGATTGTGTTTCGGCCGTGCTTACATGCTATGAACACTTATTCTGGCTGTGGCATTCATTTTTTTCTGTGCTCCTAATCATATCTGCTATTATTATTCTCCATAATAACTTTATAGGTTTCACAAGTACACCTTAAATGTACTTTTTGCTTTCTGTGTTCCATTCTTCAGAATCCCCAGATAAGCTGACTTTGCTTGTCCAACACATACTTGCTAAATAAACTGTATCAATGTGCTAAATGAGAAGTGTTCATTTGGAGAAGGTCTGCAGACTTAAAATGTCTGTTTCTGTTTTTGGAACAAATGTAAAAATCTACTTAAATCTAGTTTAGCAGTGGCCTACTTGTGAACGAATGGAATTGACTGGTCTTGCCATGGGCGTTGTGCCAATGATTCCTCACTTTATAATTTCCTGACTCTTAAAATATGGTTTGCATCAACCAGATCTCATAAAGAGAACTGAGCTTTTTCCCAAGATCACAAAGTATGTAAAGTGGTCTTAAATGGCCATGGCCTCATTAGTGCTCTCACATCATTCTTATAAGATGGCACTGACTTGATTGTCATCTGTTTGGAAAACCGAATCGACCCTTGCAAAAATGTTCAATCGAACATGCAGAAAGTGATGGGAGAAATACTTGCTTCAAAATAGTCATACCACCAGCAGTCACTCAGGGTAGCACCAACTACACGTTTTATTTGCCCACCATTAGTAGTACAGACCCACGAATGGACATACCCTTGGTCATTACGAGAAGCACACCAGACAAATAAAATGTGATGGAAGGATAGCTTCCCAATAGTCTAAACACTGGCATTTACTCAGTGTGACATTGCAATAGTTATTTGCTCACCATGCCACTGCATATTAGAACCAGCCATTTGCATGCCAGCCATGGCTCTGCTCCATTTGCAACAGTCCAGCCAAGACATGCACTCTTTGAACTGGAGCACAAGCAACCCAGGACCTGTGCCAGCCTATTTGGGCTTCTTCAGTTGGGTGCATCTTGGTTACAGGGGCACAGTGAGCACGGTGTCTATGTCTAGACATACCCTGGCCACTTAGGGCATTACATGTAAATAGTTTAGCTACTGGTGGGCGCTCAAAGCTTTTTTGTCCATCATGCCACCTCCAATTAGACCTAGCCCTATGACAATCAGTCTTACTCCTGCTCTAAAAGCAACAGTCCAGTCTGAACTGTCAAGTCAGGTCCTCTCGGAACCGGCAGTAGCCGGAGAAGAGGCTTGAAAAGGCCGTGGGCCATGGTTGGGTCACAGCAGCCCATCCTGCTCTGAAAACTGATCCCTATTGATGCAGCCACCAGAAAAATGCCTGGGTGGAAAAATGCCAGTCCGCCTCTAAAGGTAACCTATAGGTTATAAGTTTGTATCCTTGTAAGGGCCACCTCAACCTTCCATCCTTCAAATGTTGGTCAATTGGCGAGAAATAAATGACACAATAGTGACACCTCTTATTTACAGCACAGAAAGTGTGGTAACATAGTATAGCAAAACACGTTATTGTGACTATTAATACGGCCTGCAATTCTTTCTCCCGTTTTTGCCCTTCAGCATTCACATACGCTATGTAGGCTTGAAATACAAGAAACTGGAGCTGCATTGATTATGTTACTTCCGCACTCCGGGAATTATTTTTTACGCTACAAATTCTGAGCTCTCTAGTTTTTAACCTTGTAAATATTTAGTATTTGCACACATTTTTTAATAGTTTCATTTTAGATGGGAGCTTTTGCGATATTATTACAAGGTTTCCAATAACTTCCAATATTTCTGCATACTACAGATCTTCTCTAGAAGTACAAAGTATCGGTTTGTTTCCACATCCCTTCTTATTGGAGTACTGCATGTAACATGCAGCTCTAAGAAGCAAGTAGGGGGAGGCGGGAGAACGAGTGGTTTAAACAACAAAAATATGGCGTGATGGTGAATAATGGGTACGGTAATGGGGGACATGTGAAGAGTGTGGGCTGCACAGGATTGTGTAACGTTTACGCTAGTTTTGTTTGCTCTACAGATAACTGCCAGGTAGTCACAATATTCTGCATGAACCCATCAACATTTTAACATGAAGCTTTATGGCTAAAAATTACAAACAAGATATGTTTAAGCAGCAGTTATTTTACCCTGAAATTATAGAAGTCTGTAGAACAAAACTTACTTGTTGTGACTTACTTCTCTTCAACAGAACAGCAGCGCCCTGGCCAGTACGATGAGTCTAGCTGGGCAGATGAGAGCCAGTGCAGAGAACCAAGCAAAGGGACTGGCAGAGAAGAATGAACAGCTGAAGAGGCGCATTGAAGAGCTAGAAGCCAAAATAGTGGAGCTCAATCAACAGATCGAGGAGATGGCTGAAGAAGAAGAAAAATTAAAAGAAAAATTAAAAAGATCCGAGGTATGGCGTAGCTCAGTGGTTGCACTATTAGCAAAACAAGAAGTTGTTACCGAAATAGGTATTGGACATATTTCCTATTTTCTCCATAGTATTCCCAAAGCAGAAATATGCATATAGTTTTAGTTTTTTTGCTGCTGCAAAACAGATGGGCACTTATGTATTTAGGTATTTTCTAGATCACTCATTGTCTTGTCATAACTTTGTAGCACACTTGTACAGATAGAAGCATATGGTATGCAACACACAGCTGCCAGTGGGTAGTTTAAGTCGAGGGTAGATAGATACTCTGTTTGCTGTCCCAAAAGACCTTACATCTGGAGTACCACCACCGAATTGCCTCCGCTTCAGCGGGGTCGCAGGTGGCAAGAGGCAGAATGGGCTCCAATCACGTGTCATCTCACATGGAACTCAGCACTCATGTATGCTTTTCATTCGATACTACACCTGCCCGGAGTTCTCAAGAAGATTAGAAATGACCGGGCCCAAGTCATCCTGGTGACTCTGGATTGGGCATGAAGAGTTTGGTATCCAGAACTCCTAAGATTGAGTATCTGTCCTCCATACAAGCTGTTTTTACAGGGCTCTGCACTAGAGCCTTCACAATCTCTACCTTCATGCTTGTAGTTTGTGCAGCAACAGTTGAACCTCTTCGACCTTTCTCCAGAGGTACTGAATGTCATCTTGGCAGCCAAGCAACCCTTGATGAAAACTGTATATGCCTGTCGTTGGAAAAAATTTGTGGTTTGGTGTGGCGCACGCCAGAGTGACCCACCCACCCCCAGGCCACATTATCTTAAGTTCTCTTGTTTGTTTTATCTCTTGCCCATCAAGATTTTGCTTTGAGCACCGTTAAAGGTTATCGTACTGCCCTTTTGGCCTACTTACAGTTGCTAGCTCAGCCCTCCTTGTTTAGGTCACCTGTTGTGATGAAGTTTTCCTCCTCCTCCTTTTGCGCTAATGGGAACTTAACCTGGTCCTTTCTTGCTTTATGTGCCCTCCTTTAAAACTGGTTACTCAGCTGTCCCGTGCTGCTACTCAGTATCAAGAGTGAGTACCTTATTGCCATCACCTCGGGACTGCGTGTCGGGAAGCTTCAGACACCTTGTGTTAACTCGCCAAATATTGCCTTCTTCCCTCACAAACTGGTTCTGCAGACGTGGGCGTCTATTCTGCCTATAGTTGTGACTCTATTCCACGTTGGTCAAACTGGAACCCTGCTGATGTTCCAAGGTCTGCCTCACCCCTCTAAGGAGGAGGAGAGGCTCCTTCGTTTGAACTCCAAGTGAACGCATTTTAAAATCTTAGTCAAAACGATAGGGTTTTCTTATAGCACTTTGTATTAAACCATTATATATTGCACAGATGTACTGTGGGTCATATTTTGTTTTTAAACTCCTGGAGTTTGTGCCTTCAACTTATTTCATAGAACATTCTGAAACGCCTGCTACGACTGAATGCTGGCATATTTCTTTGTATTTTCATCCTTCATACTCTTAGAGCTGAAATTCAGATTAGTGATAGTTGTCACCAGTAGGGAGTCTTGAAACACCAGCTGGCACCAGTGCTTAGCGTGGAACTCCAGAGATGTTCTACTGTCGGTGGTATTTTAAGACATTAACTTGCGTGCGAGAAACAGCAACTATTATCTATAAATTATATATGATTGTACCAATTATTATTTCTCATGCGGGTTTTATTTCATTTTCAAATGGTGTTTAAAACGTTTTTACTAAATAATTTCTAGAAAAGATAAACTCCTATTTTAAATTCTGTAATTAGAGCATCAAATGATTGCATGTGTTTGCTTCTACTGTGAAAAATATACCAGTGTATTTGTAAATGTATTCACATTTTATGGCAGAGAGAAAAATTGCAGCTCGAAAATGCTTTGGAACATGCTGGTGACCAAGAGAAGGAAGTGGCACAAACTTCCCGATTATTACAAAGTCAACTGGAAGATGCACAGGTAAAAAATACAGTTGTAGAGTTTTTGGCGCATATTGCATGCTTGAACATTTTGTAGTATACACACTCTATGTAGCTTTATTAGTTTTTCCTTTGAATTCTAACATCCGAAATAACTTTTCTTGATTTTAAATTCTGGAATCCTAGCAAGCCAAAACCATGTTATGTCAGGCTATGTATACCCACACATCTCCCAAAAACAACTTCTGGTTTATGTGTTTTATGCATTTGATGCTGCTAGAGAAATTCAGGAAAAGTTGGCAACATCCTAAATACTGTTCACACCTACGAAGAAAATCTTGGTAACCGTTCTTTGTTTCACAATGCTCTCATTTAGGGAAATATTTGTAGGACAGCACAAGCTGCTATGCAGCTGCTTTTAGGTGCTAATGTTATGTTAGTATGCCAAGTGTTGAATGCACAGACACACATTTTATGTATTTTGCATGCATCCAAAAAAAACCCTGACAGTTGATAACCATGAGCAGGGCTTACTCTAATAAATTGCTCATTTGCACAATAAGTGAGATAAGTGCCCAGGAATTTGCAAAACTAGACCTGCTGCCGTGAATTGACAGGATACGGTGCTGCTAGTAATAGGTCAAAACCTCATCCCCACCCCCTTTTCAGAGAGGGCCTTCATCCACAGTGACAGATGTAGCTCCAAATCTCCTGCTACCCTGGCAAGCTCCATAAAGCTGTACCTGCTCACCCCATTCCACCTAAATGCCTACCTACGTCTCACTCAGGGTACACCAGCCTGCAGTTCATGCACTTTGTCGCTCTCTCTTCACCCACTCCATCAAACCTCAATATCTTTGACCCTTTACCACAAAAACATTGACTTCTGAAGAATGTCTTACGCAGTACACCAACTAAGCCCTTTCCCATATGATCTATCCTGACTACAGCATCAGACGCCTACGCAGTGACACATTATAGGGCACCAACAGGGGTAACTGTCATCCAAAAAAGCTCCAGTGCAATTCCATCACCCCTCAACTGGTTTGCGACTCCATCAGCTTCCTCCAGCAATAGGTCCCATTCTTTCCTCACAAGTTCTTCTTTTGCTCTAATGTCAACTCTCTAAATAGCTGAACACTGACTCCTGATGCAATCCTCATGACCGGGGTCAATCAGCGAACTTTGTCCACCTACAGAGAGCTTCCCGATATTTCCAAAGTCATTTCTTCTGTTTCCTATTCCTGTATCCAAGACCAAGGACACTCTCACGAGTGATGTAAACCATCCTGCTTGATTCCCAACCCACGACTAGTACCAGACCTCCTTCTGTGAACATCCCACTTATACCACAATATTCCAAAATGCTCCCCTTTTCTTTCAGACCAAGGGAAGCTCTTCGCCTAGGAATTAGAGTTCTCCCTATGTAGTATTCTCCCACATCTATCTGCCTTTAGAAATACTTGAATAATATGCTCATCCTGGCAGCCAATGCAATTCTTGCTCTCATTTCTGAATCCTCCAAGCAGAATAGCCCTCCTCTTCCCAGTTTGTTTCTGCCAATCCTTTTGGATTACATGAACCTTATGCCACCCGAAAATGCTTGGTGCAAGATCTCCATTGACACAGACAAGATCTCCCTCTAATTTAATCATTTCAATCTGGAGTTCATGCCAAAGCTGGTCTAGGGAATTAACTTTGTCTTGGATTAACTCCTCGCAATAGGCAATTGAAACTCCCATGCAATGTGGTTTCTTTTAAACCGCTTGTAGGAATTCAAGACTGTCTCACATCACTTTCATCATTACCCTGAATATGGTCTGGCGGCACTGTTAGAGCATGCCATGGGATAGCTTTACTACTTTCTGAGCAGCTGCTCACACTAGACTAAACTCTAACTGTTCAATTCCCCCCGCCCCCATTTTATATACAATCTCAGTCCTTTGCTCTCAGCTACTTACATTTCTAAATGCTTTTCATGTTATGTTATTCGTTTGTGCTTTAATACCCTAGCGTATCTTGGCACTGCCTTGAGCAAAAAAAAACAGATGAAAATATGCAGAGCTGAGCTAAAGCATAAAAAGTATGTTTTCAAGGCCTTTCTAAACTGCAGGAAATTTTCAGAACATCTTAGGTTAAGCGTAAGAGTTGTACAATTTGCAGGTACCCAGGTCAAAACATTTGCCGCCACACAAAGATTTCCTAAATTTGGGGACCATCCTGTTCTTTAAAGTTAGTCAACGAAGAGCTCTAGGAGGAATATGCCAGCGAAATGTTTCAATAGAGAGTGGGAGGGATGAAAGGAAGGGTTTTCTTAATGATCTTTTAAAGAAAAACCAAGGCGGCGATTTGATTTACCGGATAAGCAAAAGTGAGTTTTCTATCAAAAATAACACCAATGTTTTTAACCTTCTTGACTGGTGTGGGTAGGAGTCCAAGCTCTTGTGGCCACCAGTCAGAAGTCCAAAGGCGGGTGTTATTGCCAAAGCAAAGAATCTCGTTTTTTCCGAAATTGAGTCGAAGGTAGTTCTCAATCATCCATTTGTTTATGCTTATCATACAGGACTTGAATTGTAACGCAGTGTGCGAAGGGTTGCCAGATATAGAGACTATAATTTGTGTGTCATCTGCATGATACAACAGAAAAAAATGAAGGATTTTATAAGTTTAGCTAGAGGACTGATGTACAAATTGAATAAAGTAGGACTGAGAGAAGCCCCCTGTGACACCCCACGAGGAAGAATGATAGCATTTGAGGTAACTTGAGCTAAAATAACTGGTTGTTCCCTCTGAGAAAGAAAAGAAGCAAGGAGTGCAAGGGCTAAATCCCTAATGCCCGACTCAAGTAGGCGAGCAATGACAATGTTGTGATAGACAGTGTTGAATGCCGCTGAGAGATCTAATAAAATAAGGACAACATTGTCAATAATAGTTCTTAGTTTTTCAGTTGCCGCTAATAGGGCTGTTTCAGTGCTATGTTGATTACAGAAACCGAATTGAGAGGAATCTAGCAAGTTGTTCTCATTCATAAAAGTGGATAGTTGTAAGTTCAAAGCTTTATCAATGATTTTTGCTGGTAGAAGAAGCCGGGTTATGGGATGATAGTTGTTGGGGTCTAAAGATGAGGCCGTACTTTTTTTTTTATTCAAGGAAGATTAGAGGCTTTTTTCCAAACATTAGGAAAAATCCCGGTCTGGATAATTTCATTCAAGATAGGTGTCTGCTGTGTAGTAGTAATCTCTGCAACTTGGTGAAGGATTTTAGGAGGGCAAAGATCATCTGGAGAACCTGATTTGGAACTGGATAATAGATTAAAAATTTGATCCAAGCGGAGGGGGGAGAAGTTGGAAAGAGGCCGTTGGCTTTCAGTTAGGATATCTTGATGGGGGTTATTTGTATGGTGCAAGGTGCTGGCAGAAAAAGCTGAGAAGACATTTAATACTTTTGATTGAAAAGTGGAGGCCAGTAAATCACAAAAGAATTGGCTCACAAGTGCATTATGACTGGGATTAGGATTAGACCGAGCGTTTGCCATTTTAAATAATTCTTTTGACCAATTTCTTGCTGTTTCAAGTTTGAGTAGTAGGAAGATTGATCCTAAAAAACATTGTTTTGTAGTTTAGAAGGGCTTTTTTATAGACAACTTTGTCTTCTTCATTGTAATGAAGTCTCCATGAATATTCCAATTTGCGTCATTTTTTTTGTGTGTTTTAAGTTTCTGACTGTACCAAGATTCAGATGGTGTTTTCCTACAGTTGAAGAGGGGAATGGCAGGAACTAAGTGACTGGTGGCATCAGTTAGCCTTCGACACCGTCCCACATGACGGTCTCCTTTTAAGACTCTGGGAGATCGTGTTTCGTGGGACGGTGTTGGATTGGTTTAAATCCTTTCTATCGGGCCGTCGACAGGTGATCTGGGCACCACCGTTCTCCGCCGAAATGCCGCCGCTAGAGGTGGGGGTTCCTCAAGGGTCTATTCTGAGCCCCACCCTTTTTAATATCTATATTGCACCTCTGGCGGCGGTAGCGGAGGCTTTTGGTGCCCAGATCATATCCTACGCTGATGACACCCAGCTCCTGTTATGTTATGTTATGTTAATGGGTGACTTATATAGCGCACGGCTACTCCAAGGAGTGTCCCGGCGCTTTCTGACCCATTACTGAAAAAAGAGAAGGATAACAGACATAACAGTATTATTGATTAAAAAGCCACGTTTTCAGGGCCTTTCTAAAGGCAAACAAATTGGGGATGTGGCGGAGATCAACGGGAAGGGAGTTCCATAGTTTGGGGGCAAGATGTTTAAAGGAACGTCCACCAATTCTGGCTTTCTTAATGGGAGGCACCATTGCCAAGCCGAGATTTTCGGACCGGAGAGATCTGGTGGGCTTGTAAAAGGAAAGCCGTTTCCGAATGTAGAAGGCCCCTACCAGATGGAGTGCCTTATGGGCCAGTGTAAGAGCTTTGAATGTGATTCGCTTTTTAATCGGAAGCCAGTGCAGGGAGGCGAGCAACTCAGATGCTCTGGCATGCTGTTCACTTGCAGGAAGGGAGAGGCTTTCGATGGCGCCAGAATCAAAGACTGCCTCAGTTCGGTCTTTGCTTGGTTTCAACGGCACAGCCTAAAATGCAACTCAGACAAGTCTGAGTTGCTCTTCTTTGGGTGTGCACCTGATCCGTGCTGGAAATCGTGGTGGCCCCAGGACATGTTCCCTCCGGGGAAAGTGTTGACGCAAGCCAACAACCTTGGTGTGTTATGCGATGACGACCTCTCTTTTAGATCCCAGATTATTGGGCTGTCGGGGAAATGCTATGGCATCTTGAAGATGCTTAGAAAATTTCTCCCGCTGTTATCCCTACAATACAAAAAAATTATTGTTCAGGCGTTGATCGGATCGCGACTCGATTACGCCAATGCCCTGTATCTGGGATTGCCTAAATACTTGCTTGCCAGGCTACAAATAGTGCAGAACTCGGCGGCAAGAGCCATCTTCGGCCTTCCACGTAGAGCAAGAGCCTCTGATTTGCTCAAAAGGTTGCACTGGCTGCCCATTTCGAAAAGAATCGTCTTTAAGATTCTTACTCTGGCGTTCAAGGCCCTTCATTTTGTGGGCCCGAACTATATCAGGAAGCGCATGGTTTTCTATGCGCCGAGGAGGACGCTGCGGTCGGCCACATTGGCCACGGTCACTGTCCCGCCTATTAGACGTGCCCGGATGGGAGGACGGTCCTTCCGTTATCTGGCGGCCCGACATTGGAATGAGCTCCCTGTTTCCCTTCGGAAAGCCAACAGTCTCCTTTCCTTTAGAAGGGAGCTGAAGACCTGGCTCTTTACTGCTTGACCTCTCGGACCACTGTAAGCAGCTGTGTGGTGTTTTTCGGTTTCAGGTCTCTTTGCCAAAGCGCCGGGACACCCTATGGGGTAGCCGTGCGCTATAGAAGAGATGGCACGTAACATAACATTAGCCAAGTTGGTGGCCATAATATTTGGATCTTTAGAAAAAGATGGAATAGAAGCTAGCAGAATGTTACTAAAACTAGCGAAATCTAGTTTGGGTCAAGGTCTTTTCATTGTAGTAAAAAGAGAAGAAACCAATGTTTATTGGCATATCCAAGAGTGATGTCAAATAGCAAGGCAAAATGACCGGACCAAGATAATGATAGTCTTGTGAAAGGAGAGGGGTGAATAATTGGTAAAAATTCCTCAACCGTATGCCCCACTGCATGAGAGGAGAGGTTGACAATCTCCGTGAGGCCATAGCTTAAAAGAAGTCTTTAAGAAGATTTGAATCATCATCTGAGGGGCTCTCCAAATGATAATTGAAATCACCCAAAAAACCAAAGTTACTGGCATCAGATCTAGTTTCAAGGTAAGAAACGATGTGCTAAATGAAATGAGCTCTAGTAGCTGGCAGACGATAAAGAAGAATCCCATTAAAAGTATTGTTCACATTCAGATGTAATGTAAAAGCAAGGGCTTCGCACTCCTTGTTCTGGGGGTAGCGGCGTGCAAAGGTCAGCACAGATATTTTTGTGGATAATGGCAATACTGCCTCCTTTACGGATTGGACAGTCATGCCTGATGATAGAAAAATCAGGTGAGATAGCCGTAACGAGATCTGTGCCCAATGATGGATTAGTCCAGGTGTCTGTTATGAAAGCTAGATCAATTTGCTGATCCTTAATAAACTCTTTTGGGTCCAGATCGTTTTTTACTAGTGATCTCGAGTTGATAAGCGTACATTTAACCAGGGCCAGACTGAGAACCAAAACCTGGCCTGGCAAACTGCTCAGACGGCCTCCCTATGGGGGAGTAGGGGTGCAGCAGAGCTGTTTGTAATGGCCAATTTGGTTACAGGGGGCTGATATTGCCGGCCCCTGGTAACAAAATCGGCCCCACCGTAACAACCCACCGGGGAAATGCCCAAGACCCGCAATGGTCAGTCCGGCCCTGCATTTAACTGACCAAGGTGGAACTGGTCTGTGCGGCTGACGTTTTTGCAGGGATTTTATTTTAGTATTGCTAAGGGAACGATTACAAGATGGACATATCTTAGTTGCACTAGAGTCTGAAGGTTAGGGCAAGAAGGAGACTTACCATATCTTTAGAATAATAATAATAAATAATACAGAATTTTGTATAGCGCGAACAGCTACCTCACGAGGAGGTGTCCCGGCGCTGAGAGAACAAGTGTATCAGACCATGGAGGCTGGAGAGAGTAGCATTTAGCGAGACTGGGTAAACAGCCAGGTTTTCAGCAGGTGTTTAAAACAGGCTTCAGATGGGGCCTGTTGGAGGGTGATGGGTAGTGAGTTCCATAGATTGGCCACATTGGCCGAGAAGGTACGTCCGCCCAGCCGGGCTCTTTTTACTCTAGGGGCTGTCAGACGCACTTGGTTGTTGGATCTGAGCGAACGAGATTGGGAATACCTTGGAGGTCGAACTTTCAGGTAATTTGGGCAGTTTCCATATAAGGATCTGAAGGCCAGAGTAAGTGCTTTGAATTTTATTCTACTAGCAACTGGTAACCAGTGAAGGGAGAGGAGGTATGGAGAGACTGAGTGCTTGAATGGAATCCTCATTAAAAGTCTCGCAGCCGCATTTTGAACCAGTTGTAGTTGCTGTATAAGGTACTTTGGTAGGCCCAAATACAGACCGTTGGCGTAATCCAGCCTGGATGTGACTGTGGCGTGGACTACGGTTTTTCGGCAGCTGACTGGTAGAAGTCGAAGAATCTTACGTAGATTCCTCAACTTGCTCATACAGCAGCCAGAAACTTGCTGTATGTGTGAAACAAAGGACAACTTATCATCCCACCGCACACCTAGATTTCTAGCTGAATGGCTAGGCGAGGGAGCTAGACCCATCTCTGCCGGCCACCATAAATCAGATGGTGGGGGGGGGGGGGTCTCTGCCAAAGAAGATCACCTCAGTTTTACTAGTGTTGTTTTAATTTATTGGTGTTCATCCAGCAGGCTACGTCTTGTAGGCACCCCTTGAAATTTGAGAAGGATGCCTCTGACACTTCTGAGTATGGGAACACCAATTGGGTATCATCGGCGTATGAGATTGCCTTGATCCCCCAATTGGCGATCAGCGTAAAGAGTGGGGCCAGGTAAACATTAAATAAAAGTGGGCTCAAAGCCGAGCCCTGTGGAACGCCACAGTTCAGCGCTTTAGGTGTAGAAAAGACGTCCCTTAATGCCACCTTCTGAGTTCTTTGAGTCAGATAGGACTGTAACCACTCCAGTGCCTGACCCTGGATGCCTATCTCCGCTAGTCGAGACAGTAGTATAGCGTGGTCGACCGTGTCAAAGGCGGCCGACAGATCCAGGAGCACCAGCATCGCTGAGTCTCCCGAGTCCATCGACCACCTTACTGACTCTGCCACCTCAATTAAAGCTGTTTCGGTGCTAAATCCAGGTCGGAAGCCTGATTGCGTCTCATGTAGAGTTTTGTTGTATTCAATTAATTGATTTAATTGCCGCTGGATAACTTTTTCAAGCATTTTGCCTGGTGCAGCAAGGAGGGAGATTGGACGGAGATTATTGAGATCCTTAGGGTCCCCATTAGATTTTTTCTTTAGGGGGAGAAGAGTGGCATGTTTCCAAATATCCGGGAACACCCCCGATGAGATGGACAAATTCCAAATGCGTTGAATAGCGGGGGCCACAAAATCAGCTATGCGGCTCCAGAGTTTAGGAGGGCAGGGGTCGTCTGGCGAGCCCGATTTGCAACGACTTAGTTCCTGCTCGACCGTATTTAGGTCTATTGAATCAAATTGTGTCAGGGTAGCATAGTTCGGTGTTAAGCCCACTAAATCGGATTTAACCGTGGTCTTCACTGGCCCAAAAGACTCATATACTTTCTTGATTTTAGAGCAGATCCTTTCTAGAATTGGTCTAAGGGTCCGAGGGACATAGGGACATGGGGTAGAATGAGCAGGGAGGTTAGTGCTGGTTGTGTTCCGGCCGCAGACGGCAGACAGGCTTGCCTTTGGTGCACCTGCTGCCCAGACGTGCTGTGTCCTTTATTATGAGCTGCTGCAGCAATTAAAGGCGTGTCAGGGGGAGCGTCAATACGGCGCTCGAGTCCCAAATTCCTAAAAAAGTTGTAAGGGTAACTAAAATTTCCAACCGGGGTCCAGCCGCTCCATGTTGTTTACAGCATGCTCCCCTGCTGGTAGGCAACCACTGGAAACGAAAATCGAATAAAAATAAAAGGGGAAGGGTTAAAACATAACCAGAATAAAACACTCACAAAGTGAGAGACTGATCTTTCCAAAATCGCGCTACTAAGCACTGGGAGCCAGGCAACTCCCGAATAAAAGGAAAATAGCCGCTGTGTCCAGTGCAAGCAGTGTTACCTTTTGCCACGGCATGCGCGCAACACCCATTGGGCTCACGGGTCTTCCCCCCCCCACCCCCCCTCCCTCTCCCCAGCCCAGGCTGACACGTCTTCGCGGGCTGGCGAGCATCTAATTGCAGCCGCACCCGAGTACTTATCAGGTCTTTAAAAGACCATTAATTGTAAATGAGGCTTTTGTTGTGTGTTCACCTGTTCTTACAGCCACTCTGTGGTTGGACGAATTAGACCCCCCTGAAATATTTTTCACCCCCGCCCCCCCCCCCCGAAATTTGGTTGTAGTTGCCCGCCTGTGCCAACGCCTGTGCGAAGGCCATGTAATTTTTCAGAAACATAGGCATCTCCTTCCACTCATCCATCCGCTGACACTCATTACCTCCTAAAGGTCACTTGAATCTCAAAAGCTCCTAGGCAGCATTCATTCACACAAGCCCAGATGTTCATCTCGCCCACCATCAAAGGCACTCTCTCATTCATGCCTTTAACCAAGAATCCGGAATCCATCTTGACAACTTTGTGTCTCAACAACACTTTTACAGATTTAATCACAAATTCTTACTCTGACTTAAATTCCATTGGCAGAATGCACATCATAATTTGGCAGGTAGTATCATCCCGGAATTCATCAGGGCTCCTAAGTTTTTTAGGCAAAGGCCAATACTAAAGCATTTGCGGAATATGGATATGGAATTATTGCCTAGTAATTTCTACACACACTTGGTAAATATTATTTTGCCTCTTAGCACTCAACTGAATCCCGGGTTGATAGAAAAGAATTGCAGTACTGCTTTGCCCATGCGTACTTTAGCTTCCCACAGTAACAATTTGTTTATGTTCTTCTGGGCTGCCCATTAAAGAGATTCTCTATGAGTTCACCAATTGAAGAGCAGGCTTGTATGGTGTCCAAGGTAATTTCTGTTAAATACGTGGATGGTGAAATGATAGATACTGACGGAATCTGGTGGAAGTGTTGCAATGCTAGTAGAGAAAGTTGGTGTGATGGGATGTCAGTTACATTGACTAGGTACTGAATATTTTTATGCTCCTGAAAATCTTTCCAGAATTAAGAAACCGAGGAAGAGGATGAGGTCTTGAATGAGTGTGAAATGGATGTATGATCATACATCGCACACCGTGACATTGCGGTCTTTAACCCCGCGGAGAATACATCGCAATGTCCAACACTTCGCTATCTTTTATATTGCACGTATTTACAATGGCAATGTATTGAATGCTATTGGCAAGCATGAAACATCGCAGGCGCTAAAATCGCACGTCATGACAACTCGTGCTTTGCTTCTGGCAGAGGTGAGGGGTCAGAGTTCAGGCGCGAGGACCTGGCCTAATGGCAGACAGGTCTGCAGGAACGCTCAACATCCAGTGATTGTGGGAATATCACTCGATCTCCCCGTGCCTAAAAAAACAAGCATTTGCAATGCAATAGGTCTCGCATTAGGAAAGTTTGAGGTATTGGTATTGTAAATGGCAAATATTTTATTTATGTTTGGTTTTGAAAATAGCTACATTAATAGCTTTGTGATTTACAATGCCAATAGTTTTAACTTTCGCAAATGTGACACCTTTATGATTTTTTCATGCAATATGTGTTGTAGTTACGTGACTTAGATGTATTGATATTACAAATAACAAAGTTACCTTCTTCCACAAAGTCCAGTTGTTCAGGGGTGTCGCCGTGCACTGCCCTGCCTTCATGTTCAGAGTCCTATTCAAAGCTTTCTTCTTCATGCACGGGTTCCACAGAGGACATTGTAAAATGCAAGAACTGCTAGTGAAATGGAGGAGAGGCCAGGGGCCCTACATCGTAGTGCCTAATCGGAAGCCGCCCCCCTCGGGGAGAGCACCGGCACCCCGGGACCTCGCGTACCCCGCGGACGCTGCTGTGCCTGGAAGCAGTTATACCATACCAAGATGCAACCAGGATTAAAAGCACTTTTCTCCTCTCGAGATAAGTGACAGATGACAGCTAAGCATGATTCCATTTAAGCGATCCCATCTCTCTAATTTTTAAAGAGTTCACAGCATATTTTGAAAAGCATATCTGCACAACTACAACTGCATGCACAGAGTACACATACAAAAATTACAAAAGGTGAAAAATGCGTAAAAGCTGGGGCAGGAGGTTTGCCGTGCTATGCATTTAAAAACGGAAGTAGTTACTAATTCTGAATTATTTTTTTTTTTTAAATAGACACCACACAGTCGGTACTGTTCAACCCGAGTGTTGTTAAAATGCTGGTCTTGTTTTGAGCAGACATAACCCGCGTTTTTCCCGGGGCAGGTTTGTATCGCTGCTGCTGCCCACGTGTGCCTGCTTCCGCCTGTCTGTTCCCATCACTTGTTCTTTACAAAGACTGCTGAGATATGCCTGTTGGCCATGTTTGTCACGAGCTCATGTGAAACAGGAACTATACGTACCTTGTCGGTGTTCTCTTTCTGGTATAAGAAAGAAAAGAAGCTGCGCTTTCACGTGGCCATATCGGCGCTACATGCGCCCTGTTCGCCGTTTGAATTCCTAAGGCACGCACCCGTGCCAAACAATTTCCTTTGACTTGAAATTGTAAATTGCACTACCAGGCTGTATGGAATGTGCCAAACTCACAAACAGCCGCTTTACACATCAGCCCCGGAGCCCTTTAAGCATGCCGAAGCCATAGAAAGGTGAAACCCCGCAAAATTCACACGTCTACAAGTTACAGGGGTTAGGAGCCGTCAAGGCGTGCATGGCAGCGTGGATGTGCCAGGCACTGCACAGATGTAGGTTAACCCCAAGGGTAGCGCCTGAAATACCCTCAGACAGCAGAGCACGCCCAGGAAGGCCGGCGGAAGTAGGAAAGCAAGCACGAGTTAAATGTCAGGCACCCGTGGCCCAGACAGGGCAACCAAAAACACTGCAGCACTGCACGCAAATCCCACCAACAAATGGGGCTTTGGAGCCAGAATTAAAACCAACAATCTGTGTCTTGCAACATTAATGTATAATTGTTGCATTCGCCGTTTGCAGAGGCTTTGAGCAACTAGGGTTTCAAATAACGGAGCAAAGCAGAGCAAATGTGTAACAAATCATCAATTTTGCACATTAAATACAAGTTGTGCTATCCAAAGAGCACGTTTTTTTTAAGTTTTCGTCACAAACCTTCCACAAATCTTTTCCATGTATCACCCCTCCTCCGCTACACACTCTCTCTTCACATTTCTGCTTAAAGGTACAAGACAGGAGCTTAGCGCCTCCTTACCCAGATAGCGTCGCATGTCTAGGAGGAGCTGCGGCGGGCCACCGTTGAGCTGGAAGAAAAGCGAGCCCAGGCAGAAGAGCAGTAGGGTTCCCATGCAGAAGCCATAATCCCGGAGCGAGAACTGCAGGCACGCCGCGGAGAGCCAGCCCTTTCTGGCTTCCCCGTGCTGCTGGTGCCGCTGCTGCTGGTGGTGGTGCGGGGCATGTTCCTTGTGGTTGCTGCTGCTGCCTCCGCCGCTTTTACTGCTCGAGTTGCTGCTCTTCATTATATCTCGTCCTGGCACAGACCGGCAGGAAGAGGGCATCGATCCGCCTGCAAAAGCACAGAGCCCCCGTCCTGCTCATTAGAATAGTTGGGCAAGCTGGTTCTTAGGAGACTTTCGTGCCCATGGTCCGCGCGCCAGGGCTCTCGGCTCGCCCCTGCAGCCTCTCACCCACAGGCTGGGCGGAAGTCAGGCAGCCCTCCTCGAGACAGAGGCGGGGCCTGACCAGAAGCAGGAAGTTGAGCGCGACCGGAGCTTCCCAGGAGGCAGGCTGCAGTGGCTGGCTCAAGGCTCCGGGGCAGAGAGAGGAGAGCCCTGCGTGCAGCCGGCGTCCGCCCGGGAAGCCAAGGAGTGGGAGTGCCAGTGTCCCTGTGCCTGTTGACACCGGAGGGAGCAGCCCCGGAGCGGGACCTGACTGGGCACGTTGTCTCCCCGGAAGAGTCCTGCGGAGTAGAAGTCCCGGTGAGTGGGGCTCCTTGCTTGCGTTTCTGGGGACAGGAGGTACTCGGAGCTTGTTGAGGGCTGCGGGGGCCATGGTATTTGGAGTCCCCAGTGTGGGACTCCAACGATGGTGCCGGCATCGCTCCAGAGCCCATGAGGCTCCCCAGGGGCACTGGCTCGACAGCGAAACTGACGACGCACACACAGCAAGTAGCTAGGAGCGCGCTCCCGCGGTGAAATCCGACAATGTACAGGTGCGCGTCTGGCTGCTGTCCACATTCCCAAATACGGGTAACATTAGGTCTGAAGCAGACACCATCAATGCTCACGCATTGAGGGTAGGTCTGCTCGACCTAAAAATACTGCTGTAAGAAAATAACCACATTTTCTGCCCCGTGAAAGTCTGGATAGTTACAGGGACTTCCACAGGAAACCTCCCCCAGAACTCCCCACATGACAGCACTTCTTTAACACTGTCAGTGGACTTCTCACCTGTGGAATTAGTGGGTTATGGACGATTGCTGTTGTATATCGGCCACTGTTACATCTGGATAGTTGCACATCCGACAGATGATGGAACTGGAGAACGGGGTGATAGCGTCCTTTGCCCAAGATCACACATTTCGGACACATTCAGAAACCCCTCATTTAAACCCAGAGCTCCTGGTCACGGAGTCTGCAGTTGCCACGAGGACACACCTCTGAGGGCTGCTCTCCCGATATTATAATATAGTTATCACTGTTCACACTTCTTAATACAGGTCTCCATTTATTCACAACCTTCGATTAAGAAGCGCTTTGAAGTGGAATGTTAATTGGCATAGAGTTGTTTTTTTTTAATGAAAAACTTCAAAATGAAAAATAAGAGTTGTTATGGAATATTATTAACATGAAAAGCATGGGTTACAGAGACAAAAATGCAGTTTTAGGAACAAAGGTCTTCTTGCGTGGATACTTTCACTTGGCGAACACCTGTTTGTGGTTGCTCTATTCCAAACCCGCACACGCCCTTCCTCAGGCACATTGTTGTGTATATTACCACAGTTGTGACTGTGCCGGTGGGTCGTCGGGTTTCTATAGGCGACCCCTATGTACCCTGGAGTGTTTGCACGTCACATGTGTGAATCCGAGGGGGTTCCTGTCTGCTCCACCTTTCCTGGAGTGCCTGGTGGCTCTGTGTGAAGACACATTGTACCAGTCTAGTGTATACGTTTTGCACGCATAAGCCCTCTTTTATCTGCTCGGAATAGGTTGTGTCCTGTTTGCTGGAATTGCTGGCTGTGCTGTTCCTGTGTGTGCGCACCACTGTGCATATGTTTATGCACCTGTGTGGGTGTGTCACGGCCCCTGTCTGACTGTATAGATACATGTCTTGTCTGTGTGCACACTTCCTGCTGGGTGTGTGGTGCTTGGATTTGATACCAAATGCTCACTTACTGATATCCGATCTCAGGGAAATCCACATGGCTCTATATTCATTATTATTTATTTATTACAAAGGTATCACCACTGCAGGGTGTTTCATGGGCAAGTGAACTGCCTTCATTGGCACGAGCGTGCGTGCAGCGCAGTCTTCAGTGTGTAAATTGCCCCAGACCCATGACCTCTGTTCCTTGACCCCAGAGGGCTCCAGTTTGGGACTGGTGAACTTTTTGTCCGGCGTGAACCCCCTAGTGCAGAGTTCTGTTGCCGTGGTTTCTTGGTGCATCGGGTACTAAGTGTGGCGGTGAACGGGGGAGTGTAATCGTGTATACTGGAAGAAGCTGCAGTCTTAGATTTTACCCCAGTGTATGAAGGGAGGATGTTTGGAGCATTTAAACCAATTGTGACTAGGGTATGGCAATATGTGGTTTATGGGTATGGGAATATGTGGTAAGTGTATTTCAAATCCACCCACCCATCCATCCATCCACCCATCCACCCACCCACCCACCCATCCACTTATCCACCCATCCACCCACCCATCCATCCACCCACCCACCCATCCATCCACCCACCCACCCATCCATCATGCATCCATCCATCCATCAATCAATCAATCAATCACGTCATTTGTATAGCGCACTACTCACCCGGAAGGGTCTCAAGGCGCTGGGGGAGGGAAAAGTTACTGCTCGAACAGCCAGGTCTTGAGCTGCTTCCTGAAGGCGAGATGGTCTTGGGTTCCCCGAAGGTGGGTGGGGAGGGAGTTCCACGTCTTGGCTGCCAGGTAGGAGAAGGATCTTCCTCCGGCGGTGGCTCTGCGGATGTGTGGTGCGGTGGCGAGTGCGTGGCCGGTCGATCGTAGCTGGCGGGTGGGCGTGTAGAAGGTCATGCGGTCGTTGAGGTACTTGGGGACCAGGTCGTGGAGAGCCTTGTGTGCGTGGGTGAGGAGTCTGAACGTGATTCTCTTGCTGACAGGGAGCCAGTGCAGGTCTCTCAGGTGTCCGGTGATGTGGCTGTGTCGGGGGATGTCGAGGATGAATCGGGCGGAGGCGTTCTGGATGCGTTGGAGTCTTTTTTGAAGTTTCGCTGTGGTTCCGGCGTAGAGGGTGTTCCCGTAGTCCAGTCGGCTGGTGACGAGTGCCTGGGTGACGGTCTTCCTGGTTTCCTTGGGGATCCATCTGAAGATCTTACGGAGCATGCGCAGGGTGTTGTAGCACGAGGATGAGACCACGTTGACTTGTCTGGTCATTGACAGGGAGGAGTCCAAGATGAAGCCCAGGTTGCGTGCGTGGTCCGTCTGTATGGGAGCGGTGCCCAGGGCCGGGGGCCACCAGGAGTCGTCCCAGGCGGAGGATGATGATTCCAGGATGAGGACTTCCGTCTTGTCCGAGTTCAGTTTAAGGCGGCTGTTCCTCATCCAGTCAGCGACGTTTTTCATCCCTTCGTGTAGGTTGGCTCTGGCGGTGGTGGGGTCGCTGGTGAGGGAGAGGATGAGCTGGGTGTCGTTGGCGTAGGAGATGATGTTGAGGTTGTGCTGGCGTGCGATGGCTGCGAGGGGGCTCATGTAGACGTTGAAGAGGGTTGGGCTGAGTGAAGATCCTTGTGGTACGCCGCAGATGACTTCGGTGGCCTCGGATCTGAACGGAGGGAGGCGGACTCTCTGGGTTCTTCCGGTGAGGAACAAGATGATCCATTCCAGCGCTTTTTCTCGAATTCCGATGTTGCTGAGGCGCTTCACTAGAGTTCGGTGGCAGACGGTGTCGAATGCCGCAGAGAGGTCCAGGAGGATGAGGGCCGCTGTCTCCCCGTTGTCGATCAGGGTTCTGATGTCGTCGTTGGCTGCGATCAGGGCGGTCTCGGTGCTGTGGTTGGCCCGAAACCCGCACTGCGAGGGGTCGAGGGATCCGTTCGTCTCGAGGAAGGCGGCCAGCTGTTTGTTGACGGTCTTCTCGATGACTTTGGCCAGAAAAGGAAGGAGCGAGATGGGACGGTAGTTCTTGAGGTCGGTGGGGTCCACCGTTAGTTTCTTCAGGAGGGCGGTCAGCTCGGCGTGCTTCCAGCTCTCCGGGAAGGTGGCTGTGTGGAAGGAGGAGTTGATGGTGTCTCGGAGATGGGGTGCGATGGTGGCGTCGGCTTTGTTGAAGACGTGGTGTGGGCACGGGTCGGTTGGTGATCCGGAGTGGATGGAGTTCATCGTGCGGGTGTTGTCTTCGGTGCTGATCGGGGTCCAGTTGCAGAGGGTGGTGGTGCCGGGCGTTGGTTCGGAGGTAGGGTGCGTGGTCTGTGCGTCGAAGCTGTTGTGTATGTCGGCGATCTTGCGGTGGAAGAACGAGGCGAGTGAGTTGCAGAGGTCTTGCGAGGGAGTGATGTCGTTGTTTCCGGCGCTGGGGTTGGAGAACTCTTTGACGATGCTGAAGAGTTCCTTGCTGTCGTGGGTGTTGTTGTCCAGTCGTTCTTTGAGTGCCGTCTTCTTGGTGGCACGGATCAGCTGATAATGTTTGCGGATGGCGTGCTTGAGGGCGGTCCTGTTGTCTGTGGTGTGATCGAGCCGCCAGGCTTTCTCGAGGGTGCGGCAGTTCTTCTTGGATTCCTTGAGTTCGTCGGTGAGCCAGGGGGTTTTCTTGCTGCCGTGTCTGCTGGGAGGGTTCTTTAGTGGTGCGAGGTCATCGGCGCAGGCGGTCAGCCGCTTGGTGAGGTTGCTGGCTGCTTCGTTGGGGTCCGTTGTGCTGGTGGGAGTGTTCTGGCTGAGGGAGGCGGTGAGCTGCTCGGCAGTGATCTTGCTCCAGCATCGGCGGGGGACCTGTTGCGGGTGGTGGTGGGTCGTGGTTTTTTTGAAGCTGAAGTGGACGCAGCTGTGGTCGGTCCAGTGGAGTCCGGTGGCGTGGCTGAAGGAGATGTGCTTGCTGGATGTGAAGACTGGGTCGAGCGTGTGGCCGGAGTAGTGGGTGGGGGTGTTCACTAGTTGCTTGAGTCCGAGGTTGGCGAGGTTGTCCAGCAGGGCGGTGGTGTTTTTGTCATTGTTGTTCTCCAGGTGAAAGTTGAGGTCTCCTAGGAGGATGTAGTTGGCAGAGGGAAGGGCGTGTGGGCTGATGAAGTCTGCGATGTCTTCGCTGAATTGTGTGCGTGGTCCCGGTGGTCTGTAGATGAGGGTGCCGCGGAGGGTGGTCTTGGGGTCAGTGTATATCTGGAAGTGCAGGTGTTCAGCGGCGGTGAAGGTATCGTCGGAGTTAGTTGAGATGCGGATGGTGTTCTTGTGTACGATGGCGATGCCTCCTCCCGTCTGGTTGACGCGGTCCTTCCGGGTGATCTTGTATCCGTCCGGGATGGCTATGGCGATGTTGGGCGCTGAGGAGGCGTTCATCCAGGTTTCGGTGAGGAAGGCGACGTCCGGTGCTGTCGTGTCGAGCAGGTCCCAGAGTTCCACGGCGTGCCTGTGGATGGAGCGGGTGTTGAGCAGGATGCACTTCAGGTGGTTGCTGCTGGTGCAGGGCTTGGCGCCGGCCGTGCAGGTCCGGTAGCTGGAGAAACGGCAGGCTTGGCAGGCGAAGGGTCCATGGGTGCGTCTCGGGGTGGCTCGGTAGCAGGCAGGGTTCCGGCCAGTGTTGAGTGCGTTGAGTGTTGCGACGTCGTAGGTCCGTCGGGTCGTCTTGCTTCGGCGGGGGCCAGGGGTCCTGGCTCTGGGCGTGGTCCAGGCGTGGATGGGCGCAGACGGGCTTACCTTTGGCGCACCTTCGGCGCTCAATCGGTGCTCCCGCTGCGCGCGTCCGCTGCGTGGTCGCTCAGGGGGCGTCATAAGTAAGGAGCCGGGAGGGAGGAGCAGCTGGGTGGCGGGAGCGGGGCGGTGAATGGAGTCGCAGGGGGGCGGGGCCGCAGGGAGGCAGCGGCGGGAAATCCAAGGGTCTGCGGGCAGCGGGGATCCCAGAAGCTGCGGGCGGCGCTCAAGGGAAACTGCAGGCAGGAGGCGGCAGTCAGGCAGGAGCGGCAGCAGAGGGTGGAGCGACCAAGCCCTGAGGAGAGCTGAGCGGTCACCATCCATCCATCCATCATGCAACCACCACCCACCCATCCCACAGCCACGCTTCTCGGTGATCACAGCTTCCCCTCACCTGTGCAGATTATTTTTTCCTGCGTTATCATTGCTAGCGATTACATGTCATTGCGGTGTTGTAGCATGCGTCCCGAAAGCATGCGTTGTAAAGCCGGCCGCGATGTAAAAGTTGTGTTGCGATTGCACCGTGAAGCAATGCATTCATTGTAACCGGTGTTTCCCGTGTGAAATATGGTAGACAATGTTCTAAACCAGAGAAGGAAAATTACTTTGAGAGTGTTCTTGGTAGTGTAGCCACAACATATGTGTTCCTTGAGGAATGTAATAAGCACATAAGGGATTGCATTATGCTGTTTTGCAAGAGTGGGAATGTTAGAAATAATGAAAGGATGATTGGAAGGAATCGGAATAATGTATTGGATATAGCTAAGAGGATTGAACGTACCATGAGGTGTATGGAAGAGCATTAAATCTAGCATTGGTTCAAGTGACCATATTTGTTTTTCATTGTGCAAGTCCACTTCACTTTATGAAAAATATAGATTGCCTAGGATATTGAGGGAAATGCTAAATATAGTAACAGAAAGAACATTGAGGTGGGTTGCAGGAGTACTGAGAAAGTTAGTGCGTGAATAAGGTCATAGTGTTATGTTGTAGGTGAGTTTGTGGGTGACACTATGTAGATAAGAGGAAATGAGACATTATATACATGGTTATAAGTCATGTTGTAGAACACCTACAGGCTCCAAAGGGTTATTGAGCATTGATAGCGAAGAGGTTCCTCTATTAATACATTTGGAGTTGACATTCACAGTGATATTAAAGAAATATTTAGTAAGGTGTGTGGTTGAAATAGTGTGAAGCAAGAGAAGTTGGGTAGTAATTCAGGTAGTTCTGGTCATGAGCCTATTCGGTCATTAGTAAGGTTTTGAGCTAGAATGCATCAAAACTTGTGAGACTAAGTGTATGGTGTGAGTAGCCTGGTAAGTTTTTTCTTAGTATGCATTTACCTAAGAGATCTGTGCATGGTGATTCGTCCAAATAGCAACGCATATTTCATTTAAGAGAAACAGAATGATGTCTTGGGGGAAGGTAAAAATGGTTGTACAGGTGAAACACTAAATTTGAAGATGCTTCCTGTGTGTTCATAGCTTTATTCAGCAGCTAGTGTAGAGTAATGATAGGCTGGTGGAGTATGAGATCTGGAGCGATCCTGTACGTTTGAGAGAAATTGGGACAGAAGATTTAGACAGGCTTTTTGAGAAAGCTCTATTCGAACCAACTACAGAGTGGTTTTCCATAAATGGCCGTCTGAGAATACATTGTACACGACCTTCACAATTTGAACGGGTTTCATTTGCCTCCTGTGAATAACCTGGTCTCTGTCATGGGTAATGCAGACTTTGTTAGAACATTGGACTAGGAATTGGTGTATTACCAGGCCAGATCGCATCCTTCCTTTAATATATAATCTGTATTTATAACATCTGAAGGTTTAGGACAATTGAAAAATGTGCCATCCATCCCGGTGGCGATTCACAGTAATTTTGTCTTTTGAAGAATGGCAGATCGCAGATGTTGTAGGAACAAATCTGAAGATGGATGTGAAAGAGAAGGTTGCATCTTGATATCCTGCATGCTGTTTTGGATAAAAAGATGTTTGAGGGGTTACACTCCTGGAGATCGAATACCCAGTTGTGTCAAGTGTGGATGAAGAGGAGCAAAAAAGTGAAGTTTGCACGAGTGAGATGAGGAAGGACCAGAAAGTTATCAGGGTGTGAAACCAGCTAAAGTACAATTTCAGAATGTCTGTGAAAGTAACCTCAGTCTGGTGTTGAGGTTTATGTTCCTTTAGGGTAGCTTCCAAGGAGAAGTGCCTGTGTCTTTTTGAAAGCTGTTACAGTTAGTAACAGTTTGATGGGGTGAGAAGTTGGCCTAATGGCTAGGGCGGTCAACCTCGAATCTGGGGAACTGGGTTTGAGTTTCGACAAAGACGCAGAACATCCTGTGATTATGGGCAAATCACTTAATCTCACCGTGCCTTACAAAAAATAAATAATGAATGTGTCTGCATGGAATGCAACTGGTGGTATGTGAAGCGCTCTGATACCCGGTTCGAGTCACGTTTGTGCTATATAAAACTCTGTGTAAAAAAAAAAAAAAAAAAAAGTGTTTCTTGTGTCTGAATGCAGGGTGTGAATTCCTAATCATGTTGCCAAGCATGCTATTATCTAGGGTGATATTGGGGTGAAATGAAAGGGAACAACTTAGTCGGGTGAGTGAGAAAGTAATGAGAAAATATGAAATAGATCTTGCAATTTAAAAGACTGTCATGCTCCATATGCAATTTTGAGACTAATATTTACTCCATATCTTGGGTCTTATGTACTATTTAATTTTGTTGTTTATGTTAATTTCATGAAACTAAGGATGCGCAGTGGGTTTTGGTGATATGTTGGAGGAAAAGAAGGTGGAGTGTTTGGTACATATGGAAAGTTGAGTGTCCTGGGATACTAGGTGAGAATGTTGGTGTCTTGCTTCATGAAGAAGAGCCCTCTCTGTTCTTGAGGGAATCTTGATTTGTGCTCATTCAAAGGAAAAAATGGCTATATGGAGAGTGAACCATTTATTTCAACCGGTGTAGGCATTTCTTTCCTACTAATCCGTGTTCTTCAACACACAGCTTGCTGCCATTCCCAGGTCTCTAGAATTGCATGGTTATTTTACATCCTTGCAGATAAACCTAGAAATTACTTTTGTAGGTAGCGTGTCAGCTTGAAAACATTTCATGGAAGATTTTCAGAATTCAAACATTAAGTTTCATTTTTCAGGAGTGAAAAGTCTTTAGTAGAGCAGTTGTCCTAAGGAAAACTGTTGTTGCTATTTTCTTGTTATTATCTTGTTCTAAACCCAGTGTTTTCAGGGGTACTAGTATTGTACTATGCTTTTCAGAACTCTATTTGTGCAGGTCAAAGACGTAATGTATTTTTTCTGTATTTTGATCCAATGCACATGGTAGTTGTCATTTGCTTGAAACTCATATTTCTTTGAGCTTGAATTCAAAACATGCCTTGTGTTGCACTATTGTATGTAAGTGCATGCTTACATTTTTTTTTTTTTACAGAGGAACCTCAGCAGGGTGTCACATGAACAACAGAAGTTAATGGAAAGACTAAAGGAGGAAGCAACCCAGAAGGAACAATTAAAAAGAATGAAAAATGAAATGGAAAATGAACGATGGCATCTGGACAAAACCATTGAAAAATTACAAAAGGAGGTATGTGTGAATAGGATCCGGGTTTGAAGTAAGATAACCGCGCATACAGAAGGCATGTTCCATCTGCGTGTTTTGGATATGAGGTTTTAAAGTAATGCCATGTTTTTATTTTCATCAAACTCGGAGGAATTGAAATGTCACTCGTTTCCTCAGCTGCAAAACTCTGTTGGTTCAATAGCTTTTCAGACGAAAGCGCTGTATCGCCTGCTAGTTGATTTGAATGTCTATTAAGAAATTGCATTGAAAGCATGGTGCAGTCTACACAGAAATGAAAGGAAAATAGTTTTAGATTTCTGCTAAGTTTTTGTGGTCCCTGAAAATAATCGGTGCATTCTGCTGCCCAAGTTGTTGCCCTTACACATTTTACCCTTCTCTCCTCTAATACCGATTGAATGTTTTAAGTACATAGAAAGGGGTACTAAATCATTAGGTAAAGAGTACTAAAGTTGCTCATTCTGTTCTGTGGTGCTCCATTACGCCTCTTTCCTCACCTCACCCCCATGAGACCAGAAACTTGCCTGAAAAAAGATATTGCTATTCCTGCTTTGAATGTGACCTTAAAATGACTGCTCTGTGTTCTGGGTCGTGTTTTCCTTGACTGTGTGTGGAGGGCCTTAAGTAAGGAGATGTACACCACCTTCTTTGCGTGTGAACCTTCTTGTAGTTCCACATAGGTGCTCGCCATGTCCTGCTCTCCCGGTTTCTGAAAGGGTGTTGACGGGAGGAAATAACCCCTGTACTTACCCCACTTGGGATATAGAGTAGTCCTGTCCAGTAGGTTCAAAGGTGTCTCCTTTTCTTTCTGTTTTGAATGTGCTACAACTTTGTTGTAGAAAGGCCTTCTAAAGGGTTTGAACCTCTATCCCCATACCTGCAATAGGAATGGCCTGCTTCTGGAAGTGAAGCCCCATCAGTATGGACACGCCCGAATTCATCACAGGCTGAATCAGTTGAGGCTCAAACCCTATCACTGTGAAAAGGCTACTACTCTGTTCTCACAATCATCCCATGTGCCAGAGCTACATTCCTCGTACTTGTAGCATCCTGCTACAATTATTACAGACACTTGTAGTTATTTTAATGGGAGCTTTATTACACACCTCTTGCTCCTACCCTGTCCCTACTCTAACTGACCAGTTCCTTTCCCCGGCTCCTCCTGTTCCTGCTCCTCCTACGACTCCGCCCCCCAACCACTAGACTACCTCACACATCTCTACATCTCCCCCCTTCTCAACAAAGTGATCTTAATGTCCTCAGTGTTCGCAGTTCTTCAATCCACCACACGGGTTGGCGGACGGTCTGTTCTTCAAGCCTCAATAGTGTCGAATCAGTGGTGGGTTGGACTTTGGTCACTCTTTCCGGTGTCTTGATCAGGGCGTTCTTGACCACAGTGCGGGTGAGCTGTTCACTCTCACGGTCTGCAGTCCTCATGTTTTCTTCTAGTGGTGTAACAGTTGGTTCGGGTGCTCGGTCCCTTTCATGAGTGGACAATGTTCTGGTCCTCTTATGGGCACCTGCGCTTACCCTTGCCCCTTCTTGTCTTGTCCGGTCGAGGGCGACACTGTCGTTCACCTCTGGGTCATGCACATCAGACAGTATGGTATTATCTGACGAGACTGTCTTGGTTCGGTTCGGTAACTCATGCACAACCTCAGATTGTCTGACGAACTCGTTGTCTATCTGTGCATGGGCATGTTTTTCACTCATCCGATGATCCATCTCTGCTGACATGTCCGGCTTTCTCTGCGGATTGGCTGGCAGGTCCCTTCCTGTCGGATGACTAAGGTCCACTGTCTCTGTTTTCCTTTTATAGGTCCTTTGAGTCAGCCTTTCGGACCCCTTCAGGGGTGACGGTGTCTGGTCCATGTCCGGATATGTTTGTGATTGACATGACGGATTGCCTTGTGGCGTGGCTGAGTAATCAGAGACCTTAGTGTGTGTTACGTTACTCTTGACAGGAAGGGTGTCCTTTGGTTCTCTGGCGCGTTCGGGTGGTTGACGCCATGGCTGTTGTCGGGACCATGACTTGGTCGACTCACGGGATCGGACAGCTGTGCTCTCTGGGCCAGAGAAGTCTCTTGTTGACCTCCAGGATCGGACGGACGCACTGTCTGAGTCAGAGGAGTTCCTGGACATGAACGTGCTTTCGGGGTCAGAGAAGTCTTTTGTCGACCTCCAGGATCGGATAGATGTGCACTCAGTGTCAGAGAGATTCTTCTCCCCTCTCCTTCTCCAACGTTTCCTTGAAACTGTCTTTGGTAGTGGATTTTTGAAGTCCGTAATCCATGGCGAATTGTACTTCCCTTTTGAGTTGTCGTTAAGATGTTTCTCCGTGCGCCTTTGTTGGAACGTCTTCAATGCCGTCCCATTTGGGAGGTTGTTTGATGATCCTGTGCTTGTTCCTGGTGCTTGATCCCAAGCGTTTGCCTCATTGTCTTCTTGTTTGGTTCGTCGCAATGGAGGATCAGTCCGTCTTGTGCGACCTGTTTCTCCTTCTCCCTTGTTGGATGCTCCAACACTTCTGATTTGAGTTGTATGTGTTCTTCGGCCAGATGTTTCCTTGGACTCGTCTTCACTGCTTGTCGACTGATGTTCCTGCGCCGACTTCCGGTGTTGACCAGTGCGACCTCTTCTTCTCTGGTTATTCTTTCTCTCCCACTTGCTGTGCCGGATGCCATCTTGTCCAGGGATGCGATCTGTACTTGATGCTTTTTCCCCATCGGAGCATTGTGTGTCATACCTTGAGTGACTCCTTGAGGAACTCCTGGGAGGTGAATGACTTCTTGGACCGGTCTTTTGGATGGTCGCCTCTGGGTCATCTGACTCCGGGTAATCCTTGGTTGACTTCGAGTGGTCGGATGTTGAAGAGTCTGACCCTGAATAATCTGTGTCACTTTCTTTGTCACCGTGTCTTTCCCGTTGTCTTTTTGCTGGTCTGCCTTCCCTCTCCCTCCTTTCAGTTCTGTTTGTTTTCTGAGTTCTATCTTCCTCGGTATCTGGATGAGTTGCGCTTAGGTGCACGTCCTTCAATCCTTCTCTTGCTTTGATTTGCATTCCAATTTCGGCCTTCTTGATGATCTCCTTTAACGACCAATGACCTTGCAGAATCTTACGTTTTGTGTCAGGATTTGTGCACCCTTCAACGATCCGAAGTCGAACCGCATCCTCATTTGTGAAAGTGTTGAAGTGGCAACCTCGTACCATACTCTGCAAACGAGGGATGAAGTTTGGCAGCGGTTCGCCTGGTTCCTGCCGTGCTGTATTGAAAGCCATGCGATTATGGTCCACATCTGTCTGTGCGTTGAGATGAGCACAGAGCTCCCTTTGGAGTCTTTTGTAGATTTCGGTGTCCTCCTCGGAAAATGTCCTGATTGGGCATCGGCCCTCCGAACCCACCAAATGGAGGAGTAGTAGTAGACACTTCCTCTCTCTTTGTTCACCATTGGCTTTTAAGAAATCTTCTAGTGCTTCGAGCCACCGGTGTCGTTTGAGATCCGAGATCCAATCATCAGTCTGCATCGCCGGGGGCGGTACTTCACTGTATGGAGTGACCCGCTGTGCTGTGTCTCCACCCGTCATGAGAGAGGGAGATTCTGGTCAGGGTCTTTGGTTTGGTCGTTTGCTTGGAGATTGATGGTCTTTGTAGCTAACGAAGTATGCGTCGGCGAATGAGCTTGGATGGTACTGCTCTCTCCGGGGTCCTCTGTAAGACTGCCCTCCTCTGGGTCTGCTGCAGTACAGTCCAGCCGCTCTTGTCTCTTCGGCGCTCTTCAGTTAGCGCTCAGTGTCGTCGTTATCTGTCTCTTGCATTTGCTAATGCTTATTCCATTGTGCCGTTGTCGTTGCTGGGTTCTTGAGTTCGCTTGTGCCTCTTGTGGTACAGACACGTGTTGCTTCAGTGCCTTCACCACTGCGCATTCGTTTGTGTTGCTCAAGGTCCATGTTGCCACCTGTGCTGACATTTGTTTTGTCAACGCATGTTAGGTGAGCGGGTCTTGTGGTTGCCCGTGCTTGTTAGTCGATTCACTCTCGCGTGTGCACGTGCTTGTTCTGTGTTGGTTGCCAGGCCGTGTTCATTGTTGTTCACACGCCGTTATCTCCGCTTGTGTGTTTGCCTTGTTACTGCCTATTTCTAGGCATTTACCAGTGTCTGTTTATTGTCATGTACCAAGGCTTGTCGACGGCATGTGTTTGTTTCCTTTCGCCACTGCTTGTTTTTCTCTATTCGCCACGACTTGTCTGTTGGCTCTTGACAGTATTTGTAGGTTGCTTGCCAATGCTTGTTTGGCTTTCGCCGATGCTTGTTCGGCCTTTGCTAGTGTTTATTTGGTCTTTTCGCCACTGCTTGTTTTCTATTCGCCACAACTTGTCTGTTGGCTCTTGACAGTATTTGTAGGTTGCTTGCCAATGCTTGTTTGGCTTTCGCCGATGCTTGTTCGGCCTTTGCCAGTGTTTATTTGGTCTTCGCCAGTGCTTGTTTGCATGCACCTACAAGTGCTTGTTTGTATGTCTCTTACCTTTGCCAACGCTTGTTTACTCTTGGCCAATACTCGTCCTTGCAGGCACCAATGCTTGTTATTTTGCATGTGTCAATGTTTGTTTCTTTGTTCTCGCCAATGTTTGTTCACTTTCTGGCTGTTGCCTGACTCTAAGATGGCCGCCTATGCATCACACAGGGTATGTCCTTGAAATCCGCCTGACTCAAAGATGGCCGCCCAACTCTCACGAGACTTGGCCACATGCAGCTCTTCTCACCATGCAAGCTTCACAGCGCTTCACAGCTCTTCACAGGGACTTACCCCGGTCTTCATTTCAGTCCCACGTCTTCCTTCTGGGGTTATTTCTTCACCACCACCAGGTGAGCTCACAGACTCACTCCGACACGATCGCCGGACACAGATGCGAATTCCCACGCATCGGGGGTGAGATTTCCAACAAAGCGGCACAGTTCTTTTTCATGGGATAGCGCTTCTTCTCACAGCGCTCAGCCAGTCCCCAACATTTATTTCAGCAGTGCAGCAGGGTCGGGGTGAGCTCCCGAGCCCTTGCTCAGTTTCCCTCGCTTCAGCCCGTACTCACGTGGGCACCTGCAGTCTCTCTTTGGCGCGAACAGCGCTCTTGTTTCTGGGCACTCCACGGGGCTTCCACAGTGCCCCAGGCGCCTTCTTGTGCTCAGGGTATTAGGCAGGATCGGGGTAGGCTCCCGAATCCTCCATACTTTAGAGTTCCTGCTTTTCTTTGTTCACAGCGCGCCAAACTTCACTCATCGGGCGTGAGGTTTTCCGACAGCATGCCAAACCTCACGCATCGGGCGTGAGGTTTTACTTTCACCGGTATTCAGGCTCCGGTTTTGGCGCGTTCAATCGCGCTCGGCAGTAGGCTCGCAGGGACGGCGTCCTCCTCACTCGGGCACCTTCTACTCACTTTGGGGTGTTGGACAGGGTCGGAGTGGGCTCCCGACTCCTGTTTCTTCGCGGATGCCAGGCACTACGCATCCAGTGGGGGCTCGCGTTTTTGGCGCGAGACGATCTCTGTTGTGGAGCGTTTCAGCGCTCGGTGTTTCGGCTCCCTCTAGATCCCTCTCGACTGCGCGGGGGGGGGGAACAGGGTCACCTACTGCTGGCTTCTCTGCTCGGGCAGCAGCTTATTACGTTCGGCAGCGTTCCTCTGGACATTGCCTGGGACAGGGTGTCTTCTCTTGGTTCTGCATACAGTGGGCTGGCTCATCCCACCCTCGTCGCCAGTTGTAGCATCCTGCTACAATTATTACAGACACTTGTAGTTATTTTAATGGGAGCTTTATTACACACCTCTTGCTCCTACCCTGTCCCTACTCTAACTGACCAGTTCCTTTCCCCGGCTCCTCCTGTTCCTGCTCCTCCTACGACTCCGCCCCCCAACCACTAGACTACCTCACACATCTCTACAGTACTGTACATACATGTCTGTTCACACCTTAAGCTCATGCTGTGATGTATGTGATCTGAGAGGCGCTCCTAATTACGACTTAACGGCACTGGGTGAGAAAACAAGAGACGCATCTTTCTCTCTCTGTGGGTGAGGCTATGTCGATCTGAGCCCTTGTCTAGGCCCAAGTTAATTATGTCTGTGGTTGGGAACTTGTGACCAGTAGAATAGCATATATAATATTTCTTTGTTATTTTTTACTGTGCCCCCACTTTCTCTGCGAGCTTAGCTTCAAACTATAGTTTCATGATAGGCAGTCACATCGTAATGTCATAAATCGGTGTCATTTTCATTAATAAAATACCGCCCACACCCCATAGGAGTGTAAAGCCTTGTATTCTTTCATTAGCAGGCATGGCATAACTCTTGACAATAGGGGGGGGTTAAAGGCTCTGCTTCACCTGGCTCAAAATCTTTGTTTTCTAGTTAAAATGCCTATGTCATGTGTGAACCTCTAATTCATTTCTCTGTTCACTTCTTTATTATCAGCTCTTGGAACCCGATTTGGGCGTATATCTAAATATCACCAGATACTTGAAAAGCACGGTAGTGCAGTCTGGATTAAACAAACAATAATAACTGGCATTAAAACCATGTGAGAATCCCTGGCACAGTATTGTATGTATTCCCTTTAGAATTGATTCATTTCTGTGATGAAACCAGTCCCCTTAAATAGGAGTCATTGATCTATTTAAGTAATCAAGACAGCTCCTACGCTATGTAGCTGCTAGGACGAGCAATCTCTTGATTTTTCACTAAAGCATCCCATGCAGTCCAGTCATTCTTCAGTATCTCTCAGTCCCACCAGAGCATCTTACGTTCTATCACAGAAAGGGGCTTTGCTCGCCTGGCCCTAGTTACCACATGCCCCTCCTCTCGGCCTACAGCTGTAAAACTGAGGGATGGAGTTTGGGTGACCAAAGACAGGTTTTCGTTTTGAGAAGTTTGACCTCTTTCTGGTTAACCCAGAGTCTTCCTGTATAAAGGCACCTTCGGGATCCCTGGCTGGCCTGGCACCCCTGGCATCATGGACTCCCTTCTTGTTGGCACCTCTTGAACCTGCATGTTTGTTCTGCTCCAGCCGGTCACTCCTCACTTTCCTCTTATTATCAAAGCATTCTACTTCTCCTCAGCACCAGCCCCAAACTTCTCATCATGACCTCACAGGGAGCTTCATTTCTGCGGGCTTTGGAGCATTATGCACAGCACATGACTGTATCTTATGCTACAGAGCCCGTTGTCGGCAGGTAACGAAGCATGAATCCTTCTCACTTTCTGGCAGGGTTCCTCCTTTCACCCTGCTCTGTTGTGATGTGAGCTTCCTGCAGCGTTGGCCACTCATGGTGTTCAAAGGTTTGACTGGTCTTCGCCTCGACCCTGGATGAGCCCTAGAAACGTCTTCACCGAAGGATGCAGATATTTCCACGATCAAAGAAAGCGTTTAGGTTCCCAGCAGAATACTGTACAGTTGACTAGCGCATGACTTGCAGACCACAATTAATTAGTAAAATATTTACTAGCCTCAGTTACACTTTCACTAGGACTAACTGAAGTGCTATCAATGTCCTACATTATTTATACTCCTATTAAAGCGAAAGTCCATTTTAATAAACACTGGATGTAACAGCCTAGCCTTGTGCGAGGAGAGCTGGATAAACATTTATTGATTAAATAAGAAAAATATCTGCCATTGAAGAAGATATGAGTGTAATCCCGCTTCTTCCATTCCAATTCTATGGACCATGTTTGATTCCTTCTCCTCTTAACAGGCTTGAGGCTGTCCCTGTATTTCTTTGCAGTAGGTGTGCTCAGTTATCCCTGGGTAAACATACCAGTTCACAGCCATGTGTATGACCTTTTGCCAAGGTCTACCTGGTGCCCCCATGGGGACACCGACATTATAAGGTATATCTTGGATGGTCGTGGGAAAATAACTCTAAAAATTAGGAGTAAGATGCAGGCGTGCTCACGTCAGACTCTATTTGGCCATTGTGACCTAGTATTCTTTTACCATACTCATTGGCCATCTCTCTCTCCACACCATTCTTTTAACTGGAACCTTCGAATGTCCTGATGTGTTTTGCTTTGAGATGACGTGCGAGGGGAGACGGTGTTTTAACTTGAGTGTGATGGGAACCTGCGCCAGCTCCAGGCACCTGCAGCGGTGCCATGAAAAGAGGGAGAAATTCCCTTACGCCGCATCAAAGTCTGGGGCACTTACTGCCTTATCAATATGTTATTCTAATGTTGTTGCCGTTATTTGAATAGCTCCCGTGTCTAGACCCTGCTATCTTGAGTTGCTGCCCGTGTCCTTCGTTCAGCTGAAGCTCACGAGAGAGTCCGAGATAAAAGATTTTCTTCTCACGCATTACTTTGCTTGTGTCTGCTGTGTGCTCAGTCAGTGGCATATTATGAACTGAACAGCAATTGTTTCAGTCGAACAACTACAAGATGACGGTGAATTACTTGAGTGATACAACCCTGCGGCTCTCCCCAATCCAGATGAAACCCCTCTTTTCCTGCGACCACGGCGTAACACATGGAGTGTTAGACCGTGCTATGATGTCACTCCTGATGGAGAAGAGAGTCCTCACTGGTCCCATCTAATATTCTCCTGCTGCAGGCCTAAAATTCTGCTGATGCTCGGCTCCCTCAGCCCCTGCCTGCTCTCGAACACTGGAGGTCGGATGAAAGGCATCTGCACGTTCCTGCCCCTCCATTCCTAGCTTTCGTTTCTTCTTCTGAGTGCTATACAAAAGGTCATATTGAATTCTCAAACAAAAATATGCTAGCATTGAGAGTATTTTATGTGAAGGGACCTCTGATGCTAAACCGCTCAGCATCCTCGGCGCTCCATTTCTACTTGTGCATGTTGTTAAAAAATGAGGCACTTTACATTTTTAAATCGTGGAAGGGAATTCATACGGCATTTTAAAGGTGTGCAGCTAGGGAGGTAGGGTGTTTTATTTGTAATATTTCCATGCAAACACATCTACCATTTGCAATCAGTTATACATTATAAGGAATAAAATATGCCCCAAGTGTACATATTGAGAATATTGCAGGGTGCCTTGCAGTTCATAACTTAATAACGGAACTCAGCCTGCAGCCAAATGAGTCAATATGATTTTTTGGTATATGCCAAATTCCTATTACGTTGGCATACTAAATCTAGAATTCACCTTTTATTTTTTAAGTTCGATTAGTCAAGAAATATGAGATCAAGGCTTTTTACAAACCACACACCATATTTTTGGATATCGGATTATATGTATTAGGTGCAGAAATCGAAGGTAGTTCTATGGCAAGTATTTGTAACAAGTGTTAATTGTCAGGTTCATGGCATGTGTACTTGTAGGTACACAATGCTCTGCATACACCAGCAATCTAGTTTTGGGCTCAGACGTGTACAACTTGTTTTTCTTCAAAGAAGTCTTTCAAGTCACAAGCTATAGTAACTCCTGCTAGCTATAACGAGTAATGAGCATGAGCTCTGGCTCCATTGTTCGAACCTATTTTTTGCCATCATAGGGTTCAGATGTGTTACAGTTCAAGCTCCTAGTTGATGTGCCTCTGGGTTCGTCGTCAGACTATTTCAGTATATCCTCTCCGACAATATAAAGTATATAATTAAAATATATTATAAAGTATATAAATATTTCCAGCGTTTTGCTTTCTCCTGGTCTTTGTGTGTGTCAGACTTTAATGACTGGGATTCTCTCGACACAACTCGGGGTGCTGGCCACTGTTTGGGCCTTGAGTGCTGCAGTAAGAAATGATGGACGGAATGCTGAATAAGTCAAACATTCACATCTAGTCAAGAGATCTGGGTTAAATCCATCGTTCTTTTGCTCTCTATGCAACTTCAATTTGGACCCAGCCATATGCAAATCAGTCTCGACCCTGCTCCTCATGAGAACAGTGCAGCCTGAACAGCCAAGCCCTCCCACGACTGCCCCAGTGCCACTACAGGTGACCTTGGACCGACCATCACTAGGTCTGCAACCTCTGTCTCTCTGCAAAACACTACAATGCAGCGTTTCTGGCTTGCTTCGCCTTCCACTCCCAAGAAGACGTAGGAGTAATGGCTGATGGGAGACATACTTATTGCAGAATGGAGCACCAAATAAGAGGATACCCCAACATTTTCTGATTATGGGATGTCGAGGAGGAGTAAAAGGCCGGAACGTCTGGCACACAACCTCTGTAATTCAGTCCCGAAGCCAGCTCCCAGTTGGAGTCGGAAACACAGGAGCAGCAGGATCCAGGAGAGCAGCAGTAGCCTTCAACTGCGAGTACAGCGCCTCACACTGTAGTTGCCCAATGACACCATGCAGACTCCTCGCATGGCCCCTGCTACGACCCCACATACCCATCAACAGGTCTCCAGTCCACCGCTGTTTGCAAGCCATGGTCTTGTAGTAAGCAAGAGCAACCCAGTAACCCCTTGAGAGCTTGGGTAAATATTAACCAAATAATAAGTCTGACAAGGGGATCATATCAACCCTCACTCATGAAATATAAATAGATTTGAATAACAATATTTGCATAGAGATATAGAGTTATGCTGAATTTGAGTTTACCAGAATTCACTATACGCAGAAGCGTGGCCCTATTCCAGAGTACCATTTATATTGTAACAGAGCCCTGTTCCATGGATATTTCCTAGGGCAGTACCTTCTAGGAGTTGACAACGATTTCCCAGGCCTGCTAAGCAGTATGTGACAACAAGTCCATGAGTGGTAACTACATTCTCAAGTCCTACTTTTGTACTTATGTCATTGGGAGTGGGGAGAGGGGTTCTTACGTTGACCTCTTAGCAACTGGCCTAAATGGCAAAACTTTGTCTCCTGTGGATTAACTGGTCAGGAGAGGGAGAGGTGGAAAAGCGTAGGCAAATATCCCTTTCATATGTGATTTGGAAACTTTGGCAGACATCTTTCATGCTCACCTCAACTTAGTGGCTCCCATGTGGGCCAGACAACCCTGGTTCATGACTCTGTTAGACTTATCAGCGGTTCCTCACGAAAAACTTCTCAACAGACCAGATCTTCTCGTGCAGAATCAAGGTGCCACTAGTGATTTGGCTCCTGAGGTCCTAGAATTCAGTTGCCTTAAAATGCCTCCCGAATCCGTCTATCCTCAAACAGGCATGTAGACCCACTATGTCAAGTGTGTCCTCCTGTATCACACAGATAGAACAAAGTTCTATCTCGAAACTCAACCACTTTTTGTCACATTCTGTACAACACACAAAGGACATGCCCTGTCCAAAGGGGTAGAATCAGATGGTTTACATTTCGAGGTTTGAAAGAGAAAATGTAAGCCCTCAGCTTAACACCTTGGCTGCTAGGCGTTTTCCCCCCCTGTGCTGGAAATTGCTCTTACTATGTATTCATGACGAGCTCAGCTCGTCATCAGCACAGCTCAACTGTGCATCATGACGAGCTGAGCTCGTCATCAGCATCGAAAGGGTTAAGGTTCATGTATAGCTGGATTTTAGAACTTCCTTAAATGGTCACCTCAAACTATTCTGCAGTGATGGTCTCTGTTATTAATGTTGTTCTTTAAATTGCCGTGCCAGGATCTTTGAGACCAGGTTTCTATTATTCAAAACCGTTTTCGATTTCCAAATTCTGAAAACACCTTTTGAGTTAAGGAATACTTATGCGTTGAAATGTCTCTTAACCTCTTAGCTGCGTCGAACGTTCAGCACCCAGTGCTGAACGTTCGAATAACGAGCGCTGGCCCGTCGGCCAACGGTCGTGCGCAGCACTGGCAAGGTAGTGCTTGCGATGACCGTTGGCCGACGGCAGCGCTTAAGGGGTTAAATGCATTGTGTTTGTTGAGATAGTGTTTTTGTCCTAACACCTACCAAAGGTGGTCACAGTAAAGGGAAGGGAAAACTGTAAAATGCCAACCTCTTCTTGGGAAAAATCTCCTGAGGTGAGGGGAGGCATAATTTTATATTTTATATTTTATATTCCGAAACAAAAATCTACTTTGGGGTTTGTTTTGGAAAATAAAACAAAATGTGAGTATGCTGTGCTGCTCGATCATGTTGACTGAGCCACCCGTCAAACTTACAATGCATTGACAGGAACTGCTATAACAGTGGTTTCTGCAATTGTTAGAAACGTCAGCTGGGTTGACTGACATCTCATAATTTGGCAGGCGTTGACTGTCAGGGTGACAAAGTAATTTATGCTGTCACCCTGTTGAAGTAAAACCCATTCTTAAAACTCTAATTCGACCAGCTAGTCTTTAAAATGGATGTTAACACAGTGACGTCCGGTCTTTCTTTTTCCGCGCCAGCCTAAGTGCAGATCTGGAGAGAGCTACCCTTTAGCCATTTTTTAGCTAGCTTTTTGTACCTTTTGGCGACACATTTTCTGAGTCTTGAACTCCTCGTGCCAAAGGGATGTCCCGCCATCCGACCGGCTTCATACCCTGCGGTTCCTGCTCTCGGTTGATGTCCATGACAGATATGCACCTTGTCTGTCTGTGGTGTTTGAAGCAAGACCACGATCCGAAGTTGTGCTCCGAGTGCCGGGCCATGAATCTCAAGTGTTTGCAGGAGCGGTCCTGATAGCTACTGGAGGCCTGGCGCTTGGCTCCGCGCACTCCAAGTCATCAGGAAGGTCTTTGGGTAAGTCGAAACACAAGAAGAAGGCGAAGAAGCAAAGGCATCTTTGACTTATCCCCATCGGTCGGGCCCGGCAGACTCAGTCAGGTGCTGTAGGCCTTCGGCGGCTCTGGCCCCGACACCGGAGGGGGTCCGTGGATCCAGGCCTGAATCTGGATCGACGCCGGTCAAGCTCACCTGACCTTACCCAGCTCCTGGCGCCGGCTGTGCCCCTGGCCGGCACCGTCCCCATCCTCATGCCCAGAATAGATGCCGCGCTGACGCCAGTACCTACGCCGGAGGATACTTTTGTTCTCCTGTTCATCCCTAGTGTTCCCTATCAACCAGAGGGTTATGACGAGGACTGTGAGGGGCCACTGGCCTCATTAAGCAACCAGCTGGAAGATTCGGACTGGCGTATGGACCTGGGTGTGGCCAGTGGTCTGGACACCTCCCCAGACACTGGCTTGTTTTCTCCCCCTACAGTGGCTATGGAGGAGGGAGCTTCATATGCTGTGGTGGTGAGAAGCAAAAATATACAACAATAACTCAACTGGATTCAATTATAAATGGATACACTTGTATGTACAAGATAGTTCAGAAAGAGAACAGAAGGCGAGAGACTATGAAGTGGTGGTGATAAGGGCGGCCAAGGTCCTGGGCCTTGAGCTCCCTTTGGTAGCCTCTTCTACCCTTTAATGAAGGCCTTATTGACGTCCTTCTGGGCACTTGGTATAAGCCCAGCACAGGGGGTCTTGTAGAAAGGACGAACACCCACCCCTACCGCCCTGCTCCAGGTGACCGTGTTTTCCTGTTTTCTGAAGATAGGACGAAGGGGCTACTCCCTCCCCTTCAAAACTCCCTCCATGCGTCCGTCTTACGATCGTATGTCGTAGGATCACTTGGCACTTCTGCGAAAAGAAGTTTCGGCTCTCTTGGCCAAGGGAGCCATAGAAATAGTCCCTGCGCCAGAATTAGGTCGTGGTTGCTATTCCCACTACTTTCTGGTTCTCAAAAAGGACAAAGGCCTGCGTCCTATTCTTGACCTCTGGGCCCGCAACCTCTTCCTCCGGATGGAGAAGTTTAAAATGCTCACCTTAACTCAAGTCCGGTCTCCCCTCAACCCTGGAGACTGGATGGTGGCATTGGATTTGTAGGATGCTTATTTCCATAATCCTGTCCAGGCGGACCACAGGCGCTATCTACGGTTCACAGTGGGCCCAAACACTTTCAGTACACCGTGCTCCCCATTGGCCTTACCAGTGCCCCTCGGGATATGACGGTCGCAGCTTATCAGCTCAGATCAGGGGTTCCAGTCTTTCCTTATCTCGACGATTGGCTATTAAAGTCAGGCAAGCCACAGATTGTCTCCCAACTCCAGACTATGGCGGACCACCTGCATTTGCTGGAGTTCACCATAAACGTGCCGAAGTCACACCGACTCCCTCTCAGACGTTCCCTTTTATCGGAGCTGTTCTGGACACAGTGCAAATTCGGGCCTATCCTCCTGAACAGAAAGTCTGGAATATTCTTGCTATGATACCGATGTTTCAGCCTTCATCCCAGATTTTGGTGAGAATGACTTTGAGGATGCTGGGCCTCATGGTCTCCTGCATCCTACTGGTTGATCATGCCAGATGGCATATGCGGGCTCTGCAGTAGGACCTGAAGTTCCAGTGGGCACAGCATCAGGGAAATCTTTCCAACTACGTCCAGATCTCGGACGGGACTGTAACACAGCTGCAGTAGTGGTTAAAAAACCAGGATTGGGTCAGAGGCTGATCCCTCGCCCTTCTCCAACCAGATCTAACGATGGTGACGGATGTGTGACTCCGGGGATGGAGCAGCCATCTGGGGGGAGCAGAGATCAGAGGCGCCTGGTCTCTGGCGGAGTCCGCCTCCAATCAATAGTCTGGAGCTCCGGGTGATCAGACTGGTACTGAAGGCATTCCTTCCCTCTCTCAAAGGGAAAGTGGTGCAGGTGATCTTAGACCACACCAGTGCCATGTGGTACAGCAACAAACAGGGTGGGGTAGGAGACTCTTTGCCTATGGACATGCTGGAACATCAGGGCATCACCCCGAGGGTTCAACACCTGGCAGGTTCTTTGAATGCCAGAGAGGACGAACTCAGCCATTGGTGCTTGGTCAATCATGAATGGCGTCTCCATCCAGAGATGGTGCAAGGTCTCTTTCAGCGGTGAATAGCGCCTTGGTTAGATCTGTTCGCCTCTGAAGAGAACTTGCAATGTCAGCAGTATTGTATGCTTGAGTTTCCAAGGCGGTACAAAAGGGGGTGGTGATGGACGGAGCATCTGAACCAATCAAACACTCACACCCAGTCAACAGATCTGGGTTTAATCCATCACCGCTCTTTAGCCCACTCTGCCACCCCAGTTCAGACATGGCCATATGCAAATCAGTCTGACCCTGTGCCTCATGGGAACAGTCCAGGCCGAACTGCCAAGCCATGCCTTCCCTGGACCGGAATCAAGCATCTTAGGACCGGTTTCTGGCATTTCAGCCGTCTTCAGCCCGGCTTGCTTGAATCCAGTGGCAAAGTGAGCAAGGGACTCATGTCCGAAGCTTATTTCCGGTCCAGGGAAGGCATGGCTTGGCAGTCCGGGCTGGACTGTTCCCATGAGGCACAGGGTCAAGGCTGATTTGCATATGGCCATGTCTGAACTGGGGTGGTGTGGAGTGCAAAAAAATGATGGATTTAGGCCCAGATCTCTGTACTGGGGTGAATGTATGACATTGTTCTGCATTCTGTCCATCAATTGTTTTTGCATTTATCACCCCGGATGGGATGGGTATGCTCAGACATGAGTCCCATGTTCTCTACACCGCTGGAGTCAAGCTATCCTGGCTGAAGACGGCTGATTGCCAGAAACCTGTCCTAGGATGCTTGATTCCCGTCTAGGAAAGACATGTCTTGGCAGTTCGGGCTAGACTGTTCCCATGAGGCACAGGGTCAAGGCTGATTTGCATATGGCCATGTCTGAACTGGGGTGATGTGGAGTGCAAACAAACGATGGATTTAAGCCCAGATCTCTGTACTGGGTGAATGTGTGACATTGTTCTGCATTCTGTCCATCAATTGTTGTTTTTGAATGAGTTTCCAAGGCAGCACTTACTTGGTGATACTTTTCGTCACGAGTGGAACGGCGGCCTCCTGAATGCCTTTCTGCCTGTACCACTTCTGCCCAGAGTGCTCAAGAAGATCAAACATGACTGGGCCTAAGTCATTCTTGTGGCTCCGGACTGGGTATGAAGAGTCTGCTTCCCAGAGCTTCTGAGCATGGCCATCGATCCTCCGATCAGACTGCCCTTTCGGGAGGATATTCTGTTGCAGTAGCGGGGGACAGTACTTCACCCAAACCTGTCCAGTCTCCATCTTGTTGTGCAGAGATTGAGCAGCGGCAGTTGTCAGCTTTCGACCTTCTGCACGAAGTCTGCGATGTTATCTTGGCAACCTGGTGTCCCGCCAAGAAATCGGTATACACCTGTAGATGGAACAGGTTTGTGGAATGGTGCACATCAAAGGCTGTGGATCCCGTTCTTGCCCCTCTTTCAGAGATTCTACTGTACATTCTTTCTTTGGCCCAGGGGGATCTGCTCTGGGCACTCTTAACGGCTATTTTACAGCGATCTCTGCTTTTCTTCAGCTACCTGATCAGCCATCTTTATTCAAATCGCCTATTGTTCATAAGTTCTTTAAGGGCTTTTGTAATCTGTTTCTACCATCTCCTTTCATAATGCCACAATGGGATTTAAATTTGGTCTTAACATTTCTTATGTGGGCTCCATTCAAACCTCTTCACAACTGTCCTCTCAGGCTGCCTACTCTCAAGACTGCCTTCCTTATTGCCATCACTTCTGCTTGCAGAGTTAGTGAGCTGCAGGCTCTGTCTTCCAGGTCTCAGTTCTTGTCTGTACATCCGGATAAAGTGTTGCGTTGAACAACGCCTTAGTTTCTTCCTAACTTGGTTACACCATTTCTTGTGGGACAATCCATCACCTTGCCCACCCTGCACCCTTCCAAGTAGGAGGAGAGACTCTACCTTCTGGACCCCATGATTTTCATGCATGGTAAGTACCGTAAAGGGCAGGTTTTCTGTTTTTATGAGTTTACAAAAACAACCATGAAGTCACTATCTCATTAAATGGTAATAAGTACTTCTATCTTGACCACACCAAAGACTTCCGGGTGGATGATCAACTCTTTGTTGGCCATGTGGGTACCAAGAAAGGCTGGGCTTTTTAAAAATGTACCATCTCCCGATGGGTTGTCCTTTGCATTAAGTTCTACTATGCTGGGTTGCATGCCCACTCCACTAGGGCCTCAGTTACAACCACTGCGTTGGCACGCGGAGTCCCACTCCTTGGTATCTGCCATGCAGCAGAGTGGGCATCTCTGCACATGTTTACCATTGCCTGGACTGTCCAGTCCAGAGGGATGGATACTTTGCTCGTTCAGTCCTCCAGGGCTTTTTTGTGTGAACTTGGTTCGCAGACCCTCCTCCGGGGATGGAATTGCTGGGATATCTATTCTAAGGTAAGGAATTTACAACTAACTGCCTCTATCAGATGAACAAGTTCTTTACCTTTTGGTAACAATGTATTTGGTGGAGACATATGTTAGTTGTAGATTCCTTACCACCCCACCCATCTTCCATGCTCTGGGAACTGATTTCTAGGGATGCTAGTGGTCAGTGTCTTTCATGGTTCTGCACTTCTGGCATGGAAAGTCGTGCCAGAACTGTTGTCCGCGCACACGGCCAGCATCTATGTAGGCACCGCAATGTCATCTTGTCGACCCCAGCTCAAATGACGGACGGGAAGTCGGCCGATGCCACCTACCAACACACAGGGATATTGCTGAAGAAAAATCTCCAGACCCAGACTAACGCCGGGGGGGAATTTTAAGGTAAGAAATCTACAACTAACATATGTTTCTACCAGATACATCGTTACCAAAAGTAAGTAACTTCTTTAGGAAAAGTGAAGGGAAATGCCATATTTTGGGAAGTTTTGATTTTTTTTTTCTGTTTTATTTTTTTTTCTTTATAAAGGCCATTTTCTTTATGGCTTTCTATCCAGCCAGTCACACCATAGAAGCTCTGCCATCTACCAAGTAGGGTCCCGTAGGGTCCCGTGGGGTGGGGAGGTGGGATAGTTGTTGTTGTCAGTGTGTTCTAAGATCATTCTGAGCTGAAATCTGTTCCAAAACAAAGCAGCCTGTTCCCCAAAAACTAAAGTGAACGTAGTTTGCACTCCCTAAAAGTAGACATACCCCATTGTGTACATAAGGGTTATTTTAGCGTGTGCTCATCCTACAGTATTTGTAATCCTACCGTCCATCTCTCTGAATTTATAATGACATTCTATACTAATACCTACAATTCTGACTTCAAAAAAGTCCAGTACAGACTTTCAATGAAATAGCCCAAGTTACATCTTGTAAACCTGCAGTTGTTGTTATTCTTTGGTTTATAAAGGAGTACATGCTTTGTGAATGTATTGACAAGAATTATAAGCTTTGTTACCAAGTTAGCCCAAAGGATTCCATATGAAATATACCAAATATGTTCGTGCACACAAAACATTGTAGATGCCCTTCTTAAAACAGCCAATTGAACTGAGGGATGATGGCTTTTGATCCTTTCTGTGTCGTGCATTCTTTTAATCATTTCTTTGTCGTGCAATCCTCTGTAATTTTCCAAATAATTTTTTTTTTAACATTAGATTGCTGAAATTGTGGATTTTTCCCGAACATCCACTATGGAGCTCCAGAAGCATTTTGATGAATACAAGGAGAAAACTCGCCGAGAAGTTGCTGAAGTGCAAAGGCAACTTAAAGAAAAAAGCCTAGAGGCAGAAAAATCTCGCCTGGCTGCTGTTAAAATGCAAGAAGAGGTAAGAGCGAAGTTCAGCTGCAGCTTTAATTTCTGATTTCTGATTTGGGAAATGTTACAAACAAGGTAACTAAGGTATTTGGGAGTGAATAAGTATGTACTTTGCTATGGTTGAGTAACCTCGATCAGGAGACATATGTTACCTTAAACTGAGACGCTTTCTGAAAATAATTTGTGCTCAAACTTGGTATGAGGTAGGTTTCAAAACAGTCTCAAAATGAATTTGCTCAGATTATTTGATTACATTCATAGTTCGGAGTTGGGAAATACCATTTCTCCGTCAAATAATATGCGTAAGTTAGTACAGTAGAAGTGTTTATTTACCAAGGATGCAATTTATGAAAGGTGAGGTTCAAGGACTTAACTTTTCAATCATATCAACATTTATCTAAAAAGGTTGGCCTATTTAATAAACTAACATGAGCAATTCCATATTTTATAATGTTGAAAGAATAGTATGCAGCCTACTTATCATGCATGTTACAGTTTCTCTAGAAAGAGTGTGTGTGGCAATAGGATCACATTTTCATGCATGGTAAGTACCGTAAAGGGCAGGTTTTCTGTTTTTATGAGTTTACAAAAACAACCATGAAGTCACTATCTTATTTAATGGTAATAAACACCACATAAAGGCGTTTATTCAAGCGTTAACTATACATATTCTACAATACCTGCACTTCAGATTCAATGATCGGTCTCCAGCACAGTTGCAACAGTGCACAATTTCTGTCCAATTCGAGAAGCAAAACCTACTCAATGACTGTTATTCAGGCTTCTGCTCCAGTTGCAGGTTTTAAAGAAGTTTTTCAACAAGGTAAAGAAAGGATCTATTCACTACAAGGGCTCAGGGTATGCATCTTGCTTAATATTCCTCCGCTCTGGGTCTCTGTTTGAACACTCTAGGTGATGGGAGCATCTTAGTTCAACTCCTAAAGGAGGCCATGACCATGTCTGGAGTCAGTACTCTGGATCCTTCTTAACCAACCATATTCACCAAGCAAAAATCACCAAGCGCCTCTCCTCAAAGATCCACCATCCAGATATGCAATTTGTTCGAATGCAGTCCATTCTCAGTAGTAGTAACTCTTACTATTAAGAGATGTGTTTCGTTTTTTTCCCAAATTGCTAGAGGGTTGGGCATATTTTGATGTCACTGGGAGGTTTCTCAAATACAGGTAGCATAAACTGAGGTGCTGGGTGTCTGCTTTCGAGGTTTTTGTTCTCTGTTTTAATGTGCTGGCTTCTTGTGTGGTGCAGCTAATATGAGGTGCTTATCTTCTCTGCCAGTTATGCATGACTGTGGGGTCGTCGGAGGAGCCTCTACGGTTGGGGTGATATGACTCAACTTGTGTGTTCAATAAGATGAATTGCACCATGTAGGATGGTGTAACCAGTGTAGTGTTGAAAGACCATGAAGCATTGTATAGAAAGAACATTGCTTTGACTATTGTTCCGAAGTTGGTTTCTGGGAGGAAAGGTTTCACTTTCTTCAGAATGGAAAGCTGGTGCCATGCTGTTTTAGTTTTCTGAGCAGTAGTTATTATTGGTGCATTCAAGTGATTTTGGTTTGTTTTATGCTGGGTGTGATCAGGAGGAATTCTCAGCCGTCCACATCAGAATGAGTTTGTGGCAGGTTTTGAGTCACTGAATATTGTGATCCGTGGTAGTTTTGAGAGAGAGGTGTGTTGCAGAACTCAGACAGGGAGAGAGCAGTAGGGAGAGAGCAGTAGCCATGAATGCAGGAAGCATCAGGTCTGCTGGCTGCTCCCCAGGTAATGTTCTCGTAATCATTCCTGATGCTATGGCTGTATCCCAGTGGAGTGATTGGTGAAATCTGAGTAAAACGCACCAGATATTCCTGCTCTTAGGAATGCAATCCCCCATTGACAAACCACTAATTTCCATTGTGTTAATGTTCTTGTTCAAATTCCCCCACTGAAAGATCTCTGGGGTTTCTTTGGGTGTGTACCCCACCTCAATTGTCACTCTGGCAGGTGATCTTGTCTGTCCACCCTGCTGTTCGAAGAAGCTTCGTATATGGGGCTTTTTTTCATATGACTGGTTTGGGAGCTCAAACACACATCTGGATGCTGCCAAAATCAGTTTCATCCGAACTGATTCGGAAGAAATGTACAATTCTGCCATTGCCCATCAAAGTTTTACAAACCACAATATAAATAAAGCTCCACACCGGATCGGGGCTCGACACCTGTCCAATTCCCCCAGTCCCCAGATATATGCTAGTTCCTTTTGTCCAGTATTTTCTACAGCAACACTGAGGTGGTACTTCTGGGATGTGGTCCTGGAACTTTCTGTACAACTGTAGAGCTATGCCACCCTTTCATCCCAAATGGGACCCAGCCGAACATGTTCTGCCTGATGGATCTAAACGTAGATGCTGTCTCAAGGAGTGAAGAAAATGCGATAGTGAGAGAGTGGATCCACCAAAGAATACATTAATAAATACACTAACTATTTCCAACGTAAACCTCTTGCCTTTACTTAACCAGCACAGACTAACCACTACAGCATTATTTTTTTAAACCCTCATTTTCTAAAAATGGTGTGTCTCGCTCTCTCAGGGAATGCTTGATTTCCAGAAATGTGATGTTTCTCAACAACAGTCACAATAACCAAAGCTTAAAGTATTTAATAGTATACTCATACCAGTACTCCACATTCTTACCACCACTCAATAAAAGACTAAAGGCCTTTGTTAGAGTTTTACAGAACAGGAGACATGCCACAATTTGAGGCTCATGACACTCCAAAACCTTTGTTTGCTTGTTTGTTTTTTCATAAACCAACCAACATAGAGCAGGCATGACAGCCTGTCTGAAGTCAGTGCAGTGCAGTTTTAATGAACGTGCATCTCTGGCATCAATTGCACCATTTTCTACAAAGAACTCCACCATGGCGCCAAATGAGTTAATTGGCCAGGCAGTCCTTCTCCCACTGACCTCAAAATGAGGTCTTAAGTCCACAATCCAATAGCCTCCTTCCAGCTATCTCTGAATAGGTCGTTTTTGTCCAGATTCACATAATACTTGCTATAAATTGAATTTACAGTCTGTCAATAAAAAAAATCTTCATGTTTCTTTCCCTATATGCAAGATAACTTACATCACCATCTTCCTTCTGTCTTTAGCTGCGCCACATGGAAGAGGACTTGCGAGATCACCAGAGAGCCCAGGATGAGTCTGTCACAAAGTGCCAAATTCTTGAACAGACCATCAAAGACCTGGAATATGAACTGGACACTAAAGCACACCTCAAAGATGACCGTTCCAGACAAGTGAAGCTAATGGAGGTATAAATAATTATTGAAATAAAAATTGATATACAAACTCTGTAAATAATAGTTAGTATTGCTTTACTCATTGATTTGATTTGAAAGTAAACCGTGCATGGTTCAATCCTGTGAGTATAAGTGGCAAATAGATTTTTCCAGTAGGTGTTTAGGTACGGTACAGCTTACTGACTTTTTAACTAAAAGTACGTTTCAAAGGGTGTGGCGCAGTGTCCTGTAAATGTTTATGTGGAGTATCTAAATTACACTTCATAATTTGATTAAAAGGCATTAACTGCAGTACTCTGCATCCTTTAATCTGTTTACAACATGGTTGTTCAGGATAATAAACCTAGTTAATCAGCTCACTTATGTCATAAAGAACTAGAAGGTGTTCCGGTCACTTTTGGTAATGCAGATATCTTGTTTACATTTTCTGCACAGTGAAAAGTTTCCTTTGCCAGCACAGAATGGCTGTGGGCTTTGTGTCATCATTCCTTTAGTGCCTTGATGATCCACTTATCCCATGTCTAAATAATAATGGTTTTCAAGAATCCCTTTGTACTTTCAAAGTTTGGTGTTCCCTTAAAATAGCCAGGAAGAGCACTTATTGAAAGAAATATACAGTTTGGTTTTCACTAAAGTTCTAGGATTCGTATACTATGAGATGAGTGTGCTTCATAGGGTCAGTTTGGTGATCACTGAAGATCTGTCATGTATTGCAAGAGAGTGTGTCAGAGGGTTAGTTAGATTTAGAGCCAGGCATGCACCACAAGCCCAACCAAACCACATCTACACACCCTACTATCCTAACTACCACACATATCCACCATCACATACAAACAGTACACAACTCTATCCTATACCACTAACCAATACACTCCTCACTAACACAATGCCAATCAACACCATACATAAATACATCCCATTCAGACACACTCTCCCTGCTGTAATTACAACTAACAGACCGCATTTTATCACTAACAAACATATAATCATCCTTGTCCAACAAACACCCTCCTCTCCCTTCTACCATAATAACACTAACGCACAACACACACACTGCACACCACCACACTTTGTAACTCTTGCAACAAACCAGTCTAAGATAAACACTCTCACCTCTACTTCATTCCCTCCTACACACAACATACACTCTACTCATAAACACATCACCACCCCCTCTACGTGACAACCTTCTCTCACAAACAATACTACATAACCAAATCCATTGCATGAAACACGTACATCAGCACCCTTTTTCACTACTCCTCAAAAGCAAAACATATCACACCCACCAGCACAACAAGATCTTCAAAGCGCAACACCTCATAATACTTACCATCACAAAATACAAACATATACCCACCTTTTAAACCACCAAAGGAACAAACTCCAATGCCAAGCTTTCACTCTTCCACCACACCTTACACAGATACAGCAATACAGCACCTCTCTTCTAACCGCCTCTTATCCATTGGACAATTTAGAACATTACTATATGACCCACATGCTGCACCACCTCCCCTGACTTGTACACCTTCTGCCTTAAACAAAAGCATAAAAAACCAGCAACATGTCACACAACACAACTTTGCTTCCCCATGTCGACTTCACAACAATGTTACACCACAAAAAGCAACACAGCACTCCAACTCCCTCAAACACCATCTCCAAGACATACACATGCAGATCCATCAAAATGCCTTCTTAGCAAGCTGGATGAGGAACACGATACAGAACTGCTACACGATTGCTATCCTAATACAGCTAATACCAGCACTAAAAACACACCTTCTACAAACCCACACAATACTGATCACTCTTCTACCAAACAAAGTCCCACTATCACCAAAGGCCACTCACTAAACTGTCTACTAATAAATGCTCGATCCCGCTCTAAAAACAAGCATCACGTCTACTACCTTCCCACCGATACAAAACCAGATATACTATTCATAACCAAATCATGGTTGGGAGAAGATATAGCTCCAGTCCTGCATGAAGCCATTCCTCTAGGCTATCAAATAATTACCCAAAATCGTCTAGCCAAAAAAGGAGGTGGTCTAGCTGTTGTATTCAGGCAAACAAAACATATCACTAAAATTGACAACATCTCCATAAAGAATTGTGAGGCTCTTCTAACAAGATGCAATCCTACACCGTCTTCCTCCTGTACCTTCCTGCTCCTTTACAGGCCTCCACCTAGCAAGGCAACATTCCCAGACGCACTTCTAGAAACAGTTTAAAACCTGATCACAATACACTCCAACCTATGCATTCTGGGTGACCTTAAAATTTGGTTTGATAAACCCAATATGACCCATCCAAAAACTATAATCACCGGCCTAGACGCATTGGACATGTATCAGATTGTCCACAATCCGACACACACCACTGGACATATCCTAGATGTCATTTTTGCTAATACTGAACTAGTTACCTTTCAAACAGATTGTATAAGTCTGCTATCAAAAAAGCTAATAAAAAGGTACTATTCATACAGAATTCAAAACGCTAAATGTGCAAATAAAGAATTCTTTAAAATACTCAAGAATTCACAAAGAGACAAATCATTACACAGACAAAGCAGACACATTGGAATTGTACTTAAAACAGAAACAAAGCACCAGCACTAACCCTTGTACAAAACAAGAATCCAATGTAATCCCCCAAGCAAGAAGCCAATGACTCTTTGTTTGAATTTCCCATATGCTTGAGGCAGTTTTGGTGGATACCAACATTACCAGACCCCTTGATTGTCGTCCCGAAGAGCTACCTACTGCCTTCGTATAGACCACCAGAAAGCCATCTATCTGCGGGGTCCTCTGCTCAGCCATGACTCCTTGAAGCGCAAAATTGTATACTACTCAATCATTTCTCCAAACACCTGTAGCTTCATGATATTGTTTAACCCATGGAAGTTCCAGGAGAGAAAAAAGTAATGCTGTGTAGGGAGCCCCAAACCTAATCCACATTACATAGATTTGTCCATTCATCCACAACCTCTTCCCAAGCCGGGCAGTCATACCTATTTTGATCAAAGGAAATTCCATTATAGCTGCATCCGTCATCTTTGGGCAAGACTATTTGGGGTCTTCCTTCACTACTTTTCACTATGTGCCTATAGCTGACGTGACCCTCCTGCTGGTCCCATTTGACTTGGTTTGTCTCAAGTCCTCCGTGATGTTGCATAAAACCCAGGTTTTGGGGAGCAGTCTAGGGTGTTTCCCTAGACATTTTCACCCCTTGAAGTTTTAGCTCGGTTTCTGCTTTAAGAAGGGTATCTGTTAGACCTGACATCATTGGCTTGAGTCTCTCCTCTATTTTTTCTGTTGCCTCCTCTGTTTACGATGTTTTGCTGGTATATCGCTCTGGACACTGTGCCACTGCTGATCAGTGCCGCGGTGCAAGTGCTCCCTATGTTAAATTACTGTATCGATTGAATTCCATGTTTGGCTTATTTGGTTTACTGTCGGTCCCTAGTCTAGTGCACGCAGAGTGCCGGGGCTTGTAAATACAAATGCCGCTAGTGGGCTTGCAGCACGTATTGTGCCACCCACACAAGCGGCCTAGTAAAAGTATGTCTCCAGGTCTGTCATTGCGAGACCTACGTGCAGTCTTGTACTGTCACGCGGGCTGTGCAAGTACGCCTACTTGCCAGTCCACTAAACCTTCCCTTAACTTCATATCAGTCACCCCTATGGTAGGCCTGAGGGCAGGGTGCATTGTAAGTATAAGGTAGGACAGGCCTGACAAGGTTGGCATGTCCTAATAGTGTACTACTGCCATGTTCATACTTCACTATCGTAAGGTAGCCTGCTCTCCATTAGTTAGAATGGGCCGCCGGGATTATTAATGGTATGATCCTAGCTGGCTCGGGGAGCATGGTGCAATGTCGAGTTTGGTATCCCTGAACTCGGGGTTTGATAACGCATCCGTTTGGGTGGATGGTTTTTGGACTCTGGGTTTGAAAATAGCACTTTTAGAAAGTGACTATTTTCTTGTCTAACTATTTCTGGTTTCTGCTGGATTGGCATGTGTATGACAGGAGCTGGGTGGCTCCAGAGTTCTGAATGAGTCAGTGTGGGGTGAGTGGTGCATTTGCATTGAGAGTAGGGGAAGAGTAGCTCTTGATAGCCGGCCCTGCCCAATACAATGCTGGCTCCACCTCCTTCCGAGCGACGGATAGCTCTGCTCCTGCCAGTGACAATACTGGCTCCACTTCCTGCTGGGCGTCTGAGGACCGAGCCCTGCATCATGAATCGACCAGGTGTCACCACCTGGGTACACCCACCACAGATCCGGAATGAGGGGGAGTTCCCCTGCATAGACAAAGGGATCAAAGCCGAAAAGGGGTATAAGAGACGGACCCCTGAACCAAGAATTTAGATCAATTCTGACAAGGAACCGGAACCAAGGACAAGAAGCCTGCTGATCCAAGGACTTGCCTACCCCTTCTGCCAGTGTGCTGTTTGCTGGGGGGAATCCTGCAAGTGCTTCTTTATTTTTGCCAAGGAACCAGGAGAGGGGAACTGAGTGTGTACTCTCAAGCTTTGCTAAAGAAAATCTCCAAGGGCTGGAAGAGTGCCAGCCTCCTGTTGAAGTCACAGGGCTAAAGGACTTCACCGTGCTAAATAGTGCTTGATGCTGGAACCTGAAAGTCCAGCACCTCTGAAAGAATCCAGCAATCTTGACGCCGACGGACGACGCCGAATCCAGCTCGACATCGTGAGTAACGGCTCCAGTGTCCCGCTTCCTCGCCGCCTGCCGCCGGGCCCGATCGACGCCAGTAGCAACGCCAGTGAGTAGTGAGTTCGGCTCCAGCTCCAAGTGACCTTGTGTCTGCACCGCCGCTGATCGCATCGACTTCGAGCCCTCTCGACGCCGTGAGCGCTGCTCACTCTTGCAACATCATCATCGACATCGACGACCCCTGAGGCCTGATCAACACCGAAGACGCGACGCCGGATTGCTCGACGCCGCTGATCATCGTGTGCTTCACTTTCCTAAAGGTACTGTGTTGTTGGGGGTCCGTGTGACTCCGGGCTCGACGTAGCGCCCCTCGCGGTCGACACCGAACCTTTGGACTAACTTTGCCTCGACGTCGTGTGACTCCCATGTGGGTTACAGTGTTGCCAAGAACTGTGATTTAACTAAGAAGAGTTGCTTTTGATACTAAAGACTTTGTGCTAAGAAGAACTAAGCTTGAACTATTATTTTTCCTTCCAAAAGTATTTATTAAAATGGTGGTATATTTTTGTCGTTATTTGGTCTTGTGCTAAGCCTTATATAAACATTCGTATTTTTATAATACTACTGTGTCGTGTCCATTTGTAGTGTCTTCACTTTATTACTGTATGTGGTCGTAATTGCTTAATGCACTGCCTCTGAGATAAGCCTATCTGCTTTGCCAAGCTACCGAGGGGGTGAGTAGGGGTTATCTAAGTGTGTGATCCCCTTGCCCTGACTAGAGGAGGTGAGTCCCTATTTGTATACCTCTGCCAACTAGAGACCGCCGAGTCTTAACAGTATCTCTAACCCTAAAAACAGCAAGATCTTCATAACATCCATCCTTTCTCTGTTCTCCAGGAAGCCCACTTGTTTCAGATCAGTTGTGGAGACTGCGTATAGACTTGGGCAAAGGGAGAATAGTTTGAGGAGGTGGGACCTATTTAGGGTATTTAACTTCTTTAACCTCTTTCCTCTCCTGGATCCTAAATCTAGGTTTAGGTAAACCCATAGGGAGTTTGCCTCTTTTCCCCAGTCCTCCTTAGTTCCAAGGTAGCAGGAACACCCCACCTCTGTGACCTTACTCGGGTGTTGTTACTCTTCTAGGACAAATTTAACCTCAGGCGCACATACCTTTCTTCCCACGTTGGGTTCCACCCTTCTTTTTTTTCCAGAATGGATCCTGCAATCTGACCCCATTGTAACTCTTTGACCACCTTCTGGCCCTCTGGGAACCTGTCCACTTGCCTACCTTGCTCAACCCGGTGGAGAAGACACTTTATCCTTTGTTTATATGAGTTTTTGCAAGGATAGGCCAGCTGTAGTGCAGATAATTTGCCTATACCCGCGCCATTCCTCCTTACTAAACTAATAACTATGGGTAGGGTCTTTGGCATTACGCATGAGGTTTTCTTCTTTCCTCCTTTTTCGGTCACACACTTCGTTCCTTTTTTATACATTTGCTTGGTCTTCTATACTCCAGACCGGAGAATAGCCATAACAGTAGCCTCTTTTCTTTACTAGCTTTGGATCTTTTGATATGTACACTGAGTGCAGCCCTTTGTTCATGACCGTACATTTGGCAAACTCACCACTTACCAGTCCCCCACTCTGATCAGGTATACACTTGACCACACCCCTGACAGTTATGAACATTCACATTATTTACTTTCTCAGTGTCACTCTGTGTGCAAAGGCATTGTGACGTAGTCAGAGCTACATACAGGGACATATGTCAGCACATCACTACTCCCCAGAAACACACTCTGGGACCAGAATATGCAAATGTCACTGAAACTTTGTACATAAAAGCAAAGGTGCACCACACAATTCCAGAAATATAATATCAATAATCACAGATGTAGGTTTTTCTTAGTTGTGATTTTCTTTATTCCAAAAAGAGGGTGTACAGTCAAAACACGGGTGCTCGCAGCCGATGCGTTTCGTCCTCAAGGGACTTCTTCAGGGCAAAGTCTTTTGAATATATGCAGTCATAGTAAACGATGGAAAATGTCTTTGCGGATGAGCGTTTCCAAACGGTTTCTAAGTAAGAAGTATTGGGAAGCCACAAAGTCGTATATATATGCAGACAAGTAGTCACAATGTGTGTCGTCTACAAAATTTTTCCAAGATTTCTATGAGTAGTCCTCTTTGGTTATAATATAGATTGAGTTCTTGGATGAACTATCACTGTGACAGTGGGTGTTAACCAGTGTGCACACACCTCGCCCATACAAACTATCTAGGGCGTTTTAAACATTTTTGGGGGTGATTTGGGTTAGGTGCTGTAATCAGGAAGTTTCCACTGTCTCCTCTGTCTTTTGAAATTGTCACTGAAACTTTGTCACTGCAGTGCAATCAAAGACACTGTGACTTAGTCAGAGTCACACTCGGGTGCATGTTTCGTACACCACCACTCACCCTAGACACACACAGGGAACAATTGGCACCAGAGAATTCTCATCATCACTCTCTCTGTGTCATGGAGGTGGAGGCAAAGGTACTATCATGTGTGTACGGTCACACCCTATGACGTGTTAGCACATCACCACTACCCAGGACACATATTAAGGGGCAAACTGAGGCACAGCAAATGCACACTTTCACAGACTTAGTGTCACTTCAGTGGAGACAGAAGTAGTATTACATTGTCAGTTCCACACACAGGGACATATCTTGGCACATTAGCAATACCCTGGGCGCACACCCTCAGGGACAGAACATGCACACCATCATAAACTTGTGCCACACCAGTTGATGCAAAGTCACAATGACGTCTTGAGATGTGTAAGCACATACCACTCACCTAAATACTTACACAGGGGCACACTCAGGGACCAAAACATGCTCACAGTCACTGTGGTAGTTGGAGTCCCACCCAGGAACATGTCTTTGAATAATGCCGCTCACTCAACCAGTATTTACTCCATGATTGATTCAGTCAAACAACAAAGTGAAAGGCAGACTGTGACAGTAATTGTCTTGTGACTGCATACCACTATAATAGGCCTATACACATTTAAAAATAATCTTTCTCACGCCTGCTGCACAGAATCTCCCTCAGTTTGTGACCCTTTGTCCATATTTCAAAGTCTGGTAAAGCACACACGACACCAGCTACACTGAAACACTGGAGTAGAAATAGGAATTAGAAGAAGGGGGGGGGTAGTTCTACAAGGTGCGGTCGCACTTTAGGTATCAACCAATAAGAAAAAGGAATACAGTGAAGTATCAAGTATCTTAGACATATCAATACAGCTGAGCTAGCAACCCAATGTAAAATTGACCTTTCCGCACAAGTTGTCAAGCCTGAGGTTCACTTAATCACGGACTTTTACAACTTTACTATTTCAAGTATCATGGACTCAGTTGCACGATCCAACAAAAAAATGCATCAACAAAAATCTTGAAACCATGGTTTAACAACAAACTCCGAACGTCGTAACCTAAGGGCAACTGAACGATCCCGGAAATCTAACTAAAAGTCCTCAGAACAGTAAGGAGCTCCTATAACAAACAAATCAAGAGCGCCAAGGCCTACTACCTCAGATCTCAACTTAACCAAGCCTCTAATCGTCCCAGGAAACTTTGTGAAATTGTTAAACAACAATCTTGTGACTCACCCACTCCGTATGTCCCATGTCATGTCGTGGAGTGGTGTGGCTCACTGGTTAGAGGCGGCAGACCCGGAAGCAGAGAACGGCCCGGGACCAGGGTTCAATTCCCGACGCGGCAGGGTCGTGCACCAGGGTCAGCGGACTCAAAATTCTCGCCTCGGTGCCTACTCTAACCAGGGATCACACTCAGCAACTCTGGGCATTAGCTTGCCTCATCTCTACAATGGCCCCCCACATTCGCCGGGGATGCCTGGTTTCACCTTGGAGATACCCAGAAAGGGACCATCTCACAGGGATAGCCAGGACGGGTTCCCCAGTTGTCTACAGCGCCACGACGCCTCATGGCAGCAGTGCGCTTTACAAGACCACATACATTACATTACATGTCACAGACCACCCTCTTGTGACGTTTTGGCTACATTTTTCGCTGCGAATTCGAAACTCATCAATAAAGAACTGGAATCTAAAAAGGCCTCTCTACCATCCTATTGCCTTGTGCCCCTTTTATCCCCCACTGAACAGCCCCATCCAGTTAGTCTGAGTACCAAAAACAATGCCTCTTGGGAAACTTTCACCTTTTTTAGCGAAAGTGACATCAACAAAATTTTTCAGAATATCAACCCATCCAATCACTTCAATGACCCGCTACCACAGAAATCAAAGAAGTCCTCATCCCCGCTGGACAATGATTAATGCCTCGCTGTCTCAAGGTATGATCCCTGACTGTCTAAAAGCAGCTCAGGTTTCCCATATCTTAAAAAACCTACTGCTGATAGTGCAGACCATAACAACTTACGCCCTATCTCCAACATCATACTCTGGCTAAACTCCTTGAAAAATGTGTCCAATCTAAACTTTGTGCTCACATTGAAAATTTACAACTCCTAGACTATCACCAATCTGGCTTTCGGAGCGGACAGAGCACTGAATCGGCTCTTATTCATGTTTTTGATAGCATTCTAAAAATGCTCAACCACAACGAATCCTGCCTCCTGATCCTCTTTGACCTCTCCTCTGCATTTGACACTATAAATCACGACAATGTACTATCCGTTCTGGAACAAAGGATGGACCTCTCTGGTGCTACATTGGTTCTCGGCCTTCCTCCACCACAGGTCCCAAAGAATAAAGGCGAACCACTCCCTATCCCAGCCCTCGCCTGTATCCATGGGTGTCCCACAAGGGTCCGCCTTATCCCCATACTATTCAACCTATTCTTGGAACCACTTGCAAATGCACTAAACTCTATGAACATTCTCTTCCATATGAACGCAAAATGACACACAACTTTACATGAAAATCTCCTCCCCTGACAATCTCACTTCACTCAACACTACCCTCATGAACACTCAAAACTGGCTAACGGAGAACCACCTCCTACTCAACACCTCCAAAACCGAATTCTTGCTCATTTTTCCTTTGAATCATACCCCCAAGATAGACTCCTGGTTGAACCATCTCACTGCTTTCAACTCCACCCCCCCCCCCCACCTCATCATCATTGATTCAGCCAAATCGCTCGGAATCACCCTGGACAAGCACTTAAATTTGAAGAACCACATTAGTAAGGTTTGCAAGGGAGCGAATCACCAGTTGAGACTACTCCGGAATCTCAAACCTTTCATCCCACAAGCTGACTTCAAGCAGGTTGTTCGAGCGCTGGTTCTGCCTGGGCTAGATTATGGCAGTGCTACATTATGTTGTCTCCCGAAATATACCTTAGCCCCACTTAAAGCGTTATTGAATGTGGCGGCCAGACTGACCACGGGGACTAAAAGTTCTGCGCACATCTCCCCAGTCCTAAAATCTCTAAATTGGCTGCATTTTGAAGCAAGAATACAGTTAAAAATCGCTTGCCTGACTAACAAGGCTCTCCATCTCAAAACCCCCAAGTACCTATGCCAAAAGCTGGAACTATCTGGAGGTGGTACAGTCAAGAAGCCCTGACACTTTCCTGCTGAAAGCACAGATATTTCGAAAAAAGAGAACTTATCAAAGAGCTTTCTCCGGCTCAGCTCCACGGATCTGGAACTCTCTCCCCGCTGAAATTCACAGTCTCACCTCCACGGTTGTCTTCAAAATTGAAGTAAAACTATTCCTTATGTGCAAGTACTTACCTTAATGGGGTTCCGATCTTTTGCTTTAAGTTACTGGTCTTACTCCCTCATTCACTGTACTTACTGTGATGATGTGTTTGCACCCTTTGTAATTGTTTCCTGTTGTACGCCTGCCTAACCTTGACCAACCTTAATTGTGAAGCTCTCTGATATCCCTGGGGATCATGTTCGCGCTATATAAAACTTTATAAATGAAATAAATAAATCAAGTGAAACAGAACTGATATCTGTAAAGAAAGGCGAAGGGTGCTTGGTTTGAGACAGTACTGATGGCCATCAACAAAGGTAAAATGTACATACATTGAAACAGTAGAATTACGATAGGAAAGATACAAAAATCAAATGGCAAGTGATTGTGAATCACAATATATATTTTTTTATGAATCTGACACTAGGGCATTACAATAGGCAAATCTAAAAATAAAAAAAATTAAAAAATGCATGCTAGTAGCAAGACTAAAATTGTGCCACATTTTTCAGAAAATATACCACCTAAGCAAGGTCTTATTGTTCATTAGTATGCAAGGATGTGCAGCTGTCCAGTGCGGCCTGTCCTTTAATTCGTTCCGTGCTCGCGTCGGCCAACGGCCGACGCTAGCACTACCTGGCTAGTACTGTGCACGTCCGTTGGCCGACGTAGCCTTGCCCACTCATTAAAAGTCCCGCGGCAGAATTTGCGCTGCGGTTAACGGGTTAAGGCTGCCTCTGTAAGGCAGTATAGCCTGTACAGAGGAATTTGCAGTTGTGCATACATACCCAAAGCTCGTAACAACATTGAATTGTGAGGCCTGCGTTAAAGAAAAAAAGTGGAAAACTGGTACTTTGAGATTATTAAATTACATGACAAGGCAGTGGAAAGCATAAAAGGACATAAAATTACAAGGATAGGGAAAAAAATAGAAAAGAAATGATATGTTTAACCAACATAAGATCTGCAGCTTGAGCTCAACTCAAATAAAAGTACAGAAAAAAGGAACGCATAAAAGAAACATCTGCTTCCTATCATTGATTGGCAATTAAAAGATCTTTTAGGTGAAAGTAGGGCTTCATGCCATGTTTTAATATGGTGCAGTGGGGGTTGTGTGCCTGTAGCAAGTTGTAGCAGAACATGGCTGCATACCAGGCCTTGCAACTAACACTTGCTCCTCTTGGCCTCTTGGAGAAGGCTTTACTGTAATGGCTTTCCTGTAGGCGGGCCCTTTACCCAACCATCACTCTTCAGAGCCAACAACCATGCTGAGCAGGGTTTGCCTGTTCACAGGTTGGCCACAGGGCCTGGATGTAAGACAGACACTGTGGGCAACCAACACTGTACCCAATCCACACTGCATGGTCGAAAGCAAGGGTTGGAAATTACATTTATAATTAAAAAACATAATGAAATTCCCTGGGAAAAAAATGGAGGTAAAAACAGAGTTATGGTTCCGACTCAAAACCTCTGAAATTCACCAGTTTGTGGCACAAATTATAACTCATGCCTCGCTTTGCACTGCATATGACATCAGATATGACAACACTGATGCCCTCTTAAGGACAATGTTAAAAAAATCATTTATGGCATCACCTGTGACATTCATTCTTGAACCATACCTCATGCCATCATCTGGAAATGCATATGGCGTCACACATTACATCATTAGTGACATTGCAAGTGAAATTGCTGCACCAAAGAAAGGAATTTAGGAAACAAAACCGACAAATACACATTGAGTTAGGTGTAGGACTGTAGCCAGATCATGCGGCCAATTCCCACTCCATATGGCAGCATGAATTGCCTGAAGCAAACACAAGGATCATGAATTTGCCTGCCAGGTGTGAATTGGGCACATAGCCTAACTGGAGGCCAGGCCTGCAGGCAACCCTCACTGTGCACTGAACTTTGCCACCTACAGCAAGTAGTGCTCAGGTTCTGAACATAAACCAGGTGTGATGTAACATAGTTCCACATTGGAACACTGAGTGAGGGATTTGTGAGGATTCAAGCAGGTGACGGTTGGTTGTGCCAGCCGATGGATGGGTGTGAATAAACAGCCTCCTGGCTTACTCAAAGATTACCTTTTGTGCAACCTTTGCTCCTCCTTACATTGGCGACGATTGCAGGATATTGTGGTTCTGTGGTGTGTAGTGCGGCACTGCGCTGTGTGGGGGAGCGGCTGCTGGAAAGGCGGTGTGTTGGAGCTGGACGCACAAGACACCTGGGCTTCACTTCACAGGCGTCGCACTAGTTTCCTGGAAGTCTGCAGGTCATGGAGAGAATTACTTCTGCAGCGGAAAGCAGTCGGAGGAGCATGTGACTGGTGAAACCCATTTGGGGCTGTGTGCTTCACCACACTGTCTGACGTGACAAGCGCATCACTGCACAGTGTGAAGATAAGCCAGATCAGCTGGAGAATTCGACCGGAGTGTTTGCCTCCATACGACGTAGCAGAACAGCGAAGCAAGCGCAACCAGCCTTCAAAACAGGACCTAGTGCTTGCGTGATCATGTTGTCAGACATTTTGTTTTGTGGAGGAGATGAATCTGGCTTATGTGTGTCAAGGTCTTTTATAAGGAATTTTGGGCAGATACTAGGCTGCAGAATCACTAGTTTTGATGAAGTGGGAGTGGTGACAGGCACACATAGATTCTTGTGAGGATCGGAGAGAGGCACACCAGTTTGGTTTATGAGATATGGATTTCCATATCTTTTGAATTAACGTGGGAGTGGTGACCGGCACATCTGTAAGCTTGTCTGGATCGGTGACGAGCACACCAGTTATCTGTGGAGGTGTTATGACCGATTTGTCCAAAAGTGAAATGGTCTATCAAATGTTATTACATTGTTGCTATCTTATCTAACTATCTATGCTATCTATTTGCATTGGTGCATATTATTATTGAACGCAGTTGGGTTTTGGAGTAAGTACTTCTGCGAAGTTATTTTTGTTGGTTTAGTCGACATTTGAAATTTTGGTCGACAATGCAGAATGTTAGATCACCCCCATTTTTTTGTCAAGTCCAGGAGAACCACTAGTAAAGTGGCAGAATTAGAAAAAGATTTTTGAAAGTTATGCCAGGGTTTGCGGCACAGATCTGAGTGCAGAATGTAAGTAGCTACTGCTGCTTCACTGTTTGGGTGGTGAGGGACCGGAGATTTTAAAAACCCTGCCACAAATACGTGCTTCTGTCCAAAGAAGATTGAAAGAGTATGAAGGGTGTATTATGCAACTCGACCTTAATGTTTTACCAAAAGTGAGCACTATTATGGAACAATACTATTTTGGGTTGAGAGAGCAAGGGAAAGAAGAGACGGTGGAAGAATTTGTGACTGGTTTGAGAGAATTGACAGCTAGTTGCTAATTTGGTGCATTGATAGAATTAAGGATTCATGACCAGTTCATATTGAAATGTTCCAGTGATAAAATAAGGGCGGCGTTGTGGTTAAAAGATGAGGCACCTCTTAAGGCGGTCATGGACATTGCCAAACGTGTGGAACATTTGGTAAAGTGTGTGAACGAATTAGGAACGGCATGCGTAGACGAAGTAGAAGTAGTATGTCAAGTGAAGCAGAAACCTGCTCCTGTTAACAATAAGAATGGAGAGGAAGAGTTCAGAGGGATGACAGGGTTTCAGGTGACCTGCTTATGCTGTGGCTAATTTGGACATAAAGCTAATGATATTTTTTGTCCAGCAAATAGGGTAGTATGCAGTTTATGCAGGAAAAGAGGACACTTTAAAAAAACTGTAGAGAAAGGAATAAAAAGGAAGGTAAAAGAAGTTAATGAAGTTGTATTTCAGGTGAATGAGCATGGTGTAGAGCATTCATCAGAGTGGGTCAAAATTGGTGATACTAAGATTACAATTAAATTTGATTATTGCTCCCATCTGACATTGATTTCCAAAGAAGTGTTTGAGCAGAACGTTTTTGGTAAAGTTAAGTTCTACAAGTCTGATGTGAAACCCACAGGGTGTGGGGGTACGCTGATAAAAATGTAAGGACATTTTCAAACGTGTGGAGTGTAATGAAAGGTATGTTGATGCAAAAGTTTATGTTGCTGATAAAGGTGATAATTTCTGTGGTGGACATATCAGGCACATCTGGGAATTACACTCAATCCTAATGCTAATCCCTCAGTTCAAATACAGGAAATAACAAATGCAGGAAACAAATTTATTTGTTATTTAAAGATTTGTTTAAAAATGAACTGGGTTGGTTGTAAGCCTACAGTCTTCATATAGAGTTAAAGCCGAGCCCCAAACCAATAGTTGCTAAGGTGAGGAGGATTCCAATAAATGTGCAAGAAGGGGTGCTGAATGAAATTACTCGTTTAATTGAATCTGGCATAATAGAGCCAGTAGAGGCAACGGAGTGGCTGGCCCCGATTGTGGTGGCCAAGAAGGCCAACAACTAAATTTGCCTATGTGTGGACTCAATAGACAAGTTATAATGGACACATTTCCACTTCTGAAGATTGATGAAATGGTGTCAACTTTGGAGGGGGATGATTATTTTGCCACTTTGGACCTAGCTTCCGCATATCATTGGTGACATTTGAATTAAACATCTGAAGATTTGACAGAATTTCGGATACCATTTGGGTTAGTCTCGGCGGCTTCAGTTTTCCAAAGAATCATGAATAATATAGTCAAAGGGATATGTGAAGTTCATTGTTATCAGGATGATGTGTTGATTTATGCGAAAACAATTGAAGAGCATGATGGCAGGTTTATGAAGGTGTTGGAGAGGCTACTGAAGTCAGGTGTAACCTTACGACATGACAAATGCAAGTTTGGAGTGACCGAGGTCAACTATTTAGAGGATCACATATTGGGCAGTGGTATTAAGCCGAAAAAGGAATTAATTAACACTATAACTCAATTGAAAGGGCCATGTCCTAAGGAAGAGTCTGCATCCTTTTTGGGTATGGCTAAATTCTGCAGCAAATTTGTAAAGAATTTTGCTGACAAAACAAGTCATCTTAGAAGTTTGTTGTACAAGAACGTGGAGTTTGTGTGGGATGATGTGTGTAAGGAAGAAGTTTGTGGGATGATGTGTGTAAGGAAGAAGTTGCTAAGGTACAAAATTATCCGAAGAGTGCTCCTGACCAGACTTTTGTACCAGGTGATAACACATTCATTGACACTGATGCAAGCAATTAAGGGTTTGGCGCTCTGTTTGTTTAGAAGAGAGAAGGTTCGTAACACTTTATTGCCTGTGCTTCAAGATGCTTGAGAGGTGCTGAGTTAAATTACTCGGTCATCGAAAAAGAAGCACTTGCCATTTTTTGGGCATTAAACAAATTCAGGACGTTTGTGTGTGGAACGGCTTTCAAGGTTAGGTCTGATCACAAACCCTCGAAGGAAATCTTTGAAAAGAAAGGGTTGAATTTGATTTCCTCCAGAATAAGAAGATGGGTCATCTCAGTGCAGGAGTTTGATTTTTCATTGGAGTACATTCCTGGTGTAAAGAATGTAACAGCAGATTGTCTTTCACGTCTGGGTGATCTTGTGGACACTCCTGTACCTAAGGAGGATATGGCTAATTTGTGTGAGCAAGAAGTGAAAGTGTGTGAGATCACTATGGGTGCAGTTAAAGAGGAAGAGTGGAAGGAGAAGTTACAGAAGGATCTAGATTTACTTAAAGTAATTGAATGGATTTTATTGGACAAGATGACTAAGCTAGAGAAACCTTGATCTGTGTTAAGAGGTGAGCTAGCTGTCAGTAACAGTATGTTGACAAGAGGTACAAGGTTAATGCCTCCGATGGGTTTAACCACATGGCTGCTAGGCGTTTTCCCGTCCTGCGCTGAAAAACGAAAAGGTCCATTATTCATGACGAGCTGGCCTTGTCATCCGCGCACGGCAGGTAAGCGCCATGACGAACCCAGCACGTCATTAGCTTCGAAGGGGTTAAGCAGCAACATCATTCAAATGGCTCATGCATGTCACATGGGGATCTCAAAGACAAAAGAGCACATTAGGCAAGATTTTTGGTGGCCAGGTTTAGATTTTATGGTGGAACGGGTTGGGCTTGATTTGCATACCATGTTCATTGAGCGACAAGGCGCTCAAGACAAAACCATCGCCAATGACATGCAGACATTTACCCATGTGTCCTTGAATGAAATGAAATGAAATGAAATGAAAAGAGTCTTATAATGCGCAACTAAGCCCCATAGGCGTCAAATCGCCTAACAGAAAACACTATAAACAAATGGAGAGTATCTACGGGGTACGCCTTTGCGAACAGCCAGGTTTTCAATGCTTTACGAAAAGCGGGGACGGAAGCCTGAGATTTGATGTCGCATGGAAGAGTATTCCATAGCTTAGGGGCAATTAAAGAGAAAGCCCTCCCACCCCATCTACTCTTTCGGAAACGAGGGACCACCAGAAGGTTCTTAGAGGAGGAATGTAAAGATCTGCTTGAAGCATAAGGCAGCAACAGTTTCTTGACCCCACCCGCACCCTTCCCAGAAAGTGCACTGTGGGTCAGGCAAAGTGTTTTGAAAGTGATCCACGCTTCAATGGGAAGCCAGTGTAAAGCTTTCCTGGCTGCCGTTCATGACGCCAATCTAGGGGCGTCAAGAACGAATTTGGCTGCCGCATTTTGAGCAGTCTGAAGACGTTGGATTAAGCTCTTATTCATGCCGATGTAAAGGGCGTTACAATAATCTAGTCGCGAAGCGACAAGTGCTACCACCACTTGCTTCTGCGCCTGAGGGGACAAGTAATGTTTTATTTTACGGAGAATTTTAATAATGCCCCAACAGGTAGCAACAGTTCTATTAACCTGCAGGGTCATGGAAAGGGTAGGTTCAATCATTACCCCTAGGTTCCGCGCTGATCCCGAAGGAGTGGGACAAGACCCCAACGAGGGCGGCCACCATTCAGGTGACCAGATGTTATTGTTGGAGCCAAACACCAAGATCTCAGTCTTTTCCCCATTCAACTTTAGCAAATTGTAAATCATCCACTGGGACACTGTCTGCATGCAGTTCCTAAAGTTGACCACTTCTTCCTTGGGAAGAAGTGGCTATAGATATTGTTGGTCCACTTCATGGTGAACATCAGACACCATATTTGATTGTACTCTTAGATTTGTATTCCAGGTGGTTTGCTTGCAAGACATCTCGTCTCAAAGTGTGATTAAATTCTTGGATGAGGTGTTCAAACGAGAACGTTTCCCAAGTTATATTTTATCGGACAATGGTTTGCAGTTTTGTACACAGGAGATGGAGCAATATCTGGAAGGTTGTGGAATTTGCGATAAGAAATCCTCTCTTTCTCATCCTGAAACATATGGGGCAATTGAGAGACTGAATAACACTTTGAAAGAAGGGTGAACAATGTGGACTGGAGAAAAGAGCTACAAGGCAGAATTACAGCATACAAATTGTCGCCTCATACTACCACTGGTAAAACTCAGTTTGTTACGGTTGTGAAAGATAATGGCATCACACAGTGGAGAGAGAAGGAAATTCATTTCCAAGAGAAAATAAAACTATTTTGATGCCCATAAGTCTGCTAAGAAAGTTGAGTATTGTTTGGGAGACTGAGTTAAGATTAAGGCACCTGCAGGCTTTCAAAACTGTTCAAAATTCACCAAGGTGATAGGAGTAGTGAAATTGTTCAGTAATGCGGTATAAATTAATGATGGAAGAATCTGGAATCACAGTTGTGTAGTTCATGTACACGGGATAAACAATCTAGCAAGGGAGGCTCACTCATCCTCTGGGGCTCCGTCACATTTGGGACGCTCAGGAGCTAGCAGGAGAAGCAAGAGGTTATGCAAATCCCCTGCTTATCTTTTTGACTATTCTGAGAAAGTGCCCTTTTTCTGCATGGTTGCCCCCACTGTTTGCTGAATTACTGTTGTGCTTTGACTGAGTGTGCCAAGGGCTCCTACTAATCTGGTACCCAGGGCCTATGTTCTTTCCCTAAAACTGTATTGAAGCCTAAACCCAATTGGCATCTCTGGCCGCAGGTCAGCCCCTGGTAAATGGTACCGCAGGTACCCAGGGCACTGTGACCATAGAAGACCTCTAAGGGCCTTAGAGGTCCTGTACCATTTCACTCACACACTGCCTTTGTAGGCTGTGTGTCTTAGTGCCGAACAAAGTGAAGAGTTGACATGGTACACATCCCTGTGTGCCATGCCTACAACCCACTGCCCTGGCCTAGGTCAGTCACCCCTCTAGCTGGGTGCACTATACCAGTGGTGAGGGTACAGGTGCATGAGCCATGTACCCCTACAGCATCTAAGTCCATTCTTAGACCTTGTAAGTGCAGTGCTGCCATTAAGAGTATATGGTGCTGGGAGTTTGTCATTACGAATTCCACAGCACCATAATGGCTTCACTGAAAACTGAGAAGTTTGGTATCAAACCTCTCAGCACATTAAACCCACATTGATGGCAGTGTGGGATTTTATGCAAAATGCACATAGAGGGAACTAACCTACCACTAGTGTACAGGCTGAGTGGCTCCTTTCAGCTGCCACCACCAGACATGTTTCTGGACCCCTAGTTCGAGAGCCTGCTGCTCTCTGGGGCCTGAAACAATGTACATCCTGGGACGAGGTGCCAAGCCTCCGCCTCCATGATGGGCAGGGTTCACAAAGGGGAAGCTTCAAAGGCCTTTGTGAGCTTCCCCAGGTCACTTGCTGCTTCCAGCAGCTGGTCCTCACTGGTTCTGACCCCCACTTTGGGCGGGAGAACCAACGGGAAAAACAAGGGAGGAAGAGAGGTGTGCCTACCTATGCCAACTCCACCTCTCAGGTGGGGGAGGCGAAGTGAATCACAACTCTCAGTCTCCACCATCTTGCAGATGGGGGACTCAGCCAACCAGGGACAGGCTCTTGCTCCTCTCCCACTGGAGGGTGGCTTAATAAGGGGTGTACCCATTGGTCCCTACCTTTTACCTACCTGTAGCACCCCTAAATCTAGTATTATGGGGCACCCCTGAACCTTGCTTCCTCAGACAAGAAAAAACTAGAAGAAGAAAAAGAAAAAGAACCGAACAGTGGTGCAGCAACTAACAAGAGGTAGACCCCCACTGACTTGGCTCCAGCACTACCGGCCTGTTTCCACCTTGAACCTGCTTCTGCGAAATCCTGGTGTGTCCTGCAGCCAGCAACCTCAAAAACCCCGAAGGACCTGCCTGCCTTCAACCACAAAGACTTTGTCTCCCGTGAACCTCTGCACCTGACGCCCCACGGCCTTGTGTGCCCAAACAGACGGTGCCTAGCCAACCCCTAACTTCCCAACTTACCTCTTGAAGTGGTAGTCGTTCCCAGAAGACCTTCGTCCCCAAGCCTGCACTGCCTTTGCTAACTGGAGGTTCCCCATTGAAAACAACAGGGCTTCCAACATCGTAACAGCACCCGGCTGCCAGTGTGCCACTGATGGTGCACCTTTGGTGCAACTTTGTTTCCCCATTTGCCCTGGGCTAAAGTCCAGGAGCTTTGCTCCCACAAGCAAGTGGCCTGCTAGTCAGCAGCCACCAACCGGATACCCCCTATCCCCCTTTGAGTAACATTGGGCCTCAGAACTCTGCACCCGGCCGCCCTAGTGCCGCTGATGGTGTAACTAGAGTGCATCCTTGACCCTGGGGGACCCCGGAGTCTACCCCCCAGAACCTCCACTACCAAATACTTACCTAAAAAACTATAACACTATTTTCCTCGATAGGATAACGTTTACTGTTTTTCTTGGAAAAGTTTTAAAGTGTGGAGTTTGAAAACCTAAAGAAATTCTTTAAAATTGCGTAACTAACAAAAACGATTTTACTAACCTTTTTACAGGAAATGTCCCAGAGTAGTATCCAGGTATACTACTCTTAGTAAGAAAAGTAATCTCAAAAGTAACTTACCTGTAATTTTATTGAAAAACCCATTCAAGTCTATTTACTATATTTAATAAGTGTTGCATTTCTCTGAGACCATACTGTAAGTCATAACAAGGTGCATTTGCCATTACAAATCCAAACTGTATTACAACTATATATTTGCTGCAAAGTACTTATCACTTACCTGTTACAGGCTTGCTTGGTTCTAGAAAATACAATAACTAAAATAATATTTTTCCAATTGGCCTGAAGTTCAGTCTTTGAGTGTGTGAATTCATTTGCCGTATGTGTACAACAGATGCTTAACACTGTCCTCTTATACTGTCCTCTTATACTGCCTTACTGCTCGGCCACACTACCGCAAATCGAGAGTAAGGTGCTATTTAACTTTACCTCTGCCTACCTTTGGGGTTCCACTGGACTCTGTGCACACTATACCTCACTTTGGTATATTATATTCAGAGCCAGCTTCCTACAACGACTGAGACCCAAGCACACATGTTTAATGCACAGCATGGAGTGGGTGCTGAGCCAGGTCAAAAGGCCAGGTCATGCTTCAAACTCATACTGCGCATGGCCATAGGCCTAGCCCAGCCGTTGTTGTCACCTGCAGCAAAATGGGCACTGGGCCTAATCATAGGCCTTTCACAGAGAGGGGTTGCCACCGCTGTGGGCTTGACGCAGGGCCCATGATAAACAGGGCCTGGCCTACAGCTGGGCACAGTGCTCAAACCAGATCTGGTAGAAAAAGGAAGTGCACAGCAAGGGTGCTATGAGAATAACAGAAACATTGAAAGCAAACACAAAGCACACACAAAGAGTAGAGCTATGTTATCCCTCTTGGAAATCTGAACATTAATAAATAGTTCAGTTCAGAAGACTGATATGAAAAACGCGATACATGGTGGTACTTGCCCAAATGTACTCAGAAAAAAACAGCGTAAAATAAAGATAAAGAAATTGGTAATCCAAGAAAAATTTAAATCTACCAAATAGTTAAAAAATAAAAAACAGAGGGAGAACACAAAATGCAAGCCATAAATACTTTATGTAAAAAAACACTCATCACAAACCCAACAAATAGGGATGTCCGTGGTGATGTCATAAGTCATGTTATCAATGATGTCCTTTGTGATGTCCTACATAGTGCAACTAGGTGGAGCGAGATATGGTTCAATAACTCATGGTAAAGGTGGTGTTGTTAATGTTTTCACTTATGATGTTATCAATGTTGTCATATGGGATGTCACAAAGTTATGGTTTGGGCATAACTATCATATCTCAGAGGTTTTACTCATTTGTTTTTAAAAATACATATTAACTTAGCTGCAAAGTACTGCTGCGTGTTCTTAAAGTAAGTGATACAATTACCTACAATCCCAGAAAACATCTGAAAAGTGTAGATGTGGAAACAACGATGCTAAAGGTTCATTAGAAGGCAGGGCGGGGATTGTCATGTGGCTTAACTTTAGCAGAGTGGCCTGACTTGGTACACTGGGGCCTGGTGTGGCTCCAGGCCTGCGTTCCATACTCTTTGTTACAGGCATTGTAGAGTTCAATTCTGAACTACGCAGAGAAGTTGGAGACCCCCTTTCTTGCATCTAATCCTGGATCACTGTCTTGGGTCGTCAGATTGCTCTGAGGCATCTCATGCTGGAGCACGCTGCACCTCTCCTCCTAGACATTCTTTGGTCTTGAAGGGTCAGGTACATTCCTTCTCTCTCTTAGGAGGAAGGCAGTCTTCTAGGCTTTGTAGGCCGACCCTTAGCTCCTCTAACAGAAAGTGTTGTCTTCTCCTGAACTCAAAACTTTCCTATCTGGAAGACTGGCTTTAAGCTAGGTAGCAACCCTGGTCACAAAGCAGCTCTTTGAGTGTTCGGCTGAGCAGTCCCTTCCTTGGCCAAGAAGTGCTTGGGACTGGAACAAAGAGTGGTGGTTGTAACACATTTACCAGTCATGGAGTGTGGATCCATTGTCTCGTGTTTAAGAAATGGTCTGGTGGTGTTCTCTTTTAAATATCATTATTAGGCGTATCACCGGACACAGCCTTTGTGTAAATGGATGCATCTCACAGCATGGAGCATTGGTACTGGCTCCAAGATAGAGTTCATACAACTTGAGACACCAGGAAGTGTGAGATCTCTGCACCGGCTGTCATTAGCCTTCCAGAAGCAGTAATCAGACAGACATAGGCAGGCCCTGCCTAGGAACATCCTCATCTTGAACTAGTGAAGCTGCAAGGGGCAGCGCAGAGAGGGCAACGCTTGGTGCGACCCTGCAGGTCAAAGAAAAGGTTCTGAACCTTGGAATCAGCATGGACAGGCTTAGGCCTCAGCACACATGCTAGATGCCAGTGTCTGTCATCATGATTAAGAATAGGTGGGTGTTCTTTTAATGGAAACCAATAATTTGTAGATTTTGAAGTGACTAGATAAATAATACTTTGTTTGCATGCTTTTTTTTTTCAACAATTCCCTTATCTATTGGAGAAGTATCAGACGGAAAAGCTGAGTTTTCACTGATTGTACTTCTGTCAAAAAGTAGATCAGACCAATTGTTTGGCCTTATGCTGTCACTACTGTCTTCGGACTAATGGATTAGTCATAGATGTTGTGGCAAAGCTATTTAAAAATTGTCATTCTCTCGACTGGCAGCAGGCAGGTGCAAGCTGGGTAGAGTATTTTTTTTAGCCTCCCTTAGATCTTATTAAAGGCAGCAGTGTCACTATCTAAGTGGAGAAATGTGGCCTAGGCTGCACACTAATTAGAGACAGTGAATTGCAGTAGTTTTGTAGAGCCACTGCAATGACTCTCAACGTACCGAGAAGATGCTGTTTTAATTAATTCTGCGACAATATGTTAAATGTTTATGAAAGGAAGAGCCCTCTGCTGCCTTGCATTGCTGAGGCACGCTGGCCTGTCTCACACCATACTTGACAGAAAAAACATCTTCTGCAAAGTAATGAATAGGCTTCACTGAGTGAACTTTGTAATGGTAAAGCAGCCAATCTATTACAAAAACAGTCACAGCAAGAATAGCTAGGAAAAAGACACATGCTTTATTGCTGTTCCATTATCTACAGTTTGTGGTTAACCAATGTGTGTATGTTCTTAGTTAGCCCAGATAATACAGATTGACAATGTTAGAAGTTAAGTATTCTACATTTACTGCATTGTAGTTTTCTTCCACATATACTGTAAATAAAATAGTGTACAATAAAGAAAATATTGACCATCTTGACTTAAATGCCACGGGTAAAATAATGGAAAAGAATATCTAGTAATGTAAATTGTGTAATGTTATGAAACAAATGGGTAAGGCATCATTGTGAATAGTTTGCAAAATACACAACTTCTAAAAAATAACTTTTACTTTTACTTCCATCTAAAGTTTGAATCCAAGTTTCTTGCTATATCCAAAGTCACCGTAATGGGCGAATAATTGGTCAACAATGAGAAATGCTCATACTAATGCAACTGCAAAAAGTGCCATGAAGTTTTTATTAAGAGCAACGCCTAGCCAGCCAATACTTATTCTAACCTATGTGGAGTGAAAATAAATATGGACAAGCAAGAACATTTTTCGAAGCACAACATTTTACTTTAAACCGGTGTATGAAAGCACAACAGAAATCTGTGCATTTGCATGCTTGTTTATAATCTGATAATTGGAACAAATATTCAATCTTTGGTTTGTATTTATTTAGGACAAGATGTCGCAGCTAGAAATGGAGCTTGATGAAGAAAAGAACAATTCTGATTTGTTAACTGAAAGAATCACCAGGTCGAGAGAACAGGTACAGTCTCTGCTAAGAGGGGTGAAGAGGTTTATGTGCTGCAGTAAAGTTTTTACACCAATGAAAATAGATATGAGGCGCCTCTCACCTTAAGGCGATATTTAAGCCAAATAAATGAGGGTATCCTTCAGCTCTGTAAACCACAACCTACTCTTTATTCAATAATGAAAGTCTGAACATTGCCATACTTGTTGACTTGCAAAGAAGGAAACTAATTAAGATTCTTATATAAAGGATGTTTTAGTGAAGGAGATTCACAATCTTCTGTATGAAGTGTTGAACCAGCATGTTAATAGGAAGCATGTTGTATGTGAAATCATGAGGAGGGAACCTAAAGAAGAACTATTCCCCCAATAGAGCAGTTTTTTTTACCATGCCTCCCATGGGAACAGTCCAGCACGAACTGCCAGGCCAGGTGCTCCCTGGATTGGAAACCAGTATCTTGGGACCAGTTTCAGGGTTTCACCCCTCATCAGCCAGGCTAGTTTGACTCCAGTGGCATGGAGAGCACGGAACCCATGTCTGTGCATACCCGTCCCACTCGGGGTGACAAATGCAAAAAGAACAAATGATCGACAGAATGCTGAACAGTGTTAAACATTCACCAAATAGGGCAGTTTTTTGTCTGAAAGGGAGGAGAGCCAAGACAGTGAAACTCATTTTTCCCATGTTTTGTGAGTAGTACGTATGTTTCAAAAAGAACAAATGATGGACAAAATGTTGAACAATGTCACACTTTCATACCAGTACAGAGATCTGGGCCTAAATGCATTATTTTTCTGCTCCCCATGCCATTCCAGTTTTAACCCAGCCATGTGCAAATCAGTCTTGACCCTGCTTCCCATTGGAACTGTCCAGCCTGAACTGCCAGGCCAGTTCCTCCCTGGACCATAAACAAGCATCCTGGGACCGGTTTCAGGGTATCACCCCTGATCAGCCAGGCTAGTTTGACTCCAGTACATATGTTTCAGCAAGATTAGTTCCGTTGTGGATGCTTGTCTGAAATCATATACTCAAGGAATGCAGCTGGGGTGGTGTTGATCACCAGTGTCTATCATCGTGATTAAGAATAGGTGGGTGTTCTTTTAATGGAAACCAATAACTGTAGATTGTGAAGTGACTAGATAAATAATACTTTGTTTGCATGCTTTTTTTAACAAGTCCCTTATCTATTGGAGAAGTATCAGACGGAAAGCTGAGTTTTCACTGATTGTACTTCTGTCAGAAAGTAGAACAGACCAATTGTTTGGCCTTATGTTGGCTTCTATGCCCTTTACATTTACTTTTAGTGTTGAGGCATCGCCTATTGCCAGTGTTTGCCAGAAAAGCCAGCCAAGATGTGAATTCTTTTGACATAAAATCACTACTGTCTTTGGACTAATGGGTTAGTCATAGATGTTGTGGCAAAGATATTTAAAAATTGTCATTCTCTCGACTGGCAGCAGGCAGTTGCAAGCTGGTTAGGGTTTTTTTTTAGCCTCCCTTAGATCTTATTAAAGGCAGCAGTGACACTATCTAAGTGGAAAAATGTGGCCTAGGCTGCACATATTTTCTGTTTGACTGGTGTTCTCCTTTAGGAATTGGTCTTTTCCTTAGGCAATACTAGGATTGCTTCTTTATGCAGTACCTCCTCTCATTTTTAGAATTCTTACCTTGGCAAATCTCTCTGAGAACTATTCCCTCTAATGAATGCTTGTATCTCGCTACCTGTTAACTAAAACAGTCTTAAATGAATTGCAATACTTTTCTGTTTCTCTTTGCAGTTGGAAATGATGAAAGACAGTATTCATAGTAGGCAAACTAGGAAAACATGGACTAGATGCAAATACAAATGTTAACATAATTAAATAATAACTTTTTTTAATTAGTATTTCCAAATCCATTCTCCTTTACAAAATGAATAAAACCAAAACATCAAAGGAAGCTTTCTCTGAGAGAAGACATTCTTTCCATATTTACATATTTTGACATCTTAGAAGCACAGCCTGCATGTCATCCTTAAAGGAAGGAAGGTTGAACCACACACTCTGCACATCTTGACATCTTATATTGTAAAGAAGGCTATAAACATGTGATAAGGAAACCATGTATGTTCCTCTGTAAAACTATTTACTAACTGCTTTTGCTCATTGGTCCGACTTTATATCATGTCTTTGCTTCTCTAGGCATTGCTTGAGATTGAAAAGACTTCTAATGAATAGTTATGTGGTGAGGTGATTGAAAAAGAGGTGATACCTAAAGAAGTAGCAAAAAAACAAAGAAAAGAAAGAAATAAAACTGAGACAAACAGTACAGATAAAGAAGATGGGGAAAAAGAAGTGACATAAGAAACAAATGGAGAAAAAACTGTGGCGAGAGAAGGCTGGTAGAGTTGAGGGTCAGACTAATGTTGACATAGACGTAGGAAGGGGGCAAGGGACCACTGGGTCGAATGGATTTAAGAATGGTAGGAGTAGAGATGGACTGAGAGTGAGACTGGGATGAATGGTGATTATTGGGAAATAAGCAGAAGTCTGGAAGAGTTGGGGTGAAAAAATATACAAAGGTGGGGTTGACGTGAGATAGATAATGTTAGTGTTTAATCATGAAAGTTGTGTGAGCAACATAGGTCAGTTGAGAAGGAGATTGGGAGATGAGGTTCAAGTTGGATGGAAGAAAGGTGAGAAATGAGAAAGGACAGGAGAGATGAAAGTGCAGAGGAGATTGCATTTATGAGAACATGGTCAAGGGAAATGGGAGACAGCAAAATAGCGAGGATGGAGTAGAGATCGAGATGGGAGGTAGACTAAAATGAAGGTGAGGCAATCAGAGCTAAATCTGTCAGTGAGCGGAAGATATGGGGAGATTGAGATAAGAACACCTGTTCACCTTGAGACATGAGAAAACTGAAGGTGAAAGGAGAAATGGAAGACATGATGGTAAGAAGGTGATGCTGCTGAGGATAAGCATGAGAGAAATCTGGGTGAGATGAGAAAGGCAGATGAGAAAGAAAAATTTAACGGAGATGGACTGAGCATTATATGACTGTTGGGGTGGGAATATCGCCTGCATGGTAAAGGGGCATGTACCACTGGCCAGAGTGTCCAACTCCATCAGGAACTGGTGTCCTGATATTTATTTGGCCCTGGCTGATCACTAATCTGTGCAGGGGCTTAGGTGTGTCCTTTGTAATACAAGGTCCAGAACCTGTTCTGTGACGTGGTAATGAGCACCAAGCTTTTCCTCATTGTGGGCCTTGCATTGTTGTCCATGGCCGGGGTGCATCACATAATCCTGCGGTGCAGCATACCATGATTTATGAATCAGTACTGTGACCAGGCTCTGTCAAGAAGAGGGAAGCCTAAAGCCCCTTTCATGTACAGTTTTGCTGTTATGTGAAACAGAGTCCTAAATTCCTGAGTTGGGCCTGGGTAATAAGAGCAAAATCCTTGTGATGTAATCACTTTTTAACTAATCGTTCTTAATTTTTACCTTTACAAAGCTTCTACTGTTTAATATGCTTCTTAATCTATTTATTGTAATATGGATGTCTTTTTATTGTTATTAACTCTGTAAATTGTAGTGACCAGTGAATTATGGTTTCTTGTTTTTATCTTGTCTATGTGCTTTTATGATAACACATGTTTATCGAAATAAAGCTTTGAATGAATGAAACCAAGTCCCTTACACGGCATCCTGTATGTATGTCAAGTGCGTATATGTGCAGTCACTTTGTTGCTCATGTATGCTAGTAGAACTCTGTGTTGTGCGAGGCTGTGGACTGAGGGATTCACTTTGGATGCCGCTGCTATATTGTGTAACAAGATGGAGGATGAAAATAGCTTAACAAAAATTGTGAAGTTGTGTAGCCTGAATTCCTTTTGACTGAGCGGTGGAAACCCAAGCACTGAATTAATAAAGGATGGAGACATGGCAACCTTTGGCAATTCATTGAGGACCTTTACAGGAAAGGGATGCTGTTTAGTTTTTCCTGAGCACAGTCATTTGTTAATTGATAGGAGTGAGCGGTGGTACTGCAGATTCTGATGTTCAAGGTGAAAATGTGTCGGGGGGGGGGGGGTGGGGGGGGGCTTCCCCTTTGTCTGTCTCCAATTACTACTTCAGGAAGGCTGGTGACAGCCAGGTACTGAGATCTCACACTTCATTGTGCCCTTGTTTTAAATATGTGTGTTTGAACCCATCCCCATTGTTACCTGCTGTGAGAGCCATTACATTGCGCAAGGGCTGTGTATGAGAAGCAGCCAGAGAATTTCATTTGAAAAATAACTAACCTAAACCAGTACTTAAACTTCAGACACTTGATCCAAAACTCCTGCCTTGAAAATTGCCTGTAAACGAAGGATCCAAATCCGCCCACTTTGCTCCAATTTCGTCTTTAGTAAGAACAGGAGTGCTCTGCAGAGTACTCACAGAAGTGCTGTATAACCAGAGGCGGTGTCTGCCTGTCAGCCAGTCTCCCAGAGCTGAGGGAGCATTATCGGACATCTGCAGTTGGGGGGCGTGGCTTAGCAAGCCACGATGGCGGCTGTGTCCTGCTGAGGCTCCGCGATCGGGCTAGCATCCAGCCCAGTTCCCGAGATCGCCGGGAGCCTCAGCCCACTGAATAGGCACCTGGGATCCCCCGTGCACTGGGGCGCCGCTTCAACGACCTCCGGCGGCGGCGGACGAACAGCACGGACCGACCTCTACAAGCCCGGAGCCGAGCGCCTCAATCCAAGATGGCGGGCGCGACCCTGTCCGGCGGACACTCATGCCACCGGGAGCTGACCCGGTGATTGAAAGCCCCAAGAGACAGAGCTGACGGGCGCCTACGAGGGGCCCCAGAACAACAACGGGACCGACCCCCCCGGAGTGCGCGCCGGACGGCGCCTCCCCGTGATTCAACATCCCGGTGCGCAAGATGGCGGCCGCCGCACCGGGGCTCCACTACATCGGCACTATGGCCTCACCGAGAGCCTGATCGTCCCCCCGGCACCGGCAGACTCACCAGGCGCGGAAGGTCGGCGGACGCGCTGTGGATGTGGTGGTGTGCCGTCCAGTGGTCGACAACGTGCGAGCGAGGGCGGTGAGTGCCCGTCCCTCCCCCCCTCCCTCAGAGGTCTCGGCGCCTGTGGCCCCCCCCCTACAACCTCGGGGGCTCCGTGAGGCGCCGAGGCACACGCCGCTGACTGACCCGAGGACCCAGAGCGCCTCCACTACCCCGCGCCGAGCGCCAGCTCCGGGTGCCTGACCCTAAGATGGCGCCCACGGAGCCCTAGACTCCAGGAGCAGCGCGAGCCTCACCACGGGAGCAGGGGCGGCTCCTCCCAAACTCGAGTCACTGCCAACGGCCGCCCACTATTCCGGAGCCCCTTTGAACTCCCACCACCTGACCTCTGGCCCTCCCGGCCGCCACTGACGCTGTGCCACGCGCCAAGGGGGGCCCACGGGGCCTTTTTGACACCGGGACCACCGGACCCGATGGCCTCGGACCACCTCTGAACCAGAAGGCGCTCCCTGAGACGAGGAGGGACCGCCCCGGAGCCTGGGGAGACAGGAGTGGCCGGCTGCCATTGAACTTGCCCGTGGCCCAGCTGCGTCGGCCTGCTGTGCCCAGAGTACACGGCGGCCCGGTGGCCCACTTACCGGCACCTATGGGTAAGACAAAAGCCTCGCAGATGACGGCTGTCCCTGAAACGGCCGTCGAAAAGATGCCACACACAAGGACGTGGACGCAAGCCAATGCGTCGCAAACAGACCCTGCGCTTACGGCGAAACTGGACCAGGTGTTGGCGGCGATCGAAATGTCTCGCCTCTCCATGGAAGAAAGACTGGGCGCCCTGACGACGGACATTGGTCTGATCCGCGACGATCATCGTAAACTGGCGGACAGGGTGAGGGAAGGAGAACGAACTGTGACCGAGCTGCAACCCGTGGTGAAGATGCAGGAGGAAGACATGAGAGAGGTCCTACGCCGCGTGGAAGCCCTGGAAGAACGCACGGTGGACTTGGAAGGACGCTCGAGAAGATGTAATATCCGCGTTCTGGGCCTGCCGGAGGGGATTGAAAATTCGGATCCTCTGACCTATATGGAATCCTGGACTAGATCGTTCACCCCAGAGAGCGAGCGATCACCGTACTTCTCCATCGAAAGGGCCCACAGAGTCCCGGCCCGGACGCCCAAACCCGGCCTCCCCCCACGACCCATGCTGGCTAAATTCTTGCACTTCCGTGACCGAGATGCGGTGCTCCGCGCGGCCCGGGCGGCTGGCCCCCTGCAGGTGGAGGATCAACATGTTATGGTGTTCCCAGACTACGCCCGGGAGGTCCAGCAGCGGCGTTCCACCTTCCTGGAAATCAAAAGGCGCCTTCGTGCCAACGATCTACAGTACTCCCTGCTGTTTCCAGCCCGCCTTAAAGTGCTGCACAACGGGAAAGCCCTTTTCTTCACCACGGCGGCGGAAGCACAAGATTGGACTGAATTCCACTGCCCACTGCTTCCTAAGCCCGGACCCCAGAAGACCCGCAACAACGACTCCAGGAGATCTAGACGACGGGGCGTGAGCCGCGCCCGATCCGGCCGCCCCAAAAGCCAGGGGTCTTCCCCCACGGGGTCACCCGACCTCACGCAAATCATGCAAGAACGACGGGACGCCCTACGAGCGGTGACCGAACTGCACATGTCACCCCCAGCTTCGGACCTGGAAGGTCGTCCACACCTGTTCACCCCAGAGAAAGACCGAGACAGCGATGGAACGATGTCAGGATTTGGCCCAATCTCTTCCCCCCTCCTGGCGGCACCTGCACTGGACGCTACCCTGGCCAGCCAACCTAACGCCTCGTCATAAACATTGAACTATTAATTACTGTATCCTTCCAATGGTTGCCCGCTACATTGCGCGACATCTAGGAGCCTAGATTGCTTCGCTTGACTACTGTATGCGCTGCCGAGCGATAGACTCTTCTCCTACAAGAGCCCGACCCGCGCACAGGCCCAGCAGCGACACATGCTGCCACCCCCGCATTTACCTGTTATATTTATCCCCTAGTGGGATACTAGTTTGGATATGCCACCTCCAGTGATATATCCTCAGTATTGGGACTGTTGCCCACCCAAGGTTCTATCTGTTGTTCTTCCCCTTAGTCCCTCCCCTACGATTGTGGAAGCTTGGCGCGCAGGAACACACATGACACAGACATGCTGGCGACTTTCGGGTATCCCAGGGGGACCCTCACCCTTCCCACGACACCCCAAGAATGGCAGCCCCACGCTCAGACGTTAACGTCCTCACATTGAACGTGCGGGGCCTACACACACCCAGCAAACGTTACTCTGTTTATGCCTACATTAGACGCATGTCAGCCAATATCGCACTACTACAAGAGACACATATAAACGCTACTGAACTCACTCGCCTACAGTCTAAATGGCGAGGGACTTTCTGTGCCACACAATATTCGGCGTTTGCACGCGGCGCGTTAATCTGGGTCAGGCCGGGCACTCCCTTCCGGGCGCTTCGACGGGTGGTGGACAAAGAGGGCAGATATGCGCTACTAGAGGGAATTCTGGACGGGCAGGGAATACTCCTTGGCAGCATTTATGCCCCTAACGTGGACCAGGATAAATTCTGGGACCATCTCACTGGCGTCTTGGCCCAATTCACTACGGTCCCATGGATACTAGGAGGCGACTTTAACTGCACGTTGGACCCCACCCTAGACCGCTCCCATCCCCCTCCCGCACATTCCCCGGCCCCCCGGCAGGCAGAACTCTTTAGGACATGGGTTACACACTGGGCGCTCACTGATGCATGGCGACATCTACACCCACTGGCTCGCATATACTCCTTCCACTCGATCCCACACAACCTCCGGGTCCGCCTAGACCGCTTCCTCTGTTCTACACCAATTCTCCCTAAGATCACGTCTACAGAATACCTGGGCCGGATCCTCTCGGATCATGACGCCCACATTATACGCCTAACCTGGCGCCCCCCCCACCCACCGGTCCCCACCTGGCGCCTCCCTAAGGATTGCCTGACCGACCCCGTCTTCAGAGACACACACAAAACCAGCATACAGGACTACTTCACACATAATGCAAACACGGCGTCGTCGGTACTAGTGGAATGGGACGCGTTTAAGGTGGTGGCCAGGGGAGACTGCATCAAACAGGTGGTAGGGGTGCGCCGCACCTTGGAGCGGACACTCCTAACCTCGGAGCAGGCTCTGGCCGCACTCACTAAGCGACCTGACGACTCGGAAGAACACGCTGTACTCACGGCCGAGGCTAAGACGGAATACCAGGCCGCCTGCGCTGACCTCCGGAAATATAATTTTAGGGCTTACGCCTCCAGAGTGCATAAGGACAGGGACAAAGCAGGGGCACTGCTAGCCTGGATGGCGAGACAGGACACCGAACTCAAACCCATCACGGATATTATCGACCCGGACGGTGTGCTGGTGCGCTCACAGGCCGAGATCCTTCTGGCGTTCCACCGTCATTATGCACAGGTGTACGAGGCCCCAACCCAGCCCTCCCTGTCCTCCGTAGACAATTTTCTGGACCCCCTGACTTTACCCACAATATCGGACGTCGACAAGCGCTCCCTCGACGCCAAGATTGTCCCGTCCGACATCACCCAGGCGATACGGGCCATGTCCCGCAATAAAGCGCCGGGGTTGGACGGCTTCCCACTAGAATACTACTCGTCCTTTTCCCCCTTGCTGGTCCCCCGCCTCTCACGGGTATTCGGGGCATCTCTTCATCTTGGTAGGCTACCCCAGTCAATGCGAGAATCCGTGATCGTCACCTTCCCCAAACCCCACAGAGATCCACTTCACATGGGGTCGTATCGCCCCATCACGCTCCTGTCGGCCGACTGTAAACTCCTGGGGAGAATCCTTGCGGATCGATACGCGCAGATCATTCGCCCCTTGGTCCACCCCGACCAATGCGGCTTTGTGCCGGGAAGGAACACCTCCCAGAATCTCCGCCGCGTCTTCCATGTTCAGGATCAGGTGCGTGACCGATTTCCTCGCGCCGCCTGTCTCATCATGGACCTGGAGAAGGCGTTCGACACCCTCACCTGGCCTTATCTCTTTTCGGTCCTACGCCGACTCAATATCGGCCCGACACTCATGGCGTACACGCGCCTCCTGTACACCGATCTCACCTCTCGGGTGCGTATCGGGAAACGCATATCACCGGCATTCGGAGTTTGGCGGGGCACAAGGCAGGGGTGCCCCCTGTCGCCTCTCTTATTCGCTTTGGCGGTCGAGCCGCTGGCGGTCCGGCTGCGCCTGGAGGGTGTGGAATGGGGTATTCCTCTCGCGGATGACACACATTGCGTGTCCATGTACGCGGATGATCTCCTCATATACGTCCGAGACATCGAAATGGACCTGGCCCCCATAGGGGCGGCGCTGGCGGACTTTGCAGATGCCTCGGGACTCCGAGTGAACTGGGACAAGTCCACAGTCTATCCTCTACACCCGAACCTACCCCCCCGAGAAGTCGAGCTCGGTCCGCACACGCTCTCGTGGTCCGCGGAGGCTCCCAGGTACCTCGGGGTCCGCTTGTACCACTCTCCAGCAGCCATGTTTGAGGGCAACCACCGCGTAGTACTTGCTAGTCTGCGCCCTACGGTCGCCTTCTGGAATAAACTCCCGCTGGCCCCGATAGGACGGATAGCCCTGGCTAAAATGGTGATGCTCCCCCGACTCCTTTACCATTTCACAAACTTGCCGGTTATACCACCCAGGTCCTTCTTCCGCGAGGTCGACTCCCTCCTAGGGACCCTTATCTGGGGCGAGGGTCGTCACAGGGTTGCCTTGAAAACCCTCCAACTTCCCACAACTCAGGGAGGGCTCGGAGCCCCATCCTTCGAGGCATACTTCCTCGCGGCACAGCTCCAATGGCTATCCTACTGGACGGCGGATCGCTACCCTCAGGAGACCGTCACCCCGACCGGCAGAATCGCAACCCCAGAACTCACTCGTCTTCTCCTCCCGGGCACCAAGCCACGGCGCACATACCCCCTTCAAGTGGCGATAGCGCGCCGGTGCATGATGCGGATCCACCGGTTGTCCCCCGGTAGACCTCCATACTCCCCGCTGCTACCACTGATAGGCAGCCCTAGGCAGGACTCCTACTTCACCGCTCCGCTGTTCGCTGAGTGGTCCCTCTGTGGCATCACGGATCTGGAATCGCTCTTCGAGGAAGGCCAGCTAAAATCGCTTGACCGCCTGATCGCTGAATACGGACTCTCCCCAGGCCAATTCCTCAGATATAGACAGCTACTCGACGGATACCGGCCCCACTTTAATCTCTGCACTGGCGAGCCAGACACGCATCCAGTAATACATACAATCCTACATATGGGGGTGGGACGCCATTTAATCACCTGGTTATATAAATCCATCCGGGAACTCTCGCACGCTCCTCTTACGACCCTGAGGGCTACTTGGGAGGAGGACATAGGCCGCGCACTGCACGACTCTGAATGGACTAAAGCACTTGAAGCCCCAAAACGCGTCTCTAGAAACGCCCGCTTCAAGAACATCCAATACTATATCCTACACAGGGCATACCTCACCCCAGCGCGATTGCAGAAGTTCTATCCCTCCACACCATTTCTCTGCCCCAGATGTTGCTCCCCTGCGGCAGATTTCCGACACATGTTCTGGAGTTGCCCCGACCTTCACCCCTTTTGGCGGGCGGTGCACGACACTTTGACGGGATTAACGGGCCTCACTACCCTAGCCACCTGGGAGTCCAGCGCACTAGGCATCTTCCATGGTCCTAAGCGAGACCCGGTACACAGGCGCTTCGTGTCCCTAGCACTCCTGTTGGCCAACCGATGTATAACCATGCGCTGGCGTTCCCCGGAGGGTCCCTCTGTGGCGGCATGGAAGGGCGCGGTTGGTAAATGGGCGGCGGCGGAGGAAGATGCCCTTAGAGAGGAAGAAGCCAGGGGTGCGCGTAAAATTCCCATATCCATGGAATGGGCCATGCTCCTCCACAGCTTCCGGCAGTCCACACATGTAGAAGAACCACCTACTCCTCCCCCCCCTCCCACCCCTGAGAACCAGTAGCCTCTACATGGTGTCTACCCTCCTGGGACCGTCCCCTGGTACCTCCTACTTCTTGATCAAACTCTCATATTACATGTCACCCACCTCGGTGCCCGCATACACGTGGGGTGTTCACCCCCCGGCCCCACTCCTCCCCCCCCCCCTCCCCCCCCTCGGAGCGTAGACTGACTGGCCCCGTGAAAATCCCCCCCTCCCCGACGCCCGTCGCCAGCATCCTCCTACTTGGACCCTGCCAGCGCCCACATGCTTCTCTCCCACAGTTTTGTTCCCCTTGTTCTTAGGTGCCTCCACTGTATGAACAGTACAGACCTCGATCCTACGCTTTCGAGGCGGGATCCTACATACCTGCAGTTACCCACTGCCCCATTAGGAGTGCAGACTCGCTGCTTCCCGACCTGCGAACATATATGTACGATTTACACTGATTATCCTTGGAAATTGTAATTTTGCACCAGTTGTATAAAAACAAGAAAACGTTGCGCGCTTGGCTGTTCGTGGCTGAATGTTGAGGCCACGTCAGTAGATCATTTACACTGTACTTGTATACTTTAATGCAACAATAAAACAAATGTCAACAAAAAAAAAATCGGACATCTGCAGTTTCTGCTGGAGGAGCTAAGGCACTGCGTGAAGTGCCTAGAAGCCTGTCTACATGCCTGCTGTGAGAGGAAAGCAGAGTGACTGGACCGGCAGCAGGAAAGACTGTCTAGAAGGAGAAGCTCTGGTTGCGTCTTTGACATGAGAAGCCCCCCGAGCGACCTACCTGCCACAAAGAGCAAAGCCAGGAGTGATCCGCGCAGAGAAGGGATCCTGCTGGTCTTTCTGAGTAGTCTCATGTGGGCTGCATTGAAACTTTTCTAAATCAAGTCCCACCATGTTGCTTGGGAATACACCATGGGTCAAGAGACTGGTGCTGCTGTTGCAGATGTTGGAAATGAGGCTACAGAAGCAGGAAGCCATGCTCAGCCAGGCTGCAACAGATGTCTTGGCCCAGATACTGCCACATCTACGGCACCGGTCTGTGATCAGCCAGGAAGGCAGCCACTGTCTGTCAAAATGAGTGATGCACTGCAGGCCTGCTCTGCTGAATTCCTCCTGCAATCTCTGCTCCAATGCAAGTCTCACCCTGCAGAAGAGGAGCCTCTACCATGAAGTCAACAGTGCTGACAGCAACCTTCACCACAATAGAGTTGCAGCCCCCATTAGCATTTAAATGCAGAGTTTAGCCTGCACCTGGGCGAGAGTAGAACACGCACAGACCAGTCTGTCGCATGGACTTGAGATTTTTGCAGAGTAAATGCAAGGGGTAAAACTGATTGGAAGGAGTTGTGTAATTGATCAGTGAGAGTATTTGAGGTCACTTGCACCTGTGCCAAATCGATGCCTGTGCGTGTAGTTTCTTGGGGACTGTAGTCACAGGATCACAACCAGACCAGGAAGTGAGTGCTGGAAAGGAAGGTTGTAGCATCTCACTGATCAACATGTCTTATGTTACAACCCTGTGTTGCATTCCTTAGTTATGCTGTCAGACTAAAATATTTTCTTTCATTTAAAGGAGCAGCCCTGGGCTGGACCATATCGGACTGTGCCTTTGGTTGATTGTAGAGTTCTGCTCTTGTCTCCCACACTGCCTTTGCTTTCCTCAGTATCAAAGTGCGGAAAAGTACTTGGGCCCAGTTTGCGGGGTCCTAGTAGGATGGACACCGGTGCAACCGACCTCAGTCACATCAGTTGGTGCCTGGTAGCTCCTGTCTGCCCTGTTGCTCCCGAATGGAGTCTGACAAAGTGAGAGGGAACGTTGGGGATAAGAGCTCGAAACCTGTACCTGGCGAAACAGTAAATAATGGCACTGAGCCTGAAGTAACTGCTGCCTCCGGCATGAAACGCAGATATGTCTGAGCGACCTTGTCTGTCGGAGATCTGTGCACTCTGTAACCTGAGGGATTGCTCTGCAGTGTGAAGCTTACGCCTGCAGCTTCTGTGACTTGAAGGGTACCTCTGCCGGCGAAATAGATGTCACTTGTCACGTGCTGCAGTATATCCTGGAGGTTGCAGTTTAGATGCATAAGACTTGTTTGTTGGGTTTTTAGTTTTTCCGTTTTTGTCATTTTTTTGCGTTGGTCCAGTCTAGCTGTAAATCTAAAACCTTAGAGCGCGTGTTCTTTTTTGCATATAAAACCTGAAAGCATGCGCCGTCTACACCTTGAATACAACCCTCTCAGATTCTCATGTTCTTGTATAACTGCACTTACAGCGCTCGTGCAGATGTGCGTGTAACCTTGCGCGCAGCTGGCTCAGTGAACGCCACTTGCAGAATACAGGTTATTTCCGTGTGTGCTGCTCTCTGTTGGCGAACAGGCTCTCCATTGACGTCTTTCCCCGTACGGGGGGCGGGGGGGGGGGGGGGGGGGTGTATCACAGTGCGCGTTCTCTCAGTGGACAGAGCGCACCTTGGAGCTGGTATCCCTCCGCCGCTCTAATGAGACCCGTTGAACAATGGCGGTATTTATAGGGCCAGTTTCATTCTTGTTGGGAACACAACCATGCTTGAGCGGCTCTATTGTGGGGTGTCTCAAGGCCACCGATAGTGCTTCGGTGGAGCAGTAACCTAATACCTACAGAATCGTGTTCTATTTTATTGTAAATAGAGGCGCAATAATTGCATGTTATATAGAAATCGCCAACCATGTACCAGCTAAACTCGCACGAACACAAAGCTGAATTACACAGATATACATTTTTCCAAGAATGATTTTATCTAGACACCCTGTGCTTTTTGTGCCATGCATGAGTTATAAGCGTTGCTTTCCATTGCAGTTTTGCTACCGTAGCAAAATGGTCAGTATTTTACAGTTGTATCCGGGTTTGCTTAGCAGAGTGCATAAAAGATGTAACACTTTTCTTTACTGTCATTTGCTTTTCGGGTCCTTCTAAAATGCATCAGAAGAAATGCAAATTGAGTAAAGAATAATGTGCATTTACATCTGATTGTGATGCCGTAATAAATAGCATCTGCCCAGCTAGGTTCCGAAATTAAAGGATCGTATTACAGCATGATTATCACATCTGCTTTTATAATGAATATGGGGAACAGGAATAGCTAAAACACACTTGATTCAATTTTGCATTTTTGTTTTGGGCTACATTGTTTTTTGGCGATATCCATTGTCTTTTTCAACAATGTATGCTGTGTATTTGAGCTCTTTTTACTCTTTCACTGATACTGAAATATATTTTTTCCTGGAAACTGTAACTCTGTTATTGACTGCTTAGTCCATGTAGAATGAATTATAGTATTTACAGGTGACTTGTGATATCCGAGCCTACGTTCTTTCTCCATCACCCCCTCCTTTCTTCAGCTTTCACAAACCTGCTTTGGTCTTTCTCTCATAGTTAACTATTTCTCTTGGTTTTTGTGTATGATTTAAAATAACACATTCCCAAAGAAGCATGGAGAAGTTGTACTGGAGTTTCTTCACTTCTGACATGGGACCCTAAAGACCCGGGTCCCTATTCACATATCTTATATTGCATATTAGTAATCTTTATTGCTCTATTTCTCTTAACCAGATTGTCCCTTCCTCATCTCGGGTTTTCTTTACATCAGGTGGCGCCATGTTTGCTTACATACAACAGTTAACCTGTGATAACATCTTCGACACTTCACCACCATTCAAGTGGCTGCAAGGCCCCCCTCCTCTTATAATGCCAATGTTTGCTTCCAACATCTCGCTAGGCCTGAGAAAGACGCGACCACAGTAAAGACCAAGATGAGGCAGCGAAGGTGATAGTAATATAGATTTCAGAGTAGTACCCTCGGCATAATTCCAATGTGTCTTTCCTTTCCTAGTTCTTCCTTTAATTACCAAATATATAATCTGCGCCTTGGACTCGATTCACTGACAGAGCAACAAACAGAAGTTGCACCAGTGGCTATAAGAATACGCATTTGCTGTGGTAGCAAACTGTAGCTGGTTGTGGAGGAAAGGGCAAGAGGCGAGTTTTCGTGACACCGGGTTTTATTTGTGAATACAGAAAGTCTGTACACGTTTTTCTCAAAGGGGGCCTCCGGGGAGATCAGCTTCTTTCCGGTCGTCTCTTCGGCCTGGCACGGTCTTCTTCCTTCTTGCTTTGTCTGGGGCTTCTCCGGGAGTTAGACTTTTCCGGCTCCGTGATGGTGGTAGGTGAGCCGTGATGGAGAAAGGGAAGAAAGGACAGGTATCAGTCCTAAGTCCGATGTCCTAACTGTTGCAAGGATAGGGAGTGAGGGAACACCACGTGTGAATATTTATAGCCTCGTGTGAGGGACAAGGGGTGTGCTGGAAGGGGTTACCGGGGAATACAACTAAGCATGGGCGGGAAATCCGTTCCGCTCGCGGATTTTGCGGATTTTCGGTAAATTCGCAATCCGCGAGATTTGCGTATTTCCCGCAAAATCTGCGAGCGGAACGGATTGGGTCAAAAGTTCAAGCTGACTTTTTGTAACTATTTTAGAATGGCGTCGGCAAGCTGCCAGAGCCTCTAAAATAGTTACAAAAAGTCAGCTTCAACAGGAATCACTAGTAGATAAAGTAAAGCAAGTGCTAGAGTTAAATCTCAAATTCAGTTACACAATCATTAATCACCCCAAACTTGGGGTGATTAATGACTGTGTAACTTAATTTGACCTTCAACTTAAGCACCTGCTATACTTTATCTATTAGTGCTTCCTGTTGAAGCTGATTTATGGCTGAGGGCAGAAGGGCACAAAGTGGGACAGAGGGCATGAGTTAGGCAGAGGGCAGAAGGGCACAGAAACCAGTGGGGCAGAGGGCAAAAGGGCACAAAAACAAGTGGTACAGAGGGCAGATGGGCATAAAAAACGAGAGGGTGGCAGTGATGAATCAGGCAAAAAAAACGCGAACACGCAAAGTGCCCCGCGAATACGCAAAGTTCCCCACGAACACCCGTGAACACGCAAAAATAAAAAATCCGCAAATTCATGCGAATTTTGCGGATTGCGAATTCGCAAATCCGCAAATTCACAGATCGCGAATTCGCAAAATTCGGCATGCGTAAATACATCAGGGTATGAGGTCACGTGACTGAACTACCCCTTCTCCCCACCCAGCCCACTATACGGCTCCGTACCTCGGTTAGCCACACTCCTCCTGGCGTGCGGCTGGGCGGCTCGTGTTGCCGATGGCCTCCTGGCTCCCGCACCACCAACGGGTCTCTTCTCCTCTCCTCCGTAGGTGTTACTCTGGTTCCTCCTCTCACTTTTGCTTCTCCGAATTCACTCTCCGACTCCTTGCTCGACTCCGGCGAACAATCACACCTGTGCGTCGTCAGCTGCCGTACTTGACGTCGGTGCAGGCTCCTCCCACTCCGCTAGAGTGTGCCAATTAAAGAGACCGCCGTCTTCTTCCACCTCATCCCTGGAGCAGCACTGTTCCATTGAATAATCGTTAGGCTGCGGAGACAAGAGGGGGGGGGGTCACATAATGAATCCCCACATGGGGGAGAAGAGTTCCTGGGCCGTTGGGGTGACAGCCTCTCCGCGCTACACAAACCAAACAAGAAATTAAAGGTAAATCATGATTGTCACATTAATGAAAGAACAATGTTCCTTAAATACAAGGAACAAAGGATGTACAAATCTCTCTAGTTGACTAGCCCTGCTCCGAGCTACGATTCTCTACTTCCATTTTATATTAGGCCAATGAATACTACAGACCACATACAGCCACCCCAAACTTGTCTTGTGGATAAATCCCTGTTGTATGAATCGCATACAGAACTTGAACCTAGAGGGCTGAGTCGCTGCACAAAATGGAAACTTCTGTAGCCACAAATGTGGACTCTGCAATTTTTATTTTCTGGCTATTCATCACGAGCACTCCCAGTAACGTTAATGAGACTTATCAACAGCAAAGCCTTTTCAGCATAGGATGATTTAGCAGCTCCTTCTGGAGAAATGCAGGTGGAGGTGTTTATAAATAAGCACCAGTGGTATTATTTATGCTGGGCATTGAATTTAAACAACTGAATGTGGTAGTCCATCAATAGCCACTGGTAAACATACAGATTCCTCTCTCAACCTATTTAAATGCTAAACTTGTAATACAGTTCCATAGTCTGATCTTGCGTACCTGGCACCAGGTTTGGAAAGCTGGGATGCTTTCCTCATATGAGCTATGAGAAGCCATCTTGCTGGCACCCTGACAACTCTTCCACCAGAACTACAACTAGTGGTACGTGGATGTTGAAGGGACACGACCTGGAGGCGATTACGATCCCAATGCAGCTACTAGAACGACCAAAGGTATGACTGTTGCAATGACCAAAGCATCTCACTCTGAATTTGAACCATCAGCGTTATAATGAGAGCAAAAAAGGGGGATGAGTGACAAACCGAATGGCTGCAAGGCATCCACTCCTGAAACTCCCTCAACTGGGAGCCTCACGAAGAACCAAGAGAGTATTGCCGTGATCCACAGAGATCCCCCTTCAGCTCACAGAAGCTCCTGTAATTTGATACGATGATCCCATAGAAAGAAAAAGTCTACTTAAGGCTGAGTCCCTTGTGCTGCCAGTGTGAGCTAGGGTATCTTTACTCGAAAACTGATTGGAGAAGGCAGCAAAGCATGAGACCTTAACCCTATCCTCCTCTGCCTATGAAGATAGGATTTTTGACCGTGATGTCTGTTCATACCATACCCACCACTACCCAGCCCATAATGAACGAGGCAAACACTTCTGAGACTAGTTGGACCACAAACACCAACCAGTTCCTTTGAGTTAAAAATGGTGATGTTCGGATAAAGACTAGAACCCTTCAATTGGACCTATCCGCAAATGTCAGTGCGGGCTGGCAGTGGTTCAGTATTTTTAGATTTGGGGTGTGCAATACTAAAGTATGTTAGGAAGTTACACATCAGACCGGAAGTTAATGATATAGTGATATTGACTGAAAGTTCTTAACTGCATTGCTGCATTCACATGGTCCCGACCCATCACATGCTTGTTTTTGTAATCCACTGTCTGCTGGATCCCAATCACCATTATGTGCACAGCACGTCATGTTCTGCCGATTCTTGCAAATATCAAACGCTTAAATAAATGGAAACTGTTAATGAATGTTTCCTCTTGACATGCTTGTTACTAGTATTGTGAGAACCGAGAAAAGTTGTGTATAAACTCGTTAGTGACGGTCGTATTTGCGACCTCAGTTCGCATGACTAATGTCAATGTTTGCCCCAAATCCAAACACACTGCACAGACCAACCGGTTGATGAAAAAGCTACATTTTTATACGAGCGGAGAGCTGCTTTCTAAATTGGTTACAAAGAAGAAATATAAACCGAAAACTGCTGGCTTTATAGTTCGTCCCAGGAACTGTGAGAGCACCCAGTTGCCATGGAGATGCCGAAATAAATATGGGTCGGATAAAGTTGCAGTGACTGCGCCAGGCTCTCCTGGGCTGCGGGACATTCCTGGAGGATTGCTCACACCTGCGGCTCTGCTGGCACCAGGTGTGCGCGTGAATCTAGGTATGAAGGCCCTTCCCAGTGGGAGGAGGCCCGACGGCCTATCAGCTCTTCAAAGCCGGGCCTTGTTTCCTCAGGCGCGCGCTGCCTGGTGCAATGAATGTCCCCTCTGTCCACGTCTACCACTGCGCATGCGCCCCGTTCCCCACCGAGGGAGACTTTTGTTAATTGCAAGTCTGTTGTAAAGTCTGTAACTCCTTAAAGGCGACATAACAATACTGGAGGGTAGGTTCGCGTGTTCCTGCAAGAAATGAAATTGCAGTTATGCTTTTTTATTAGCACCAAAATGATAGCCAGCTGCTTTTAATCCCGCAGCTGATGCAAACTCGCGTCTGAGTTTATAAGTCCATGTAGGCCCTCGGATGCCATTACCGCTTGTCAGACTTGCTCGGCTTTACACGTCCCGCGGGTCCAGCTGTGAAAACTGTTGCCTTGAGCTGCAGATGTTTCTCTTTTCTAATAATGGGAATAAGATGCTCTGCAAACTATAAAGTAAAGTGAATGCGAACAAGTGTGCCCCCGAAACTAGAGTGTACTAGAGGGACACGAAGCAAAGTCACAGAGGAATTAGAACATTCTATAACAGGTAGAAGTTGTGCGAAAAACATTGCCAAGCCGTAGAAGAGCTGTACTCGTCATTTCAAGTAGTTGTTTAGTGGAATACATCACCGACGCGTGATGGTAGTCATGCTGTGCCCATCAGGAACGGCCAACGCGATTTGTTGTGGCTTTTTAAAATTGTTGTTAATGTTTTGCCCTGCATAAAAAACACACAATGTCACAGGAACGCTTAACACATTTGAAGAAGAAAATGCAAAGGCGTTTGTTTCTACAGCTATCACAGCTGTATACACCGTGAGGCAAATGTCAGGCTTCGGCGACTTTGGGAGTTTAAACTGCTCTTTTTATCGAGATTAAAGTATTTAGATAAATATCATTTTAGAGATTTGCTAAAGTAAAGGGCGGCAGCGTATCCCCTGCTTTCCCGTTGCCTCGTGGGCCAGGGAGTGAGTATCTAAATCTGGTGCAGACCTCAGTTTGGTAATCTGGATGGCTGACGGAGGAAGTGGACATATCTGCAAGATTGTGTGGGTGGAGGGAGTGTACCTTTAGAAGTAGAACTCGCATCTGGACTGGATGGAGCAGCACCCAGGCAGCATGGTCTGATGTGTCCCTCCTCCAACCAGGCTCTTTTTTAGTAACCAATCTGCAGGAGGCAAATAACAGCTCCCAACTACAGTGAGTGTCTGTTTAGAGAACCAGGGGAGGGTACAGAATCAGGGGAGCAATCATTCCCAAATTCTGCTCCCATTATGTCCGTGTATTACAGAGGATAACCCTGGGAATATTACAACGTCCAGTAAGAAAAAGACAGATTAATATTGTCCATCACCTTCTCAGCTCATGGAATCCCTCCTTCAGTCGTGCTTGTTTTGAATGTCTCTGTCCATGTTATCAGATGTCTGCAGTGAGCTGCACCCAGAGAATCAGTGCATCAGAAGCATCTTGTAGTGTATCAGAGTAGGTAAAAATTAAATGCTGCAAAGTAGCTTTTTCAGACCACCATATGAACTGCAAGAAGGAATAGAGATATTCCAAGGAGCGTGCCAAGAGAGTGTGCATATTATGAGTAAAAAGTGCGTGAATGTGGCTTCTGAATACATAAGCTGAAGTGGGATACAATTTTGCTGAGTGGAGTGTTTAGAAGTAGGCATGTTGTGTATCTCCACATTTGTGCGGACACCGTATTGCCACACTTGTGTACATAAAAAGTTATAAGAGTCCACAGCCTCACATTACAAGTGTCCACAGGCCCTAAAAAATGAAGTGACTTAATCTGATGCCTGTGTGCAGAATGTAGCAAAAACAAAAGGTCGGGCCTATATAAACGTTTAGAGTTTAGGCTATACGCTACAACAGTATTCAAAGGAGAATAGCTCTAGCAGGATAAACAAAGAGAAAGATAATACTAAAATACTAAAAGCGTTTTTTGACTTCTCTATATCTTTGGCACCGGTTGACGAATCTTTGACATTTTCCAAGCAAGGTGTGCCAGTGAGTCTTATTGTGCAGGTAATGTTTTGTGGTGATCCGTAAGCAGGGGCAGAGAAAAAAAGGGGGGTCTAAAAGGTGCATTTCCTGTGTTAATTCTCCTAGAGATTTTATACACAACTACAGCCCGGACCGCTGAGCGGAATTACACCAAATTTGACAAAGGTAGATCTTGGTTCAGAAAGATACATTTCTGTTTTATTTATGTAAATCTGTTCAGTAATTTTTGAGATATTAAATGATAACCAAATTTATATATCTATGGATGCGGACCCTCCGCAAACCTTGCCGATCTCGTTCAGGGATCCGAACACTTCAACTAGCAAGTGTTAGCAACCATTTTGGGACTTGGCATCAGCCAAGTTCCCCCAATATGTTTAAAAATAAAGAGAAGGGATAGGGTAGTAATACCCTGAACCCTTAGGCCTGGTGCTGCAGTATCCCAGAGACCCTGCCAGGACCAAAAAGCATTTTTTGAAAAAGAAAAGAAAAAACAAGCGTGGCTTCCATGCTTGTTTAAACATTGGCCCCTTGGTGGGCCAGGTCCCCGGGGTTAAGCATTCATTAAAGAAAGGGGAAGGGGTGCATGCAGCCCCCCCCCCCTTCCCAAGGGCAGTTTAAGCCCCAGGGACCACAACCTCCCTAAATAAAGGGATAGGGGCCACTCGGCCCCCACTGTGGTATTTAAAGGCCTTAGGGACCACCATCTCCCTAAGGCTTCAATATATATTTGGAGGGGGAATGATTGGACCCCCCCCCCTTCCTCCTCGGAGGGCTTATAATGGCTCCACCTCCCTCGGGCTTGAACAGTTAAATGGACGGATCACCTCCCCGGGGCCAAAAACATAAGCAAAAGTTGGAAGGAAGCTGCGCGGCCCCCTGCCGGGTTGTTCTCAGCCCTGGGGACCGGGACCGCCATGTCCCCAGGGCAGGCCCTTCAAACAGAAAGAAGGGAGGCTGCGCGTCTCACCTCCTAGAACCACTAATGGCCCCCCAGGGCTGGCTTCTTAAATCCTGGTGTTGCCACTCCCTGAGTCATAGCTGTTTGCTGTCGCTGTTGCTTGGCAGGAGCTTTCACAGCTCCTGCCAAATGAGAGTAAACAGTAAGTCTGCTCCCAGCTGCCGGGAGCAGGAAAACTGCTCCTGCTTGCTGTTAGAAAACTTAAGATCTGTTTTACTGCCTATGGCCCGGCTCTCCCCCTTTAATTCTTGGCCAATCCCTGGAGGATGGGATCCTCTGGCCGAAATCACCTTCTATAAAGATGTTCCTGGGATTCCTGGGTTTGGCGAAGGCAAAGCAAGTGTGTTTTCTCAGCAGTTCCACATTGAAAATGATCTCTAATGCTTTGTGGAGGTGACTGCATTGTTGATCTACTGGAGCGCAAAGTGTACTGACTGTGATGAGTGGGTTATTTCTTGTCCTTACCTGGCGAGAGCAGAGTCCTTGGTTCTCCCTTTACATTACGAAGAGTATTCAAATGTCCAAATCACTTGGAAGGTTCGCCCATTTGGCCCCACCCACCTTAGTAGTATGCAAAGGTCTTCCTGCCTTTCACCAGGATGATGAACAGCTTAACAAGAGGCCCCCTAGCATGTTTTCCCACTGTTTTGTGACAGATTCTTGATACTGAGGAAAATGAGGGCATCTCCACCAAAGAAAGAAGCACTTACTTCATATAGTTAAGAAGGGGGCTTGTTTGGTGGAGATTTACCTCTTTGTACTCTCGTCATCTTTTTAGGAAGATTCATGTTATCACAGATATCTGGATAAAGACACACGATGAACAATCACATTGCCAAAACTCACACAAGGTCTCTAGTGATATTACCTTGTGCTCCATTACGTAGCTGTAGTGTAGAATACTTATTAGAATTTACTCATGGAGGTAGCACTTAGTAATTAACCAGAAGAAAGTACTCCACTTGGGTATCTATTTTGTTCAAAACTGTGGACTCTTGTTGGATAAAGGGGCAGGTGTGGTTCTGTTGTGGCCTAGTTACTGACACAGCTACTGACACACCCACACAGACACTTAGACACCAGTTCAACACTCAGGCACACACCCACTGACGGCCCCACTTTGACACACATGCTCCCACTCACAGATCCACTTGGACACTCACATACCCACTCACCTCCTCAGACACTCACATGCACCCACTCACACACATTCATGCACCCACTCACACACATTCATGCACCCACTCACATACTCATGCACCCATTCACATACTCATGCACCCATTCACAGGTGCACTCACAGACCCATTCAGGCACTCATTCACCCACTTACTGAACAAATCATACTGTCTCACACCCACTCGCAGACCTACTCAGACTCCCACACCCAGTAAGAAACTTATGCACCCACATCCAGACCCCCCCAAACACTCACACACCCGCTCAAAACTAGAAATGCACAAAAAAAGTTACAGGGAGGCTGTAGTTAGGAAATAACATTGAACAAACCTGAGAATATCACTGAAAAAAACAAAGGTTACAGGGACATCTATGGTTAGGCTCAGATTTCACTCATATAAAAACCATAGAAATGCAGCAGTTCTAGTTACCTGAGCTAACTATAACTCACGCTCCTGCAATGCATTGCTTACGACCTCACAGATTACATCACTCACAACATGATCAGTGACATCATTGATGACATCTCAAATGATCTCTCAAATGACATGACAGAAAAAACAGATCAACATTAAACCAAATTTGGTATCAGGTTAGAACTTTATTCAGAAATCGTGCTTTTCATTATTTGGTGCTATCCTGTTGAGCCATTAAAAAAATTGTGTTTAAAGTGGTGCTCAGGGTAATCGTGAAGGGTATGAAAAGTAGGTATATGTGGATGGGTGCTCCAGATGGAGTCCTAGGTTTCTGGGGAAAAAATTGGGCCCTCTGATTGGCTGAAGGAGATTTTCTCCCATCAGCCTTTTTGGTCCTGTTCCCGCAATACCAAAGTCAAGTCAAGTCAAGTCAAGGAATTTGTATAGCGTACTACATACCCGGAGGGTTTCAAGGCGCTTAGGAAGGGGAGGAGGATTACTTGTCAAATATCCACGTTTTAAGTTGTTTTCTGAATGCTAGGTGGTTCTGGGTAAGGCGAAGGTAAGCGGGGAGAGAGTTCCATGTTTTAGCAGCCAGGTATGAAAAGGATCTGCCTCCCATGGTGGTCTTGTTGATGCGTGGTATAGTGGCGAGGGCTTGGTTGGAAGAACGTAGTTGGCGGGAGGGGGAGTAGAAGGACAGTCGTGAGTTGAGGCATTCTGGACCGATGTCGTAGAGTGATTTGTGTGCGTGGGTAAGCAGTCTGAAAGTGATCCTCTTATTGACGGGTAGCCAGTGGTGGTCTTTAAGGTGACCAGAGATATGATCGTTGCGTGGGATGTCTAATATGAGTCTGGCTGAGCCGTTTTGAATTCGTTGGAGTTTCTTCTGGAGTTTTGCGGTAGTACCTGCGTAGAGGGTGTTACCGTAGTCCAGTCGGCTCGGACCAGTGCGTGGGTGACTATTTTCCTTGTTTCGGAGGGGATCCAGCGAAATGTTTTTCTGAGCATGCGAAGAATGTTGAAGCAGGAAGAGGATACGGCGCTGACTTGTCTGTTCATTGAGAGTGAAGAATCCAGGATGACGCCTAGGTTCCGTGCGTGGTCTGTCGGGATGGGTGCTTTTCCGAGGGCTTCCGGCCACCAGGAGTCGTCCCATGCAGAGGGGGATGTACCTAAGATGAGGACTTCTGTTTTGTCTGAGTTCAGTTTCAGACGGCTTTCTTTCATCCATTCGGCAACTTCTTTCATTCCTTCGTGTAGGTTGGTTTTGGCGGTGCTGGGGTCATTGGTGAGGGAAAGGATCAGTTGAGTGTCATCCGCGTATGAGATGATGTTGAGGTTGTGTTGGCGTGCGATGGCCGCGAGGGGGCTCATGTAAACGTTGAAGAGGGTGGGACTGAGTGAGGAACCTTGCGGTACGCCGCAGATGACTTCAGAGGCCTCGGACTTGAATGGTGGAAGGCGGACTCTCTGGGTTCTTCCGGTGAGGAACGAGGTGATCCATTCAAGTGCTTTTCCATGGATTCCAGTGTTATTGAGGCGTTGTAAAAGGGTGCTGTGGCAGACTGTGTCGAATGCTGCAGAGAGGTCGAGGAGGATGAGGGCGACTGTGTCTCCGTTGTCCAGTAGAGTTCGAATGTCGTCTGTTGCTGCGATGAGGGCGGTCTCAGTGCTGTGTTTTGCTCGGAAGCCAGATTGTGAGGGGTCGAGGGATTTGTTGGCTTCGAGGAAGGCGGCGAGCTGGTTGTTGACAGCTTTCTCGATGACTTTGGCCGGGAATGGAAGAAGTGAGATGGGGCGGTAATTTTTGAGTTCGGTGGGGTCCGCTGTGGGTTTTTTCAGAAGGGCGGTGAGTTCAGCGTGTTTCCAGTCTTCCGGGAAGGTGGCGGAGTAGAAGGAGCAGTTGATGACGTCTCGGAGGTGCGGTGCTATGACGGAGTCTGCTTTGTTGAAGATGTGGTGAGGACATGGGTCTGTGGGGGATCCTGAGTGGATGGAATTCATCAGGCGGATTGTGTCCTAACTGGAGATTGGGTTCCAGACGTTAAGGGTGTTCACAGGGGGAGAATGTTCAGCAGATGGTAGGGTGGGTTGGTTTCCGGGTTGTCAAAGCTGTTGTGGATGTCTGCAATCTTGTTGTGGAAAAATGAGGCTAGAGAGTCGCAGAGGGTTTGAGAGGGGGTGATGTCGTTGGAGTTGGCCGAGGGATTGGAAAATTCCTTGACGATGTTGAAAAGTTCCTTGCTGTTGTGAGCGTTGTTGTCAAGTCGATCCTTGAATGCTGTTTTCTTGGCTTTTCGGATTAGTTGGTGGTGAGTGCGGGTGGCGTTTTTGAAGGCGTTCTTGGTGCTGGTGGTTGGGTCTTTTTTCCAGGCCTTTTCAAGGGAGCGGCAGAGTTTCTTGGACTTCTTGAGGTCATCGTTGAACCATGAGGCCTTCTTGTTGCCAGGTTTGTTTTGACGTTTTTTCAGTGGCGCTAAGGTGTCAGCGGTGTTGGATAACCATAGGGTGAGGTTGGCGGCGGCTTCGTTAGCGTTAGAAGAGAGGGCTGGGGTGTTTTGAAGGAGCGATGCGGAGATTTGGTCCGTGGTGATTTTGTTCCAGTTCCTTTGCAGGGTAGGTTGGAGGTGGATGCTGGGTTTTGGTTTGTTGTAGGTGAAGTGAACACAGCTGTGGTCAGTCCAGAGGAGGTCCGTAGTGTGGCTGAAGGAGACATGGTTGCTGGATGTGAAGATGGGGTCGAGTGTGTGACCTGCGATGTGGGTGGGGGAAGTGACTAGTTGTTTAAGTCCGAGGTTGGCGAAGTTGTCCACGAGGGTGGCGGTGTTGCGGTCGTTGATCTTTTCGAGGTGAAAGTTGAGGTCTCCCAGAAGGATGTAGTCTTTGGAGGGGAGCGCGTGTGGGGTGATGAAGTCCGTGATGTCTTCGCTGAATTTTGCGCGGGGTCCTGGTGGTCTTTAGAGGAGGGTGCCTCTGAGTGTGGTCTTGGGGTCGATGTGTATTTGGAAGTGAAGGTGTTCGGAGTTGGCGAGGTTGGCGTCAGAGCTGGTTGAGATGCGGATGGATTTCTTATAGACGATGGCGATTCCTCCTCCTGTATGGTCGGTGCGGTCCTTGCGTGTGATCTTATATTCTTCAGGGATGGCAATCTCCTTAGCTAGCTGCAACTCCGGCAAAACATTTGTGGCCACCATTGCATGAGAAAGGGACTTCCCCCATCCTCCAGAAGTGTTTTAGAAAAAGTATTGACAGTCAGGTACACTGATCCTCTAGTAAGTGTGGGCTGAGGGGTTGGAGTAGTTGAGTTCAGCGACACCCCTGAGGGCCATAAGGGTCTATTTTACACACTGATGGCACTACAGAACTCAAGCGGGAACCAGCAAGGTCCTCTTGTGAATATCTGTCAACCTCTTGACTTATAATTGTAGATCATGGGAAGTTTTTAAGAGGGTAATCCCATTAAGGTGAACAGAAAATTGACCAGTGGTAGTATGTGTTGATTCACTTAAATTCCTATAGGACGGTGTCATATGGCTGCACATGAGGTCATTAATGATGTGATTTGGGATACCATCCGTGATTTAATCGGGAAACGACCTTTACCATGCAGTCGTTACCACGTATTATCAATACCACGTAGACGTTACTTTGCCTGCCTTTACAACAAAAGCAGGAGTATATATAGCAGGTAAGTGAATTCCCTATATATATACATATATATATATATATATATATATACTTTTTTTTTTTTTTTTTTAGACTGGGCACTGAAATAAATCAGTGAAAAAGAAGTTGCTGTGTGCGGCGTCCTTTGTTCAAAAAATTGTCTTTTGGCCATTGGTCTGGCCCAACGCCAGCACCCGCTGTGGAGCGATCCTGTGTAAAGACCACATTGTGTGAAAAAATATATATATATATATATATATATATATATATATATATATATATATATATATATATATATATATATATATATATATATATATATATATATATATATATATATATATATATATATAATCCTGCTGGCGGTCGCCAGTAGGTAGTTATAGTTAGGATTTTTTTCAATACAAAATCTCAAAATTCTATTTGGAATAACTTTGGCGCCGGTTGAGGAATCTGCCTGAAAACGTACTTACATTTGCCTCGCGGAGCTCCGGTCCTTCCTTGAAAGTTTCGGGGGGATTCGTCAAGCGGGGGCTGAGATAAAAGGGGGGTCCCAAAACGTGTTTTCCCCATGTTAATTTCCATAGGGCGGTCAAACTCACTTTTAGCCCGAACGGCTGAATGGATTTGCACCAAACTTGGCAAAATTGTAGGGACTGGTAGCCCGATGTGCCTTTGCTATGTCTCAAGATATGTGCTCCAGTGGATTTTGACTAATTTAGGTTAAAAAAAATATATATATCTATGGCAGCGCCCCGGTACGCGCACAGGGGAGCGCCTGCGCACGGAAAGCTGATTGGCTTTCGGGTGTCAGTAAACATTCGAAACAGTCCGGAGCGGCCACCATCTTGTGTCTCGGTAGGAACGAGACACAAGAGTTGGCCAAAACAAAGGGGGAAATGACCATAAGGGGGCAGGGTAGACCCCCCCCCCTGACCCTGTAGGTTTGATGTGGGGGCTATAAAAGGGCCCCGCGGGGCAAAAAAAAAAATAATTTTTTTTCGTTTTGCGCGGGGGAGCGCCCGGTACGCGGACCGGGGAGCGTACCATGAGGAAAAAAGAATGATAGTTTTTTTAAAATGAAGCCTTTTTTTAATAAATTGGAGGTAGTTCTGAAAAGAACTGTTTTTTTTCTTTTTGTTTTATATATTTTTTAATGTTTTTTAAACATTTTGTACTTTTTTTGGCTTTTCAAAACAGTTTTATATTTTTTTTGTATTTTTTTAGGGGGAGAAACAAAAAAAAGGGAATTGAAACTGGAGCAAAAAACAAAAAAAGAAAAAAATTACTTCTTTTTGGGGCACTTGTGATTGTCAACTGCGAAGGACGATGAGCTTTACGCTCTTTTCACCATAGGCGATAAGCTTGCCACATGCAGTACAAGTGATTTTAAAATCAGCAAATCGTTGCTGAATACAAGGCATCATCTCTGATGTTTCTGGTCCCGATGAAGTGGGTTCGTTTCTTTGGGAGGTGGTCCTTGATGACTGGGGAGGGGGTTACTGGCCAGTTCCCTGAGTTCTGCACGAGAATAGTTGTTAGGGTGCTTACGGATCATATGTCGAATCATGGTATTGTTACCAAAGGAATACTTTTTGTTTGGGTTGCCCCTTGAGAGTTGTTCCTTACAGGTTAGGCAAGTTACCTTGTCCGCATTCACTTTTTTCTTTCCCTCTGGGAGTGAAAAAAACTCCCATACAATATGTGACTTGGGCTTGTATGGGGTATTTTGTTCAGGCAGCCATCTTCTCCCATCCTCCTCTTCCTCCTCCTCCTCTTCTTGACCACCAATGTACTGTTGTGGTGGTCCTCTTGGTGGTGGTGGTGCAGATGCACCAGCTGCTGCTGCTACTGAAGCCATTATATAGATGAAAAAGGCACAGAGAGGTACAATCAGGTCTTCCTCAGTCAAAAGACAAAGTCAGAATAAGGAAAAAAGGTGGGGTATTTCATCATTTGGAAAAAAAAAGGCCTGAACCAATGAGAAGTGTTATTTTCAGGTCACATGACCGACGCGCCCACAGGCGCGCCCCGCGTCGCGTAAGCGCATCGGAAGTTTACGTTGCGCGATCGTATTCGCTCGAGTGCTTCCGGGTGCGCTTACGCCGTGCTTATCACGCGGACGCGGCTACACGATGCGTCACGATCATGTTTTCGTTCGCGACATTGGCGCTAACTGGACGCTTCCCAGTTCGCGCACCGGGGCGCTTCAAACGACTACGCTCTCCGGGGCGCTCACCGGGGCGCGCCTCGGGAGCGCTCCAGGGTCAAAAATAAAAAAAATTGTTTCAAATACAAATAAAATATAGGATTCATTCATTTTCAAAAATATTACATTTCATAGCTATAGACATGTGCTATTAACCAAATTTTGAACTTCAAAGAAAAAAACATAGGTTTGGGGCCTTATATATAGTTAGGAATTAGCATTTAAAAAACCTATGAAATTCACTGAAAAACCATAGGTTTCACACCACTTATAGTTAAGAATTAGCATATAAAAAACCTATTAAATTCACAGAAAAACCATAGATTTCACACCAGTTATAGTTAGCTGCAAATTTTACTGACATAAAACCATTGAAATTCCACGTTATAGTTAGTTGGACTCACTATAACTTGCGCGTGTAATGCACTGCTGATGACGTCACATATTACATCACTCATGACATGGTCAGTGACATCACTCATGACATCACTGATGACACCATCTTTGTGACAGAGTGACAGACCTCCGTTCAGTGTAATGTAACCCTTGAAACACATATTCAAAAATAGAAATTAACATTTTCAAAAAAATTGAGATATCCATACCAGTTACAACAACCAATTCAGTAATACCACTATATATACACATCCACTCATTCACCAATAGTTCTATATAGTCACTCATACATATACTCACTCATCATATGTAGTGATACACCAATACATCCTGTTACACACGGACAGTCATCTAAAAGTTACTCACACACATACTCACACATGCAAATAAACTATTGAACATCCATTTATTTGCATTTACAACTATACACACACTACCACCTTACTTCTAAGGAAACTTACACATACTTACTCTCTTTAACAATCACTTATAGAAACACATATTTATTTAAACAGGAACTCTTACAATCTCACATATATTCACTTATAAACATCAATACTCACATATACTAGATTAAAACATATATCGTTACTGATAAAGACACTAGTGAGACAGTCATTCACTCACTAACACACACATATACACACTCATCCACCCATATAGTCCTGCACATATGCTGTCTTCAAAACACATACAAACAGTGAGTCAGTCATTGATGCATCTATGTGCAAAGTAATACCCCCACCAAACCATACAGACACTCATACTGATACTAAAAAAACATCTAATAACCCATATACACACACATGTAGCTACTAACCAACCCATGTAGACATTTATACACAAAGTGAAACACTGATACATATATTTAAATATTTTAACATTACTCGCTAATATATGTATTCACTAAGATACACTTAATAAGCCAGTTAACCAATCAATTAAAAAAAAAAAACATTCATTAAAACATTTATTTAAACATTTATTCTTCCATCGACCTTTACATATACATATATAAAAAATATTTATTTTTCAGAAAGATACACATTCACTGGATGGTGTCATCAGTGATGTCATGAGGGATGTAATATGTGACGTCATCAGCAGTGCATTACATGCACAAGTTATAGTGTGTCCAACTAACTATAACGTGGAATTTCAATGGTTTTATGTCAGTAAAATTTGCAGCTAACTATAACTGGTGTGAAACCTATGGTTTTTTCTGTGAATATATATATATACATATATATATATATATATATATAGATATATATATATATATCTCTCAATCCATCCACCTCTGTCCCCACCCTCAAGAGACATTCCAGGATGCTTAGTAGTGTTTATTACGGCAAAATGTATCCTCAACAGCGCGTTTCAGCCATAGCCTTGTTCACTGTATGGGAAGGAGGCTGACATGACAATTTGCATCAGTATGGTCACCAACATAAACAAATGATAGTGCAAGCTTTGCACATTTATCTGGGGTGCTGCAATTGCGCTTGGCCCTTAGTATTTCCCCATATGTTATGCTGTATATTAAGCTGGCTGGATGGGCATTGAATCGCCTAAAAGGCTGTTTTCTGCTGTGGCTTTGCAGTGTGGCTTAGTGTGCAATTGCCTGTTTTGAACAGTGATTTCAACATCTTAAAATACAATGTTGCTCTTACTAGTCTGTCCTATGAATTATAGATTGAATGCATTGTCATTGAGACTAGAGATAAATGTCTGGCGGATTTTACGTCACCCTTCCAGATGACAAAAATGTAATCTATGAACCTCGTCCACATAACAACCTGACTGTCAAAACGTTCCAGTTTGGTGGACTCCTGCTCCTCCCACCAGCCCATGAACAAGTTTGCATAGCTGGGGTCGAAGCAAGTGCCCATTGCAGTCCCCTGAACCTGTTTGTATATCTTTTAATCAAAGAGTAAAAAGTTGTTAGTTATACATAAGGCTTCCAGTTTTTACTGATTTTTACAGCTAAATTAAGACCGAAAACAATTTATTTTCCTGTTTATATTCATTTTTAAATATGGATAAAAACAGAAATTGCTTGTTTTTGAGTTATTCTTAATGTGGTTAATCATGACTGCAAGACTAATAGCTGTGTGGATTGACAGGCAAGGGAGTTGAAGGTTCTATACAAATAACATGAAAACATTTTTTTTAACTGCAGTAGATTTGCACAACCGTGATACTAAAATTCTTATAAGTGCATTTATTATCATCTGCGTGTACTGAAACCTGTCATGCATTCAGACACGAGTGTACATTAACTAGTAAAATGGATGCAGAATAAATTAATTAATATACACATTTCAGCTTCACTTTTTCACAAAACTTAAATAAAAAATGGATAAATACAGATAAAATAAGCAAAAAAGAAATATGGGAAAATACAGACAGAAATGTCAAAGTAAAATACGATAAAACTGAGAGTGCAAGTTATACAGTACAGAATCATGTCCAGTAACCTCTCTGAATCGTGCACATTCCATGCACTGATCTAGGGGACTACAAATCCAGCAGATACCTTGGGCAACATAAACCTTCAATCACAGAATACCTTGCACAGAGTGCATTGTTCTTACATTTGTGCAATGTTATGGCTAACCACCCTGATAATTGCTTACAGATATATAATATGTGATACCATTTATGGAAATAAGCCATTGTATCCTGTAAGATTGCATCTCCCAATTCCTGACTACAGACACATTTATCAGTATATTATGTAATCTTTGTGTAAACTTGTAGGGGTATTGTTTCTATGATTCCTGTGGTCCAATGCCTATTATACAAAATCTTTTTGACATTTATGCTCAAGTTGTATTGGAGAAAGTGCATGAATCATAGATTGCTGTTTGTATGTACACATTTAAATATGGCGGTTTTCCTCGGTCACAGCTTGCACTGAGCACATACTTTTGTCCTTTATGTTGGTGACTATGTTGATGTAAATGGTCACGTCAGCCTCCTCCCCATACAGTGAACAAAGCTACAGCCGAAACGCGTTGGTGAGGCTACACTTTGTCGCAATAAATGCTACTATGCACCCTGGAGTGTCTGTGTGTTCATTGACAGTGAGGACAGACATGGTTGTTTTAGGGGCTACTGGAGCCCCACTCGGACTGCTGCTACAAACTTTTTGTGCTTTTTGTAATTTTGTGTAAATCTGTACAGAAAGTCTGGAGCTATTAAATTAAAAAGATTTATGTATATCTGGAGATGAGGATCCGCTGTGGATTCGCAAGCCAACAGCGAAGATATGATTGCCTGGCTGCAACCTGAGAGAATTGCTGCAGCCTCCATTTTGTGCATTATGACATGATTTCCAGGGGAGAAAATAAATGTAAAAGGGATAGAAGTGGCCAGGATAGAGGTGTATATATAGATATTCACACTATACATATATATATATTTGTGTATGTGTAAATGTGTATATAATATATATATTTATTTAAAAGGGGGTTTCACTTACCTGATATATGCTTTTTTTTCATTGTAAAGACTTGCATGGTAAAGGCACATTGTGTAGTAAAGGACGCATGTAAAGGCATGGGTCTGGCATACATCGGTTTCATCAACGATGTGATTTACCACATCATGAGTGATGTAATACATGAGGTCATAAGCATTGCATGGCACCCATGAACAAATGCATTCAGGCCCTGTGCTCTCTTACTAAGTCTGCCAGAATTTCAATGTGCAGGGATTTCTTAGCAGTTGTTCTATCAAGGGAATGCATAGACTAATTTAGAATTCTTTGATTTTTTAAGTTTGTTACATTCTTGAAATCACCCAGGCGTGCCGTGGTCCGTGATCTGCAAAAAGGTGGTTTGTGATCTGGTCAGTTCCATTATAGTGCTGAAGCTACATAAGTGGGAGCGCTGTTATAGGTATGTTCATCCACACGTCTGTTCCTCTTAGTACTGCCTTAATGGTAGGAGATGGAGGAAGAGCTCAGTTTTAGGAGGACACCCTACCATGACGTCTCACAATGAACACTCGTGTGGAAGCCGCATATTTCCCTATGCGTTACCTGCTTCCATAACTCCATCTTCTTGTATATGTATTCTGCTAAAAATTCTACGTTTTGTTCATATAGGCAAATATTTATTTGGAGAAGTTCGTGCAATTCTCAGGCCACCTTGTAAGATAGATGCTGAGCTAGGAAACTCCTGGTGCTTCTGGGTTTATAGCTCATTGATGTACATGTTTTTGATTATCAACAAAGGTGTTTAAGAAGCCTTGAGGAACCCTGTATGCTACCTTTTCGTAGATTAATTGTAAGATGCCTCTTTCTGTTAGTTGTGGTTTGTGAGGAAGGATTGTGCCCAGTTTGTGTAGTCCTGATATCCCCACTCAGTCACCTAAGGAATAAATGGGTCCTTAAGTTTACTCTTGTATGTTGTGGAATGGTCAAGGAGCATTGGTGTTGGTGGCTTGTTCTTATCTAGGGTTTGGGTATATTCTGCTGTTATGCCTGTAGGTGTGGTATTGATGCTGTGTGTAGTAAGTACCTAGTATGCTTCCTCAGTGTGGTAATTGAGTGTGATGGGCAATCTTCTATTTAGTTAAGTTGTGTTGATAGTTATGTGCTATCAAGAGCAGGTGTAGGGAAATAGCTTTAATGACGCTTAGTCGAATTATTTGAATGGGTTTGATGAACTCATCCAACTCACTGTTAGGTTCCGGTCTGGGTCTGTGATTGGAAAGAGGACATGAAGCACGGCAAAGTCAGCAGGAAACTGGTCGGTCTATGGACGGTCATTGTTGTTTGTTATGGCATCCTGGATTTTCTGTTTATTTATTTTTTTAAGTAAAACTTGTGCTTTTTTCACGATCACTGGATATTTCCTAGTAGTGTCTTGAATATATTGCTGAAATATTTTGAATTCTCATTGATCCAAGTAGCATGAGATTCTTATTTACAGTTATGAATGAAATGTAGGTTTCTGTGGTATCCTTTCATGAGTCTCACAATGTTTCTTAAAAGTGGTTTTGCTTCATATACAGTTCAAACAATTCATTTTAGTTTAAATGTCAGATTTGTGTTTTGGCTTTTTTTTGTTGTTTCAGGTACTATCACCTCTAGAGCGCTTGTGATATTTTTATCTAGGTTTTTCAGTGTTTTTTCTAGAGTTGTCACTGTCTGGTGGCATTTGACTTGTATGTACATGACAATCATTTTAGATTGGGACTAAATTTGAAATGTTTCTGGGGTGGGAGGGGTGTGGGGGGAGTAGGGACTGTTTTCAGAAGTATACTGGAGATCAGAGAGGGATCGAATCAGGTTCGAAGTTTAACTTTTCCATCATTTTTCCCTGCTGACATTCAGCTTTTCTTAAGATGGATGTTAGGCTCACAAATCAGAATATCTGTACTAGGTCTGGCGACTAGGAATTGTTCACAAATGACCTCACCAATAACTTTTAGCGTCTGTCGTCATGACTTCCTGCCTCTGAAATATAACCGCCTGGCACCAGTGCAGAGGTGCAGATAGTAGAGCAGTCACTTACACCCCCCCAGGCAGTTTCTGGTAGAAACTGATAAAATAATGCAGCCTTTTTGTAGCCTAATTACATGTCAGACTGCTGACACGTGGTATTGATGTCTCGCACTGTATTTTAGTGGTCCCCCATAGGCTACTTGCTTAATTTGAAAAGTTGCTAAATTATACATGAATCATTTTAACCATCTCTTGTCCTGCAAACCCATTCTGTGGGACCCCTGTAAACCCCAACCTAGTAGGCACAGGGCACGTACAGTATCCGTCATCGCGCCGAGGCCTACTATGGTCTTCTGCTACGAACAATAAACCCACTGTTAACTGTTCCTTTCCTAGTTATAAGGGTCATTTCACTTTGCATTTCTATTTTTGCTTTTCTGCCCCCGTTTGCTTCAATGAAGCAATTAACGAGACAGAGCCACCCGCATGACCCACCTATTTGGCGGCGCTCTAAATCCAGTCAAGTGCAGTGAATAAAAGGATAAAACTGCCAGGCCCAGCACAGACATGCCCGAAGCGACACCCACTGACCTCGCCAACTGGGCCAAACTCATTTAAAAGGGAGGGGGCGGCCAATTAATGCTTGTGAGCTACAGGAAGCACAATGTAGCGACTGTTTATAGAAATGTTTAGTGCAGCCCTGCAGAACCGCTTATGTACAATATACATAGTTCTTTTGGTCAGCGAATTGTAATTTATGGCTTTGGGGTGGGCTGCTCGGTTTTAAGACTTTTAAAGTGGCCCAAGGCTGTGCAGTCCATATCTGGTTATGTTGCTATTTATCATAGTCTGCATTTTTACTCCTCAGTGGACTTCACCAGAATCTGTACCAAAAGTATATGGTAAAGATGCCAGCATGGCATGCAGAGTCCTGTACGCCTTGGACCCACCATCTATTCTGTATGGTGCCTTGAACTTCATATTCAGCTCTTCTCATAGCCAAAATGAATAGGTTGTGCAGCAGCCTCCTCTTCCATGACAAGTGTGGTCTTGCTTAGGGTTGTTGTTTTAATCTTTCCACTGGACTCCTGCTTCTGTGAATTGCTTCTGCGTGGACGGGCAAGCCACCGCTACCAGGTGTTCCCCATGAATGTTGGATCTCGCCTCAACACATTTGTCATCGCTGCCAAGGATGGCTGCATCCAGTCTCTACCACTATCTTAGTTTCGCTTTTCATTGGATCTATAGTAATCATCGTCACCCATTGAAAAAGAAGACGACACCCATCTGTGAGCCATGAACGTAAGTCTTAAGCTAATGAAAACAGTACCGTCGTTGGTCCAAGCCTCTACTGAAGGTCTAGCTTCAGGCATCTCACAAAATGTATCCTGCATCCAGATGTTGGACTGAATAGGCGGTGCTTTCATTTCACTGGGGCGTATCCAGTGAATATTCTAATAATTCAAATAATTCCAGTGAATATTCAAATAATAGTATTTGAATATTAGACTTTTATCAAGGTCCACACTTATTTACACATTTTACAGTTGTTGTTTTCTTCTGGTACTGCAATACTAAGAGCGTTATTACTAATGTAATTCCACTTAAGTAATGGTACTGATCCGCTTTGTGGGACTTCTGTCTACCAAAGATAATCCTTTTTCCTCCTTTTATCAAAAGATTTGAAACAAGGAGGCTTCCGATAAAGGTTTTCTAGTTAGTTGATTTGCGCACCCTTGATTGCCAAGTTAGGATGCAATACCCTGTTCCTCAGAGGCATGCACAAGTTGTGGATTAGCGCAAGTAATGTTTCTGACCGCACAACTGGCCGAGCCGAGGTGTAGATTAGTAGAAGCTATACAGTTCACTTTACATTTGATTGTGGAACCACATTTTTTACTTTTACTAAGACAACTGGCAGTGATGATGCAGGTGAGAGAGATGGGTGGGACAGGAGAGAGCTTTAGGAGCGGCAGTCCCAGCTTGAAGTACCCTTTATCTAGGAGTCTAAAATGTCCCACTAAGGGGGTATCTCTGGCATTCTGCTCAAAGAGGGGCTGAGAGATGTATTAAAAGAAGGGATGAAAGTGCCCTTGTTAATGTAGTCTGCTAAAATCCTATTTTCAAATTACCCATTCAGAGTCCTACTCTGTATCCTGCACGTCATCTGATGGAATTCCCACAGTTTTTGTCCAGTTCTTATGCACTCCTTATAATGGATGTCATTGTACTGACCCTTGCGGTAATGGATACTCCGCTTTTCTAACCTAACCACACCATAGTGGAGCTGCTGATGGTTGGATCAAACCTTATTCTTGATTTTTTATAGGTGGAGCAAGCTCAGTAAGGATATGTCATTAAGATGTTCTGTATTCCCACATCTCTCTAAAATGTGCATTCACTGCATGAACTTGAAAGTTCAGTTTTTTGGCAGAGCAAATTTGCCAGTGGTAGAAAGTCCATACTCTAGGCCATGCCAATGCAGTATCTTGGATTCTCGAAATGTTACTAGCATGTTGCTACGGCCTGAAGCTCTCCCTCCCTTCATTTTTCATCCTTTCAGACCGAAATATTGACATCTTTACTTTTATTGCTTGAAGTTCCCAGTGGACTCTGCCAAGTAAATTATCCAGTGGTGAGAGGTCTAAGTTAATCAGACCAATCATAGACATTTGCAGTAGTGGCTGCTACCAAACAAGGTGGTGAGGTAGGGGGTATGGCGTGGGTAACAGAAGGGGGTGAATAAAAAAATAAAAACTGCCTGAAACCTAAAAAACCACCGGCTGCTGCCTCTCCTCTGTGCAATCTGCAGCACAAAGCACACAGCCTCCCAGAATCCCCTGGCCAATCATGACGCTGCCTTACAGCAGAATTGTAACTGGTCTAAGCACCGTGGTTTGGCTTTTAGAGAGGCACTGGGAGACTGGACATGTTCTTCACCCAGGCTAAACAATACAGTCTGTGGAGAACATGCAAAGTGCTCATGACTGGTTGGCTGCGTGAGACTGCTGGCCAAACCGTCATACGCTCTCAAGGAGCAGCCACCACTCCTTGTCCCTGTGATGCAGGAAGACCAACCCTGTCCCGCCCTAACAACCTGGCTTCAACTGCAAGCAAAAGAAAAAGATAACGGAAAGCTATCATTTTATTTATGATATTGAGCTTGCAGTTGAAACAGTGAGGCGATACCCCTCTGCCTTAGTGGAGCAGCTGCTGATGGACACTTGATAGGCATCACTAAATTGAGTCCAAGTCCATTTTTTGTGTTACTTCATTTTCAAAACATTGTCATTTCTAGTGGTTCCAGAGATGTCTGTCTAGACAGCTCTTCTGTTTCAGTGCAAAGCTCAGCGTGATAAACATGACCACATGGCATGCCCTTATTTATAGTAATTCAATGTATGGGTGTTTTTCCAGGCTTTAAATCATGTCTAAATCACCACTTTTTCAGACTTTATACGGGGCAGACAGACCAACAGAACAGCCTCACTTAAAATTTGAGGATGGTATGTCTGAGAGCTGACCTTTTGTCTAGCGAAATCTGCTGCACTCTGACCCCTTTGCCAACAGTCACACTGATTGGTACATCAAGTGCAAGAGAGAATCTGAATATGTTTCTTTCATTGCTGAAATGTGGCAGCCCATTTGACTTGATTGTGATAACCCATCAGGCAAATTGTAAACTGTGCATGTCCTCAAAGTTGAATTCTGCTCTTATCAGCTGAATTACATTCTTTCACTACTTGCATTTATTGATCTAGAAAGCTTACAGTCAGAAGGTGTAGCCTATGATTAGGATTATAGTCTGTTTCCCAGTATTGTTACGGGGCTCAATCAGGGTGAGTTCACCTGCGGCTTGCCTTGTTGGAAGGTGTGTCTGCATTTCACAGATGTTCTTTCTTTATCTAATATTGGTTACATTTTAACTTTGACCCAAAGCTACTAGTGTGGTTCAACTGTTGACCTACACAGAGCCTTCTTTGGATGCTCTTTCTCACCCCAGAGAGTCAGCGCGTGTATATAGGCATCAGAACTGGACAAAGCACCTCTACATGGCTGAAGATTAATTTTAAAAAACGTTGACCTCAGAAGTGGGCAGAATATGTCAAGTAACAGAATCTCTTTATCCATGAGGAGTGTATACATCTTCCAAGACTGTTTACCCTTTTTCAGTCGGGCTAAAGCCAGACGTCGTGATTTGGAGGTATGTGCTTGTTGCTTTTATCCAATGGATTGATTCACAGGGTGCTCCAAGCACTATCTGTTCATGCCACTCGAGTTAGGAGAGTATCTCCATCACAGACTGTGGTTTTTGAAACCCTTTGACCAATGTTAGGTTCCTTTCGCACTCAGTGGTGTCAGTAACAAGACTGTAGATTATCGTTTATGAAAGTAGGAGGCGTTTACCTGCTGGGGTCCAACATCTCATTACCAAAACCACGATATGGGCACAATTTTAAATGTGTTGGCTCCATGGTCTTGGAAAATAATTTATAATTTGCAAACTACCAACATTTTGGGACAGTCTATAATTAAAATAAAAACAATTAAGTTTATAAATCTGTTTAATCAGTTGTAGACTGTCATCAGACTCGTGGAGATTATAGTGAACTAAACTTTTTATCAATGTGCTGATTTCTCTATCAGCATCATAAGACTGCAGACTCGACACACTTATCTTATCTTAGGTGCAATTTGTAAAGCGCACTGACGCCGAAGCTTCCTGGCGCTGATAGATAGAGTGAGTGAGGAGGGAGCGCAGGAAGCGGAAACCTAGAACTTCCTCTGTTGTCTGCAGCCTATTTTCCAAAATTTGAAGCATTGTTAACTTTTCTTTGGTTGAACGCTCAGGTAATCTTCCACCACGTCAAACAGTGCCTCTTCCTTGGCTTATCACTCATTTTATAAAAAGCAGGAGACTTAAGCAGTGGGGTTTGGCAGATACAGCTTCTTTCAGCTGTAAAGCCATGGCATACAGGGAAGTTTCTGGAACATCTTCTGCTGCTAGTGCACAGCACGAGGTCCCCTGCACAGGAGTGATGCAGGCAGCAGAGAAGAAATCCAAAACCTCCACTGTATGGGAATTCTTCATCCACCCCCGAGGACACGAACAAGCTCCTTACCAGGAGGGTCACATGGAAACTCTGACCAGAAGCTGAGCAAAGACCAGAGAGTACTCCACTCCTTAGGCACTTTAACTATGAGAAAACATCTGAGGTCCAAGCATGAGCAGGAGTGGTTCTCTACCCACCGGATGGGCTGGGCACAAAATCTGGTCATAGGTCATGCCTTGCAGCTAGCACCCTTTATGCATGGCTGAAGGCTGTGAGCAGAGGTGGTGGGCCACCAGCTGTAGGTTGGGCACAGGGCTATGCACAAGCCATAACTCACTCACTATAGGCTATTATTCTGGCCTCACAGTATTTCTACCAATAAGTAACAACATGTGAAAGCACAACATAATTCAATAGTGTTTGGGGCTGGGAGTGTCCCCTCTATGGTGAACAGTCAATCAATCATCAATCCGGATTTGTAAGGCATGGCAAATCACAAGTGTGGGTCTTGAGGCTCTGGGGAACCTTGCTGCTTCCTGGTGATCTAGTTCATTCGAACAGCCAGGTCTTGAGTGTTTTCCTGAATTGCTGGAGCGTGAGGGTGATGCTGAGATGCAGGGGTAGGTTGTTCCAGTCATTGTCCGCCAGGTGTGAGAAGGAGCGCACTTCACTGTTGACTCAGTGGATTCAGGGGAGTGTCTGCGAGGTGGAGGGGGGCAGATCTTAGGTATGTGGTTGGTTGATGGAATGTTCATTGTAGCTTCTTGAGGTGGTGTACAATGTAGGTCTGTCTGCGGAGGTAGAGGATGCGTCTTGTGACTATGTTTTGAATTGTTAGTAGTCTGTTCAGAAGGCGTGCAGTGATTCCTACATAGTGTGTTCCAGTAGTCCAGCTTGGTGGTGAAGATGGCCTGCATGGCGGTCCTTCTGGCGTTGACTTGGAGACACCAAGAGATCTTTTGGAGCATGCACCGGGTGTGAACCAGACAGATGAGAATGAGTTGACCTGTTTCTTCATGGATAGTTTGCTGTCCAGGATGATGCCGAGGTTGCGGGTATTGTCTGTCTGGGCGGGGAAAGGGCCAAGTTCAGCATGCCACCATGCATAGTTTCATGGCAAGGTGTTGTTCCCAAAGATGAGCACTTCTGTCTTGTCCATGTTGAGTTTGAGACACTTGCCCTTCATCCACTCTGTGGCATTCATCATGCAGTTTTGGAAGCTGACTTTGGTGGTAAAAGGGTCTTCTGACAGTGAGAGGAGGAGGAGGAGAGCTGGGTGCCATCTGCATAGGAGATGATGTTCAGTCCGTTCAATCTGACGGTGTCAGCCAGGGGGTGGTCATGTACGTGTTGAGGGTGAGGCTGAGGGACGAACCTTGGGGGACGCAACAGATGATGATGATCATGCATTCTGAGGTAAGCGGTGGGAGACAGATACTCTAGGTTCTTCCGGTGAGGTGCGTGGCAATCGATTTGAGGGCGTCTCCCTGGATTCTGATGTGGTTGAGTCTGTTGATCAAGATATGATGGGAGACTGTGTTAAAGACTTCTGATAGGTCCAGTAGGATGGGGCTGCTGTTTCAGGATGTAGTCTCTGTGCTACGGTTAGCTCTGAATCCTGATTGTGAGGGGTCCAGGAGGTTGTTGTGTTCCAGGTGTTCGTGAGTTGCTGGTTGATTGCCTTCTTGAAAGCCTTACCTGGAAAGCAGACCAGGGAGATGGGCTGGTTGTTCGTTCGTTTCTGCTAGGTCAGCAGAAAGTATCTTCAGGAAGGGCCTCACTTCAGTGTGTTACTAGTCCTCAGGAGGCAGAGGTGATGGAGGCGTTCGAGACTCTCTTGAGCTTGTCCCCAGTCATTTTGCTCCCGAGGTTGAAGATGGGATGGGGACAGGGGTCTGTGGGTGCTCCTGAGTGCAGCGAGTTCATGATGGATCTAGTGGCTTGTTGTGAGTGGGTGCCAGTGCATGAGCAAGTGTTCGTGGGTGTGAGCAGGTTGATGCTGTCAGTGGTGAAGGTAGATGGATGCATTCTTCTTATGGAATTAGTTTGCCAGGTGGTCACACAGTTCTTGGGAAGGGGTAATTTTGTACCCGGTGGCTGCGGGGTTGGAGAACTTCTTCATGATGGCGTAGAGCTCCTTGCTAGGTTTGTGATGGCTTCAATGCGGTTTGCTTGGGCATTCTTCTTTCTTTCTTGAGGCAGTAGTAGTGTTTAGTGCTGTTTTAAAGGCAGTGCAGTCTCCTGTCTCCTGTCTCTTTTACTGGTGTGCCACTTCCTTTCTAGTTGTCTGCAGTTGCATTTGGTGGAATTCAACACCACAGTGAATCAGGTGGCTCTTCTGGTAGGTCCTTTGGATTCAGCTGGTATGAAGGAGGCAGTTGTTTCCGCACATTCTGAAATCCACTGGGAGAAATTCTTCACAGCCTGATAAGAGGTGGTTGTTGTGCATGGGAGGTGGGAGTTGAGTCTTGTTCCACTGGTATTCTACTTTTTCCAGTTTCTGCACGTGAAGCTGGGGGCATGGTGCCGGAGTTGGTAGGTCCTGAGATGGTGAAGCGGACGCTGTAGTGGTTTGTCCAGGTGAGACTTGAGTGTACTTTACTCTGTCGCTTGATGTGAAAATGGGATGAAGCATGTGTCCTACTATGTGGTTGGGGTCAGTGGCAAATTGCTTGAGGTGCGAGGAGATCAGGGATGGCATAGCAGAAGCTTGGGCATGGTGGTCTATGGGCAAGGGTGCCTCTGATGGTGCTTTTCCCATCTGTGTGGAGTTGGAAGTTAAGCTGCTCCATTATCGGGGTGGAGATGTCTGCAGAGTTCGTGCACCTGATGGGTCCTTGTAAATCATGGCAATTCCACCTCCGTGTTTGTTGGTTTGGTTCCAGTGTGTTATCTTGTAGCCGCCGATGTCTGGCACAGATGCTAGCTAGTTCAGGGAGATCTCTGTGAGGAAGATGACATCTGGGGTGAGGGATGCAAGGAATGTTTTCTTCCCTGAGTGCCAGTCTGCATGTATCTGGTATCCTGGTTTCACACTAGTCTAGTGTGCTCATAAAGCCCTAATCCCATTCCTTGAGCTGAGTAAATGTTTGTCTGTCACTGAAGTTAAGGCCTTCTGTCCACTCATGTAAAGTTCCACTTATGTGTGCTTTCAAAGATCCTAGCACTAACATCTCAAGTGTATCTTGTGCTGTTTATGTATGTGGGCTGCATGTTTTATGTATTATGTATATGAGTGAACCAGAATAATGTAGTTATGTGGGATCCATTTTGGATGCCCCCTGGCTGTGGGCACAAGATGAAGGTGAGGTTGTTTTACTAAACAGTGAAAGTAGATTAATGACCTTCCTGAACCAGGTAGGAGGAGATCCAAACAATGAAGTGGGCAAAGAGGAGACAAGGCTGCTTTAGAAATTAGATAAGCATTTTTCTGAGCAAGGATCTGTTGGTCAGTCTTCCTGTAGCACTGCTATTTGGGATATGGCGGAGTTGAAGGGCAGGTCTGCAATCTCTGTTCAAGGTAAAACTGAACCCTTAGGTGAGGCAATCCTGTTTTGTCCTCTGTTCACTTGTCAGGGCGACTAATGACCAGTTGTAGAAAGCTCATACCTCTTTGTGCCTATTTGGTCGATCCCACATTTCCTGTCTGCTTTGACTGTATAAAAGTGGGACCCACTGACCCACTTGTTATAGTTCGTAGTTCTCTTTGATCAAGTAAAGGAGTGCTGCGAGGAATGTTGTGCAGCCAGAGCTGGGATGTGCTCAGATTCCAGCCTGCCTGCTGAGAGTGGCAAAGAGTATGTCAAGCCTGCAGGACGAGTGACTTTCAGGAGGAGTGAGGTGCAGTGTGACTGCGGTGCATTTCCTGGTCAGCATCTTGAAGGCGTGATGCAACCTAGATGCTACACCTGAATTTGTTGATGACCGCATGCCCTGAGTTGTGCCAGGTGACCGAGTACATAGCTACCTGAGCTTCTGTGCTAAGTGAGCAATAGTGGCGTGACCTGCGCTGCTGTGCCAGAAGCACCAAACTGTGGCATGACCTGAGCTGGGGACTCCCCACCCATCACCTTACCTACTGCAAAGAACTTCCCTGACCTATGGATACAATCTTCATGCACCACCGGTACTGCTTAAACCCAGCGCCCCAATCAGGACGACCACCTTCCACTCAGTCACAGAAGTAGGAGAATGGCAAAGCCAGCAGGAAGCAGAAGAGTTGCCAGGACTGAGCCCATTCAGCAGCCTCATATCTGTTTTTAGGTGTGGAGCTGTACAAAGGCCCAGAAACTTTATAAGAGTTTTGGAGGTAAAGGTGTACATGAGCAAATTGATGCTAGATCGTGCCCGAGGAGTGATCCATCTGAGTCGCAGGAAGAACCTGGGACCATATTGGTGTGAGATGCTTACGGACTCTAACTTCAGAACAATTACTTGAATAAATCTATGTGTGGTATTTACTCCTAGTGTGTAATACATATATTTTTGCTTTGAATGTCAAATACTGGTCTGGGCAATCCTTTTTTTAATACATGTTTGTATGTTAAGGGCTGAGCTCGAGCACCCCGACACCACCAACCCGAAGAGCCTTCACTACCGCTGAGAGTCAATGCTTAAGAGGTTGTACTTGGTCCAGGTTGCAGAGCTATTTTAGGAGTAACCCCGGGACATCTGAAGCTAATGACCTCATTCCCCACAGTTGAGGCTCAGTGGCTCCTGCTTCCCGCGTCACCTATTGAATAGGGTCTAACAACAACACATACTCAAACCATTACATAATAATGTATTCGTAGTTATCTGCTAACTAGTTAGTGTTAATGACGATATATGTAATCTCTTCTGTAAGATTATTTGACATTTTAATTGGCATCTGTAGCATCAAGAATGAAGTCACGCGCACTGCATTTGGTGTGCAAGTGTGGTTTACATGGCCATTGTGTGAGTTTTTTTATTGCATAGATAACTAGAATTGTTAATTTATTGTTTTAACTGGAATGTTAGTGGTTTTTAGATTTTATTTCATGACTATAACTTCACTTTAACACTACTGTGAATTTCTGTTTTTGTAAGTGTACACTGATGTGTTCTACCCAAGCGAACAATAACTTTTTTGTAAAAGTTCCCTGCGAAGTAATGGTACTCCAGATGTAGTGGCCGCAATGTAGTGGCTCACTACTATATGTAAAGCTCTGCTGCTTCATTCTAAGATTTCCTTTCCATGTGCTAACACTGCATTGGACATTCTGCAGGGCTGCAAGTATCTGGATGTACATGGGGGACAGCATGCTCAAATTTAAATTAACAAAACAGAAGCAGGGATTAACAGTGAAGGGGTGTACATTTGAGAGGAGTGCATTCTAGCATGTATATTGCAGGGATTCAGCCAGTAGTCTGTGCTAGAGAGTGTGACTCTCAGTGGGATTCTTGCTACAGGGATGATATTGGAGCCTTATCTTGAACTCCATGAGTAAATTGCATAAGGCAACTGAAAGACATTGCCCCTGTACCCCTGATTCCTCAAAGGTGGTCCTGTCAAGTCTATCATCATTAGTTATCAACAGTCAGGCTGATGGTGTCTCAGGCTATCACCCACAATTACTGTGAGGCCCTACAAATACCTACTGTCCTTTTGGAACACCTGGCTGTTTGAGATTTGGTAGTGAGTCTGATGGTTCCAGAAGTCGCCCACAGCCTTCAGGCATGATGCCAGTTAGAAATACATCATTGCCTTTAAGGACATTAAACACTTTAGTAAGTGGACATCCTTTCCATGCCAACATTTCGTGTCTCCTGAGGCGGAAGCCGGGAGCTAGGCCAGCTACTTTTAAAAAAATTTGAGTCACTTTGTATTGTACCTTGCAGCACTTACTTTTCACTCGCCTACCTCCACCCACGTCTTAGAAGCACCCGCGCAGCGGATATTAGCGCTGACGCGGACTTCAAAAACACTGAGCGGCTTCCCTCGCCGTCACCGGCGCGAAGCAAGGACACCCCCCTTGACGAGGCCACGCCCACAACAAACGCGCTACAAAAGCGCCGCTGATTACAAGCGACCCCAGAAACATTTCGTGTCTCCTGAGGCGGAAGCCGGGAGCTAGGCCAGCTACTTTTAAAAATTTTGAGAGTCACTTTGTATTGTACCTTGTAGCACTTACTTTTCACTCGCCTACCCTCACCCACGTTTTAGAAGCACCCGCGCAGCGGATATTAGCGCTGACGCGGACTTCAAAAACACTGAGAGGCTTCCCCCGCCGTCACCGGCGCGAAGCAAGGACACGCCCCCTTGACGAGGCCACGCCCACAACAAACGCGCTACAAAAGCGCCGCTGATTACAAGCGACCCCAGAAACATTTCGTGTCTCCTGAGGCGGAAGCCGGGAGCTAGGCCAGCTACTTTTAAAAAATTTTGAGAGTCACTTTGTATTGTACCTTGTAGCACTTACTTTTCACTCGCCTACCTCCACCCACGTTTTAGAAGCACCCGCGCAGCGGATATTAGCGCTGACACGGACTTCAAAAACACTGAGAGGCTTCCCCCGCCGTCACCGGCGCGAAGCAAGGACACGCCCCCTTGACGAGGCCACGCCCCCCGTTCCTCGCTTCCTGTCCCTACAAAAATGTGTCTCTATAGGATGCCCAGCGGACAAGCGCAGCGGGCGCGCCGTTTGCGCGCCGAAGGCGCGCCTAAGGCAAGCCTGTCTGTGCCCGTCCGTGCCTCGGCCGGGCCCAGGGCCTGTCATACCGTCCAATCTACGGTATGTACAAATAAAATACCTACATACACCAGAGATAAGATACTTGCCCTAAATCATGATAAAAATCACTGCCACAACAGGATTGACGCTGATAAGTGGTTAGGACCTGCATGCTGCTACATCTGCAGAACTCTCCTCACCCCGGAAAAACAGTCAGCCATGATGGAAAACGCGACCTCTCTCCGAGGAGCTCTGATCAATGCTAGGTCAATATGTAAGAATGGGGAGCATATTCATGACCTTATCACAGAGAATGACATTGACTTGCTATTTATAACGTAAACTTGGCTAAAGTCATGGTGCAACCCGATCATAGCCCAAACCGTCCCCCAAGGCTACCTCATCCAGAGGACCGACAGACAGGAACTGAGAGGAGGTGGCTTAGCCATTATCCACCGAGACTCTCTGAAATGCTCGACGTTCGAACTCTCGGACGTAAAAGGGGCAGAAAGCATGGGTTTCTGCTTTCAGATAAATGAGGAAAATACCTTTGCGGGAGCCCTAATCTATCGCCCCCCAGGACCTCAGAACGGCTTCTTCGAAAGTTTCGAAGATGCACTCAGCACCCTTACCCTGAAATACGCTAACTTTACAGTTTTAGGCGACCTAAATTTCCATCTAGATAAACCAAACGACCCCAATGCAATATGGCTTAACGACTTAACTGATATCCTGGGGCTGGAAATACTGACCAAAATGCCCACACACAAAGCAGGCCATATATTAGACTGCATCTGTACCAACATCAAAACTCTAACCGTCGAATCTCCCTTGATTCAAACCTTGACCGACCATTGGTTAATCCCCTTCAAACTTACCACCAAAAAGAAAAGACCTATTACTGTCAACCTAAAAATCGATGTTTCGATACAGAAAGACTGGAAAAAACTTGTCAACTCACCCAATCTGCACCTCATTGCAGAGGAATCTAAACCGTCCCTGACCGGGTGTACCGAAACTGACTATACCAACTTCTGTAAATGGGTCACAGATTTCTGTGGTCCGGCTAACTCAGAAAAAGTAAGGAAAAAACAGAATAAACAGTCAGCACCCTGGTTCTCACCCGCTCTAAAAATCAAACGTACAGAAGTCAGAACCCTTGAAAAGAAATGGCGCCATAACTATGATTCAACGGAAGTTCTTGCCTATAAAACCGCTAGGAAACAATATCATTCTATGATAAAAAGCGCCAAAAAAGACCATTTCCTAGAAGGAATCAATCAGGCAAACAACAAACAGAAAGAAATATTCAAAATAGTTGATGAGTTCATGAACCCCAGAATCCTCAGGCAAGAGATACCGCCTTCATTGGCACTCTGTAACTCCATAGCAAACTACTTCGAACAGAAAATACTGAACCTCACCAAAGACTTCCCAGACTCTCCAGAACCTCCCCCGTATGATAATTTAGGACTTACCAATAGCAAACCTCAGCTAAAAAACTTTACCCCCATCAGCCTCGACGAAACTCGACAAGCCATTCTCTCCAGCAAATCAGGCTCCCCTTTTGACCCGTGCCCCCCACTGCTGTACCACACTTTGGTAGACACGGTCAATCCAACTATAAACTCCATCATAAACTCCTCTTTGGCCACTGCTGCCATCCCATATGAATGGAAGCTTGCTGCTGTAAAACCACTGCAGAAAAAGCCCCTAGCTGATCCCACCACGCTCTCCAACCTTCGCCCAATTTCACTGCTTCCACTGCTGTTCAAACTTACTGAGGCAGCAGTAAACAAACAGCTGACTAAACATCTGGAGGAAAACCACCTCCTACACCCCAACCAGGCAGGTTTCAGGGCAAAACACTCCACGGAGTCGGCCCTTCTACATACAGTAGAGACACTTAAGATGGCACTGGATCAAGGAAAAAAGGCCGTCCTGATCTTGCTCGACCTGTCGGCGGCCTTTGATCCGGTCTCACACCCTGTATTAATTGGCCGCCTGGCAGAATCGGAGCTAGCAGGAACCGCCTTCAAATGGCTGAAACACTTCCTAAACAATAGGAAACAAGTCACCATACTAGGAAGCCACTGCTCAGACGAAAAAACACTAAAAACAGGAGTACCACAAGGCTCAAGCTTGAGCCCGGTTCTCTTTAACCTTTATATGACCCATTTGATTGAACTCATCACATCCTTCAACATCAGTATGATATCCTACGCGGATGACACCCAGCTCATCCTGGTATTGGATAACAACTCAACTAATGCAGAAGAAAATCGGAGAGACTGTCTCACTGCAACCTTTGAATGGATGAGAACTCACCACCTAAAATGTAATTCAGGCAAAACTGAAATCCTCCCTTTTGGCCAAAACAACCTTTTTTCCCCTAATCAATGGTGGCCCCAAGACGCCGAAGTACCACCCAACACCATCACGTCGGCCCGCAACCTCGGGATAAGGTTTGATGAAGCCCTATCCTTCAAGCAACAAGCAGGCACTGTGGCAGGGTCCTGCTTCAATATCATCAAAGGCCTCAGAAGGTTCTTTGACTTTCTCCCTCTGACAGCCAGAAAGACGGTAGCAGTAGCCCTCATCACATCGCGTCTAGATTATTGCAACAGCATCTATGCAGGTTCCAACAAAGCTGTTCTGCACAAATTGCAGATGGTTCAGAACGCTGCCGCCCGCCTAGTGCTAAGACTACCCAGGAAATCATCTGCCTCAACAGCACTTAAAACCCTGCATTGGCTACCCATCCACAAGAGAGTGCTTTTTAAAATTCTGCTCATCACTTTCAGAGCTTTCCACCAGTCGGGCCCCACATACCTAGCTCAAAGGTTTGGAAGATATTTTCCCTCCCGGTCACTCAGATCATCCAACCTAAACCTATTGACAGTCCCCAGATTCAGACTAACCACAAAAGGTGGAAAATCCATCGGAGTACTAGGAGCCAGAGCCTGGAACAAACTCCCACCCCAGATGCGTCTGATCCAGTCAGAGAACTTATTTCGAAAAGCCCTCAAAACATGGATTTTCAAGGCCACTGACACACTCTGCCTAGCGTTAATTTAATTTCACTCGCTACACCCGACTCTCACCCCTCTCCCCCCTCCCCTGGTCTGTTTAGGCAACTCTCCCTCTTTCTCATCTGTGACACGTGATGACTAGCGCCAAGATGCTCCATGGAGTGTAAGCTGCGCTCTATAAAAGCCTATTCATATCATATCATATCATTATAAGCCATTCTGTACCAGCCATTCTGTACCAGGAATAGTTGGGATTTTCCCTTTTTCTTGTATAAAAGAACAGGGGATTGAGTTCTTCAGTTGATTTGCTGAGATCTCCTAAGTGTTGTTGTAGCACCTCTGGAGGGTTGGTTTAGTGCATGGTGGGAATAAAATGGCAGTGTTTCCCAAAATAAGGAGTTTTACAGGATGATACTTTGTACATAATGATATTTTACTTTTGTAGTTTATGTGCACATAATATTGTATATATTTAATTTGTATTTATTGATGAAAAAAATTCTAATAAACTATTGTTCTACTTTGATGTTACTCACTTTCTTTGGCAACTCCTTATAAACGTTTTAGTGCTTCCTCCAGTCTGGTTAGCTAACAACATCTTGGGGACATTCAAAAAGCTTCCCTGGAAATGCATTCCGCCCGTTGCTTTCCGTTGGCTTTCTGATTTGTAGGCTGTCCAACTTGAGCTCGTCCCTTCCCTTGCCCAAACCTTATCAATCAATCATAGCATTTGTAAAGCGCACTACATACCCGTAAGGGTCTCAAGGCGCTGGGAGGGATGCTGCTACTGTTCGAAGAGCCAGGTCTTGAGGAGTCTCCTGAAGGTTAGAAGGTCTTTGGTCTACCGTAGGCGGATGGGGATGGTGTTCACGTCTTGGCGGCGAGGTGGGAGAATGATCTGCCGCAGGCAGTCACTCTTTGGATGCGGGGGATGGTGGTGAGGGCATGGTCTCCAGAGCGGAGCTGGCGGCCAAGGTGTAGAGGCTGAGTCATCTGTTGAGGTACGCTGGTCCGAAAGCGTGGAGTGCCTTGTGTTCGTGGGTGAGGAGCTTGAAGGTTATCCTCCTGTTGATGGGGAGCCAGTGCAGATCTTTCAGGTGGGGTGTAATGTGGCTGCGGAGGGGGATGTCCAGGATCAGGCGAGCATAGGCGTTCCGGATGCGTTGGAGTCGTTTCAGGAGTTTGGCTGCGGCTCCTGCCTAGATTGTGTTGCTGTAGTCCAGTCTGCTGCTGACTAGGGCCTGGGTGACCATCCTTCTAGTTTCGGTGGAGATCCACTTGAAGATCCTACGAAGCATGCGGAGGGTGTTGAAGTAGGAGGAGGAGATGGTGCTGACCTGCTTTGTCATGGAGAGTGTGGATTAGAGGATGACCCCAAGGTTTCCTGCGTGGTTGGGGGGGTGGTGGGGGCTCCTGGTGCCATCGGCCACCAGGAGTCGTCCCAGGCCGAGCTGGTGGAGCCGAGGATGAGGACCTCCATCTTGTCTGAGTTCAGCTTCAGTCTGCTGTTCCTCATCCAGTCGGCGACGGCCTTCATTCCTTCGTGGGGGTTGGTTTTGCGGTGTGGGGGTCCTTGGTGAGCGAGAGGATCAGCTGGGTGTCGTCGACGTAGTTGATGATGTTTAGGTCGTGCAGTCGGGCGACGTTGGAGAATGGTGCCATGTAGACGTTGAACAACGTTGGCTGAGAGATGAGCCTTGGGGTACGCCGTAGATGATCTCGGTGGCTTTGGAGCAGAAGGGGGGAAACGGATGCTCTGGGTTCTCCCGGAGAAGAAGAAGGTGGTCCAGTCCAGGGCCTTATCTTGGATTCCGGCGTCATGGAGGTGTGCTCTTAGTGTGCATGGCAGACTGTGTCGAAAGCGGCTGACCGGTCCAGGAGGATGAGGGCCGTGGTCTCTCCGTTGTCGAGCATGATCCTGATGTCGTCGGTGGCGGCGATGAGGGCAGTTTCGGTGCTGTGGTTGCTGCGGAACCCTGACTGGGATCGGTCCAGGTGGTTGTTCTCTTTGAGGAAGCTGGTCAGTTGTTTGTTGACGGCCTTATGATGACCTTCACTGGGAACGGGAGCAGGGAGATGGGTCGGAAGTTCTTGAGGTCCTTGGGGTCCGCCTTGGATTTCTTTAGTAAAGCGTTGATCTCTGCGTGCTTCCAGCTCTCCGGGAAGGTCGCTGTCTCAAAGAAGATGTTGATGGTTTTCCAGAGGTGGGGTGCGATGGTGCTGCTGGCTTTGTTGAAAATGTGGTGGGGGGCAGGGGACTTTCGGAGATCCGGAGTGGACGGTGTTCATGATCTTGATGGTGTCGTCGTCCTTGATGTTGGTCCAGGCGAGCAGGCGGTTGGTGCGGGTGGTGGTCGGGGGAGCGAGGGTGTCGGCTGTTGCCGGGGTGATGAGCTGTTGTGGATGTCTTCGATCTTGCGATGGAAGAAGGTGGCCAGCAAGTCACACAGGTTTTGTGACGGTGTGATGTCGTTGGTGTTGGAGCTGGGGTTGGAGAGTTCCTTCACGATGCTTAAGAGCTCTTTGCTGTTGTGTACGTTATTTACAGTATCCTTTGGCGTTCTCCCTATCTGTGAACAGGCCTTTCAATCTTGTTCTTATCTTGTACATTTGCTGTGCATTCAGAGACTGAGGTCAAATGTCAGGCTCCATTTCCCAATGGAGCTTGGTGTTTACTTTTCTTTCTTTGTCTTCAAAATGAGAGGATGTATGTGACAATCATGCTGTGAAGGAAACAATTATTTTATTATTAAAAATTCACAATATGTACTCTACGACACTCTACCCTGCGACACTCTACCCTGCGACACTCTACCCTGCGACACTCTACCCTGCGACACTCTACCCTGCGACACTCTACCCTGCGACACTCTACCCTGCGGCACTCTACCCTGCGGCACTCTACCCTGCGGCACTCTACCCTGCGGCACTCTACCCTGCGGCACTCTACCCTGCGACACTCTACCCTGCCACACTCTACCCTGCCACACTCTACCCTGCCACACTCTACCCTGCCACACTCTACCCTGCCACACTCTACCCTGCCACACTCTACCCTGCCACACTCTACCCTGCCACACTCTACCCTGCCACACTCTACCCTGCCACACTCTACCCTGCCACACTCTACCCTGCCACACTCTACCCTGCCACACTCTACCCTGCCACACTCTACCCTGCCACACTCTACCCTGCCACACTCTACCCTGCCACACTCTACCCTGCCACACTCTACCCTGCCACACTCTACCCTGCCACACTCTACCCTGCCACACTCTACCCTGCCACACTCTACCCTGCCACACTCTACCCTGCCACACTCTACCCTGCCACACTCTACCCTGCCACACTCTACCCTGCCACACTCTACCCTGCCACACTCTACCCTGCCACACTCTACCCTGCCACACTCTACCCTGCCACACTCTACCCTGCGACACTCTACCCTGCGACACTCTACCCTGCGACACTCTACCCTGCGACACTCTACCCTGCGACACTCTACCCTGCGACACTCTACCCTGCGACACTCTACCCTGCGACACTCTACCCTGCGACACTCTACCCTGCGACACTCTACCCTGCGACACTCTACCCTGCGACACTCTACCCTGCGACACTCTACCCTGCGACACTCTACCCTACACCACTCTACCCTACACCACTCTACCCTACACCACTCTATCCTACACCACTCTACCCTACACCACTCTACCCTACACCACTCTACCCTACACCACTCTACCCTACACCACTCCACAACTCTGTATGCCACTCCACTGTAGGACACTCAAGCCCACTCTGACACTCTGCTCCATTCTACACCGTTCGACTCTACGACACTACTCCCTCCACAACATTCCACAACTCCACACCACTCCATTACACTCCACTTTTCTCCCTCTACACCACTCCACAACTCTATGCCACTCCATTACATCCCACTCTACTTTACGACACTTCGCGCCACTCTCCTTTACACCACTAATCTTTAGCCATGCTAAACCGCTGCCTTGCTGGTGTACAACATGGCTAAAACATATTGGCAAAGCAAATAGCTCTTGCAAAGGCAAGATCCATTGGCTCTGCCAAAGCTTGTTGAATAATAACATTCTTTCTGTTAGATTGATACTGAGGTTCTGAACTGTGAGGAGGAGGTAAATACACAACAACTGCATTTCTTCGGAGTCATTGTACATTTTTTTAAGTAAAAGCTGTAAATGTCCTTTTGCATTAATCCTTCATGGAAGTGTGAATGACCTTTAAAGGGCACCTCGAGGCGCGATAGGCCGGGGAGGGCCTTAAGCAGAATAATCTCATTCCGCCATGCCAAGCGCTAACATTTGTACTCGGATATGCCCTTAGTCTCCTGGAATGTGTGTCGGCAGTTTTAAAGCCAAGCATGGGAAGACTGCGTGAGTTCGCATGCATTAGCAGAGCCATTTGTAATCATATCAAATTCATAGAAGCAAATGGCGTGCAATGTTTTTAGCATATGATTTGTTCGAGATTTGGTTGTTAAGTTCCTTATAAAGTAGCAGTGCAGTGGCCCAGGGTAAACGTCTGCGTTCATAGTTTGCGCGACCATCAGTTCCCACCAGGCTGATGGCATGAATCAGTCACAGGGATGTGCCCTGGCATGCATTGGGCATTGCTGTTAACATTGACATCTAGAAGGTGATGGTCAGTTAGAATTGTTTTTTCTGTTGGAGTCACTCATATTATTTCTTGAGACCTAAAACGTAGACTTTATTCCATAGGTACCATTTAACATTTGTTGATTAGCCAAACGTGCTACATATATTTTACCCCAAGCTGTGCTCTTCTTGGTTGGTTTAGGGTTGTCTATTGACATCTTTACCTACTAGGAAACCTCGTGTTATCTATTCTTACAAAAAACACAATAAGAAAAAATACAAAGAGTGTGTGCCTTGACTTAGGCTTCTTAAGTCATTGGCTTTCATATGGTTTTCATGGTTGCATTGCTAGGGGAGGTTGTCCGTCACAGCCACGACATTTCTTGGATATGCTACATTGTCTCACGTGGTTTGCCGTTCGGTTTTGGTGTTTGGCATTAAGTAGATGTGACATGATGTGTACCTGGTAATTAAAATAGCGTGTGTGTTCTTTAATGTATTTACTTTGAGGAGACATTTTATGTGCTATTTTACCTTTATTTGCTTAGGAAGTGCTTACTGTTTGGATGTATTAGGCTTTCATAAAGACCACCGGTGGTGGTCACTGAGGTGAATCATGCCTCCTTCTTTGGTAGGGGCGGTCATGGCGATGCACTGGAGATAAGACTTGTGGTCTCCCTGGAGCAGAAATCACACAACAGTGTGCTTGAGCTTTAGGCTATCCAACTGTCCCTTAAGGCATTCCTGCGTTTCATCAGTTCAGTGGTACGTCAGTCCTGATGGACAACACGACCATAATGGGGTATGCCAACAAACAGGGTCCTTGATCTTACGTCTCCTATGCATGAAGGTTCTGATTTTGCAGTCTTTGGGTCAGGCTCACAATTTGTAGCTGATTGGGAACCATTTGGCTGACTTCCTGAATGTCAGGTTGATGATCTCAGTCAGTGTCATCTTTCCAATCACATGAGGCGTCTTCACCTGGAGGTAGCTACTTCCGTCATCACCCTGTGGGCAGCCCTTTGGCGGACCTCATTGCCACTCATGGGGAAACACACTGTCTGCTCTTCTACTCTGCCCTAGGAGACACTTTGTCTATGGTGGGACTTCTGTCTTCACTATGTTTTGCCCCATTCCTCTGGTTTCTGGGATTGTGTGGAAGCTGCATAAGGACTTTGCACAGATATTCTTGATCATGACTGACTGTTCATAGTGCTTGAAACTCATACCTTGTTTGCCTATCCTTCTGCCCTCCTATTTTGTTTCGACTCCATGCAGACCTCCTGTAACAGTGGGAGAGGCTGGCTTTGCATCAGAACCTTCAGAACCTCACCTATGATGCCTGCAGATTAGCACCCTGTTTGTTGGCATAATGTCTGGAAATTATCAAAAGTTTACAGTTTTCGCTAGTAAGGGTTATCTGTGTGCTCTCAGATTTTCTTTGTTTGCTAAATCATCTGTTGTTAAAGTTTCATATCATTATGCCTTTCTGAAGTGGCTGATCTATTTGTTTCTCATCCTCCCTTTTTCATGCTTCAGAGGGTCCTAAACCTGGTGCTCACACCTGATGGGTTCACCCAGTTATTCTTTGCCAATGCTTAACTTGTAGACCTTGATTACCATTTCAGCTTTGGGCGTTACGAAGTTGCAGAATTTGTCTGTTAGACCTCCTGTTGACTCAATTTTTCTGGCCCGACCCATCCTTTGGACTATGGCTTAATTCCTGCTGGAGGTGGTTTCCCAGATTCACGTGGTCGGTGCATCACTACTGATATTTTGCCCCCAATCTCCCACCAACGAGGAGCAGAGACTGCACTGCCTGGATTCTCCTAGGACAATAGTGTATATGTTGGCAGGACCCATGAGCACTGGGTTTATAATAACCTTTTCTTCAGCTGTGCTAGTTCCAAGAAAGGCAAGATAACTCAGAAGTAGATGATTTACAGCTGGATTGTGCTGCGTTTCAACCTCTGCTATGCCCTTGCCAAGTAGTACCCTCTGAGGGCATTGGGGCCCCTCCCACCAGGATGACAGCTATTTTTTTGGCATCGACCAGGGATGTTCTAGTTCTAGATATTACCAAGCTGTAGTGTGGATTTCGGTACATAACCTTATCAGGCATGGTTTGACTATCTCCTCAGAAATGCAACCGTAGAGGTACCACTTGGACATTGGTTCAGAGGTGAGGAATCTGCCGGCAGAAGTATTCATCAGAAGAACAAATTGCCTACCTTTTGGTAAAGTTTTTTTCTGTTAGGTTCTCCTTCTGCTTGTAGATTCATCACCAATCCATCTGCCTCCACTTTCTGAGAACTAGTTATGGGACTACAAATAAGGTCCCAAGTTACAGTGAAGTTCCTACTAGTCTAGTTAACTTCTTCTGGGCACGATAAAAAGCCAGAGAAGTTAGTGCTCCGAGTTGGTGCCTTATACAGCTCTCTGACGTCAAATCCAGGGCAGTCAGTGCAGCACCATTAGCACAGGAAAGCTCTTTAAACTTTCCAGATCTCGTCAAGTACCTGGAGAATATTCAAGAGGGGAAATATGCAGGTAGAATATCACCAAGATAGATAGCTACCGAAGGATCTGAACTCCTTCTTCACCTTCATGTTGCTGCATCATTGCAGGGTTGGACACAGGCTGAACCCTTTGCAGAAGGCATAACTTTACCCGCTTGTTGCACCATGCAGTGTGTGTCCAGGCTATGTTTGTAGAAAGCATGATTTTACCTCTTTCTTGCCCCTTTGCCAGGTTTTACAAGGCATTTTCCGGTTGCAGCACCGATGTAACAGTCTCACTAATGGCAGAATACCACTAGGTTTAAACTGGAGGGAGCACCTGTCGGTTACTAGCATAGCAGTATGTTAGAAACCAATTCCTGTTTGTAGGAGTAACAAAAGTTAAAAAGGGATTGTAAGACATTTCTGAAACCTCAGTCATGTAAAGGTAAAACGTTGATAATGTTCAGACTCTAGTGTGATGACTTAAAGCAATTTTAGACGAGGGGAGATATGGTGAGAGATCACCATAACCTCAAATTTAGAGTTGTAAATTCATCAACAATGTTAGACTGTTTCTTTTTATTATTTTGTGTATATTTGCTATTATTGACTTTTAAATTGATCTGCACTAGATTGCATTGTTTTGCAGAAAGCATCACTTTATGTATTAACGTACTAACAATAAATATTCTGACCTCCTTTTTGCAGTAGAATTAGCAGCTACAACTGTGCTTTCCAAATTCAAATATATTCATGTTTAGGCATTGATTATATAAACACTTCCATAGATACACTATATTGATTTTGAAGGCAAAAAGTATTTCCCTACATATTCCTTTACACAGTAATGACTGAGTGTGGGTCAACCTATTTAACGCAACACATGGCCATGACCAGCACATAGTGTAACACAAACATAACCCGAGGACCATTACAGAGTGGCTGCTACTTTATGGCTATGCATTAATATTAGGGCTCTCTGTCTTATATTTCATTTTCATTTTCATTTCCCTCTGTATTCATAGATATTTATTTATTAGCCTTTTAATTGCACATGGCATATTTATGTAGTGAATAAATGTTGCTCACCTGGTTGCCAAACCTTTCCTGTGCCCTGACCGCCTGCAGCTGCTGCGACCAAGATAGAAATCTCACCATCTGTTAGGAGGTGGGAACTCTCCCAGGAGTCAGAAACAAAGGCCTGCCTAGGTGGGAGGTGCCACCTCCCTCCCTGACAAGGATAGTAAAGTGGCACATCAATGCAGTGAGCTTCGAAGCTCCCATCTCAGACATGCAACCAGGCTTCCTCCCAGAGAAGGAAAAAGCCAACCCTCCTGCCCCAGGCACATTTGTAACTCGGATAGGCGAGAAAATGAGATAGTCAGGAGGTGTTCATATCCCCTAAGGTGGACTGCCTGGTCTATACAGCCGACGAAGGGTTCTGCAGTTTTTAAAAGAGTAGAATAGAGGCTTCTGTGTAGAAAAGGTGTCCCACTCCACAGGAAGTGGTCACCTAAGGGGCAGATAGGAAGCTGGGGCTAGTAGCCCATTGGCTACTAGCTCACACATCCCTAACTCCCTTAAATCTAGGGTTTAAGGGGCTCCTATGGCAGGAGAGCCTCAGATCTGATCGACTTCCAACCAGAGGACTAAGAATAGATCCAAGTCTGCAACTTCAGAACATGCACAAAGAAATGGCACCAAAGACTGCACCTGTGGCAACCACCCAGCAACTGCACAACTACGACTCGTCCTGAAGCATAGACCAGTTCCAAAGGATAGAGGAACCCCACAAAGAGCCAAAGGCAACTCCAGAACTCCCTTGGACTAGAGGTTCTAGTTGCCTGCAGGCAGAACCGCACCCAGATCCAAAGCATCACTGGCCATTGGGTCCTCCAAAGGAATTGCCCAAACATAAATGGTCTTGCGCATTGTGGGAAATGTAGTCCTGACCTCCAGCAAGTTTCATGTGGCTACTGTTTTCTGAGCTTGCCACTGCCAAGGCTTGTTTGTGGCCAGTCCGGCTACTACTACCTTTGTTTGACGCTGTGCCTCAAGGGAACCTCGCAGAATCTTCAATGTGATGCCTCTTTGACCCCATTGTCAAGATTTTGCACCCATTTCCTCACTAGCACCATTTAAGCGGTAATACCTGCACCTGTGGCTTCCTTTCTTCAGCACCAGGGACAGCCAGGACTACTTTGCATCCGGGTTCTATGAGCCAGGTAAAAATCAACTGACTGTTGGAGCCTGATCCTGGGACTCGCATCACCTTACCTCCTACTGGTTTCCACTGAACTCGACCTGCAAGTGACCTATTTTTTTGAGTGGATTTCCCCATTGGCTGCAACGTTATTGTTTTGTACGATTGAAATGCACTGACTTATTTTTCCTTTAGAAATCCATAACTACAGTTATACTCATCCGATTGTCTTCAATTTAATGTCTGAAATGATATAAAAATATGCTTTATCTTTATAAATTGGTGTTGGATTTCTTTCGAGTCGTTTCAAATACTTATTGTCCATGTTGATACTCTGAAATACTTCGCACATGTTTCTCTAGTAAAGCCTGACTTCTCTGTGCCACACTACCTGGACTGAGCTAGGGACTTTTCGGGGCAATGTGAGATTATTACATAGTGCAGCCTAACCAGCCTCATTGCATACTAATCCACTTTCCTAAAATGATTTTTCAATACGCCTCCCCATATTCTACTACAAGTAAAATGGAGAAGCAATACTTTTGAGACCATACTTGCACTCAGTTGTAGTAGAAGGGCTGACTGCTGTGATCAGTTACTTCAATGGGTTCAGTTTTAAGGTCAGGCCTTGCTGCTCAAGGTTCCCTTCTCCCAACATGACAACACTCCATTGTCTGGGGATTTGTAATGTAATGTATGTAATGTAATGTAACGCATACTTGTAGAGCGCAGACTGTCACCCAGAGGGTATCCTGGCGCTTTGACGCTGTATATACACCTGCGCGAGGCGCCATTGCACTGCCCTAGGGAAAAGATGGCATTTAAGTCCTTTTTTAAAGGAGGACAAATCCTTCAAGCTCCTCAAAGAGAGTGGCAGAGAGTTCCAAAGCTTGGCGGCGGTGAAGCCGAAAGAGCGGCCACCCATTCTCACCCTTTGAATTCTGGGAACCGTTACCAGAAAGCATTTGAGGAAAATACGTGCATTTCATCACTCATTCGAACTTTATGGTCGACGCCTTGGAATATCCTATTAAGTGAACTCACAGTATCCCCCTTTGGCATTACAGCTCTGCTGAACTGTTTGCTAGCAAGCTCTATGACACTTCATTTCTTTTCATACTTTCAGTAAGGATAAAAATAAATGTCAGTGGCGTGTAGAAATTGCGGATGCACCCTTAAACGTCTGTCATAGGTTTTTTCCCCGCTATCTGCTGCCTTTAGCAGGACCACCACTTTTTCCACAATGATGAGAGCTTGAAACAGATATGCTAGAGCAGGAGGGGATCCCCCTATGTCCGCTTCTCTCTCCATTTTAGATTTTGATGAAAAAGGGACCCCGTATTAGGAGTCCGCCCACAGAGACACACCTGTATTTAGTTAGTTTGAAGACTTCTGCTGTCATATCGTCATCTCTTTATTTGAGGACCCATTGTTATTATATTCTGTGCTACTTTGAGGGTGCCTATGTTTGTTTCATTTTATCATACGATATTTGTACTTCAGTTTGACTTGTGCATGTTTGTATTTTGGTGCCTTGTTTCTGGCTTGGAAAGCATGGTTATGTTCTCCAAGGTCTTACCTGAGTGGATCGTCTTCAAGGCATAGTGTTCCCAACTGAAGGAAACCGGTGAACGGTCGCTTTCCCTGGCTTTTTTTTTTAACAGTTTTTTTTTTTTTTCCCGTTATCCCCAAGGCAGATATTTGTCCCGAAGTCCAACGATCACCTACACTAAATAATCTACTCTTTTAAAGTCATTCTGCAACTATGTCTGTGTTCATTCACTAAATGTTCAAGTTTAATGCAACTGCAGTATAGCCTTGCACCTGTTGCGAATTGTCAACTATGTTTTGCAAATTTAGTAAACTTACAGCTCCATCCAAGAACAGATCAAATCTTTTAAAGCCATGCTTATGTACATGTGTGGCTTTTGCGTAACGATGCTTTAATTTAGTACTGTAGGATGTCTCACCCAACTCAGGCACAACATGCAAAAAAGGTACTGTGTAAAAGGTAATAAGTAATCATTTTTCCCCCAGTTGGCTTTACCTGGAATTTAATGGCTCCTGCATTCTACCACCAGGGTGACCGTATTTAGTTCAGAAGAGGAGTGTAGCAATGGGCTAAGCTTAACTAAACCTCTTAATGATTTTCAGAAGTCGCCGGCCACTGAAAATTTGCTTCTGTGATTTGAGCTCTAACGAACATCACAACATTTGCGAAGTATTTCTATAGGTTTCATATGTTGTGTAATGCTCTGGGAATTGTTCTGGCTTAATTTAGTGTTTTGTAAAATGATTTTGTTCAAGTTGTTTACAGATGTACGTTTTTTAATCACAGATTGAACAAACACGGAATGAGTTACTACAGGAGAGAGCTGCTCGGCAAGACCTAGAGTGTGACAAGATTTCTTTGGAGCGACAGGTGAGGCAAACTGACTCGCATGGCCAGATATGTCGATGATATATTTTTTAGGGCACTACAAGAGCACGGCTGTTAAACAAGTAACCTGCATGATTTTAAATAAATGAAAATTGTCTATCTATATATTTATGTGAAGTGTTGACAACATTAAGACATTTGCATTGGAAGTATCAGAAAGAAGTTAATTTAACCCCTAAATATTCTGTAACAACGTTAGAGTAATATCTAGTCCTAGCATTTATTTAGATTGGGTCTAAAGGCAGCTTTAGAGGTAGCCAGTCTCGTGTAATAAAAAAGATAAATACAAATTCCATATTAGCATAGATAACGGGGCTTTGGGAAAGTCATATGTATTCGTCTGTTCAGCTGTCAATCAACTTTTGCTTTAACCTGCCACAGCTTTCAACACAGAGCAGTAGGTCAGTCCCTCCTTAGCCACTGAATTCTTTCAATGTGAATGATTACTTTTTACCTGATCACATGTGCACTTCTGTGCCAAGGATCGCAGGCTAATACTTTACTTTGAGAATGTTTTTGTTTAATTTCTGTATCTTTTTTTAATCATCCTAGTGTGCTTAAATTATGTCTACAGGCTGCAGTAGTCCAAAGCCTTTGCACCAATTAGGATCATGTGCATTAAAACCAAAAAGGGGTTCTGTACCTGTTCGGAGTACAGATGCCTGCTGCTAGGAAGCAGCAGTACTGTTCTTTTAAGATTCTGTGCATTTTAATTTTTTTAAATGTATGAAAAGCATTTGGCTGGGTACACATTTATGAGGTGGCGTTTTCTTTTTTCCTTTTTATTTTTGTGGCATATGCTAGCAATAAAAATGTAAGAAAGATGATCACTGGGCAAAAAGGGGCCCCCTGTAAACTCGGATATAGGGCAGACAGGTCGGGGAAATAAAGTCAATGCGAAACAAGGAACAGTCTAGCCCTTCACAAGAATAAACACGGCTCTATTCAGAGTCCTTTGATAGAATCAGCAGTAGTGAGCTCACTGCGACCCAGAACAACATGGATTGACTCAGATACAATTCATTATCAAAAAGTAGATTTATATTTTATTGCATTATTTTCAAAAAACGAGAATCAATTAACATTTTTACAAAATATGATACAATTCAACGGGTCATCACAAAAATAGTGTCCTCAATCGTAATTCAAGAACGGTCCCAAGCATCCCAAGACTCATTCTGTGAGTCATACAACAAACTCACACATTCTTCCCAGGTCATCTATAAAAAAAATATATATATTCACACATACTCCCACATTCAAAATCTAATCAATAAACATCAACCTATGGTTAACAGATGTTATACATAAATATAAGGTCCTGCGGAGTTTCAAGATGGAAATTGGAGACTAGATGGCCAAGATACAGGACACTTTCATAGCGCCAACGCGCGTTTCGGTGCTCGGCCAGATCGCTAGGCCGCACCTTCGTCAGGGCACACAACAGAGTGGGGGAGGAATGGGACAGCGGAATCAGCAAACAATCTGTAACGCAAAAAGTTAGTTTCAACATTTTAACATCGTCCATGCATTTAACAGTGATACAAATACTAATCATTTAATTAAAGATTAACATGATTGAAAACTCGTTTTAGGTACAAACAGTGAGCTCAGGCGAACTGCTTAAGCACTTTAGATACAGTTAAAAACGAATGAAGGCATCAACTAGACCCAAAAAGTAAAAACCCTAACAAATCTGACTGTGGCCAAACAGCCACCGGGGTTCGGACATCATTTATACATAATAAAACATGCAACATATTTTAAGCTGGCACTAAGGCTAAAGGGAGAGATTTTAATTCCCTATCCTCGGTCAAAGAAAAACCGAAATAGCACAACCCTTCACATCGGAGGCCCTCACCCAAAGGCCAAAAGTTCATTCATGAGGGTATAGCAGAATCTATACCTACAACAAAGGAAAAACGTTACAAATTCTCAGGAGCAGTACGTCGGATTGCAGCAGGCTAAGCAAGATATGTTGTAGGGGCAACGGTGGAGACGGGTATCGCAAAAAGGTTTTCAAAAGAACACAAAGGCTGGATGGGAAGAATTAGTGTAAAGGATGAAAGGATGAATGGATAGGTTTGGAGATGGATGGATATATAGGTTGGGATAAGAAGGGTGAACTCTCCTACAATCTGGCCAAGATCTGGAATTCCCTTCCCCTTTCAATCAGGTCAGAATCCAACCTACTTACCTTTCGAAGGCTGTTAAAAACGTGGCTTTTTAATAAAACTCCCACCTAACCCCTTCTGTTCCTTACGAACCCCACTCCCCCCTCCTCTGCTCAACCATCCAGTTTTCTAGAGCGCTGGGACGCCCCTGGGTAGCCATCGCGCTCTACAAATTCTCATTCAATTTGCTTTGTGCCAAAAGAGCTTTGGTTCGAAGTAGGGCTGTTTTCATTTTCTACTCACTTGCTGAAATACATATAGTATTGTGCCAAACAGCAGCAATTAACAGCATGGCATTAAGAAGGTGCAACTATTGCAAAAAAAGGAAATGTTTATATATAATCGCATTTCTCTTTCATTTTGTGTAATGTGTTTACCTGATTTGTTTACATAAACACATTTCTCATGTGTTTTGGTGTTTTGTTATGTGCTGCAACTAATATAGAAGTTAAGTATCATCATGTCTTGCACTTAGACCCACCCCTAACCCTGCCCCCTCACTACACCTCTAGCTAACTTTAATGAGTACCTGCACTTATTGTTTCCCATTTAAAGCACTGATGCAAACTCTCAACCCCATATTACAAAGAAGGGAGTCAACCGGCCAAATGCCTACAGGTATTTATAGCCCTAAAGAGGAATACACATGACCTAATAGGAATTGTCAGGAAAACCTGCCAAACCACCTATATGTGAAAAAAAAAAACGAAGTGGAAATGTACCAAAACACGTGTTATAGAACCGGATCTAAAGTCTGCTCCCTTTTAGGAAGGCACTAAAAACCTTCTTATTCTCCACAGTTTAGTTTCTCTCGTTCTTGGTTTATTTCTGTTGTGTTGTGTTTTACCATCTCCGAAAAGCGCCGGGACGCCTCTTGCCTGCGGCATCTGTGCGCTATACAAAATAAAATAACATAACATAACATGGCCAAAAACCTCAAGGAAAAGAAGCGGCCACAGAAAGGAATACACATGAAATGTCAGTTAAGCCTGCAAACCAGAACCAACTGCTAATATATGTTTTGGAAATCTTGGGCCATAACACCCCATAGGCCACACCATTAAAGTCCAAACAATAAAATGCTGACAATGTACGCCATTATGAAGTTGGCAAAATTCCCTGTCCTGAATGAGATGAAGAAACCATAAACAAGTGCCTGCACCCTCAAGCTATAGCACACGGCTGCAGACAGGCCGGCATACATACACAGGGAGTGGCGGCTCCTCCACCAGGGTGGAGGAGCGTCGCCACACTGCCAATGCAGCAGTGCAAAAAATAAAATGATGATAGGACGTTATTATCATTTTATTTTTCTATGTGGGACTCGGAGCCAGGTCGGGCGCGGCTGTGCTCTGTGATGCCAGAGCAGAGTGAGGAAAGGTTTGCACTCCTTGAATTGCGCATGACGGTTTGGCCGGCCTCTTGAGCTGGCCAAACTTTCATGCATACGTAGCAAGTCCTCCACAGAGCTGTGGTGAACATGCCCACGGAGAACATCCCCAGGCTCCCAGGTACTGTCTGAGTGGCGAAACAGGCCACTCAGACTGATCATGATGCTGCTCATGCAGCGTCATGATTGGCTGGGGGAGTATGGGAGGCTGAGTGTTACCAGCGCTACCACCCATCTGCTGTTCTAAGAGGACGGAGGAGTGGTGGCGCGGCAGCAAAGGTTACGCTTTTTTTTATCCATCCCAATCCTCTCCACTGCCCACCCCCCCTGTTCTGAGGCAGCCGCCACTGTACACAGGTGTACATCACCCCGCACACCAGGCAGACAACGCAGTAGGTGTAGCAACACAAGGGTAGGCCAGATTAACAATATATAATGAATACATGAATCCCCCCTTTGCATGCGCCACATGTGCCCGGGAGATGCCAAAACAGTGCCACCTTTTCCTGCCGCAGCACAAGCAGGATTAGAGAGGTGCTGCAGTGCAACAAGTGCACATCAGGCACTGCTCTGCCGCCGCTGAGCCATGTGCAGCTGGGAAGCTGTCAATGGACAAACGTTGACCAGCTGAGGGCCTCGGCAACACAGCCACAGCCTGGCTGGAGAAAGGCACAGCAAACCCCCAGCCGGTAGAACTCAGCCCTGGCAACAGGCACTCACATAATGAAAGTTGAGGGGGCACCCCTCTGGATTTAATCCGGAGCTCTCAGGCCTGAGTACTGTGTTGAGGGGGCCGCCTGCAGCTCGAGGTCTTCTGGGCCTGTGTTAGGCCCCTGGCAACAGGGCATGCCACCCCCACTGGAGGAAGGCACCGCTGACCTCCAACTGGGCAAAAAATGCATTCTGACATCCCATGGGACCCAGAACACTCACTGCATCAATATTAGCCTGCACCTCGCCAGGACCAACATCATCATGCCGGCCCCGCTGGTGAAAAGGAAGCCGCTGTTACTGCCACCAATCAAACCTTCGCTGGAGTGAGTGCGCCACTCTCGCCCCACTGTCTCTGCAGACACAAAAGACTAGGAGATGTGTTGGGTGCTTTTTATATTGGTAGCGGTGTGTCTTCTAGGCACAGGGGCCTCATTATGTAATGGAGGAAAGTGAGGGGGACGAGGAGGTAATGTAGAACATGTATTTGTAAAGCGCCCATACACCCAATGGTACCTTGGCGCCGAATAAGAGATTTTTATTGTTGACCTACTCTATGGTACTCATTTTATTGACATCAGAAGGATGAAAGGCTGAGGAGACCCTTCAAGATTTGAACCTGTGACCATGAGGTCGAACACAAGCCCCTACAGTGGACGCATTAGTCAACTAAGCCACCAAACCCCGCATCTCTGTGCTAGGGATGCGTTTTTTCATTCTTTCCTTTCAGCATCCATCTGTTTTCTGTCATCCTTGTGTGTTTAATCACCTCTAATATAGCTCATTGAAATCCACGTAGAGTAACAAGGAAAGTTATTCGGGTGGAGAGAAGAATTACATAATTAACTGAGCTATAGACTTTTAGAATGAATTACCCGATGAATAGGCTCAGTTCCTAGAGCGTCGAGTGCAACCCAAGAAGCTTTCTTTAAATGGATTCGGTCTGGGCCAGAAAGTTATTTGCGTTTATAACTAGGAGAATGACGGACTATTTGCTCCCTGGGCAGATGAAGTAACGCTTGAAGTAGCTGCAACAAAACTGATGAGACGCAAATAAGAATATGTGGTGCAAGAGCGAGGGGAACCTTTCATCTTCTGAATCTGAAGAGCTCCATCTGATGTGTTTGGCAAAACACCTTAAGGACATCGAATGTTGGAGGTTTACTTAAATTCTTTGAGTGAACCCATTGTAGGCTTTGTTTATAATAAAATCTTATGTTGTGCATAATCCTGCCATCTAGTGGTATTATCCGGAATATACCGTTGTTTTTCTCGGCCCGTTCACCACCCTTATTGCTACTTCCGATGATGAGGAGTTGGCGGCAGTAGTGCACTTCACTGGCCTGCTATCATTATCAAATTGTGTTTTTTGCCTGTAATTGTGTGTTTTTTTTGCTGTGTGGGTTTCAGTTTTTGGAGGTAGAGACTGGAAGGTTAGTACAGCATACCACTGTTTTAATTGCGCGTTTTAAATGCCATTCAATTAGACCTAAACGAAACAAACCAGAAACCACAGAAATAATAATGTAAGCAGAGTATGATTTGGCAGTGAGGACGATTAGTTTAAAAGCATTTAAGCTTTGCCAGGAGAGCACAAAAGAGAATTGTTAGGAATCCATCAGTTACAATGAGTGGGTTACAAACAAATCAAGACGGGAGAGGAAACTAAAGTGCCTGATGCAGCTTTGGGAGTGACCTGTACAGTAGGAAGGAACCGTCCCCGCCCCCAACCCCCAAAGTTGTATGAATATTACAAACAGCAAGGGATCAGTGGGTCTCTCAGGCCCTCGGTGCCGCTGTGCCTGTTGCACCAATTGAAGCCACGCTCCTGTCCCTACCAGTAATCTGTTTATCAGAGAATGGATTTCAAAAGCGCCTGGATACCCTATTGAGTGATTAGCTGCGCTGTATAATTCCTTAAAGATTATTATTGTACATATTTAACCGTAACAATGATTATATTGTTTTCCTGAAATGTGTGTTTGAAGAAGTTTCCAAAGACTGATTTAATGTTGCCTCTAGAGTACGTCAGAGCTGCATAGTTCACTGGCTGCCGTGCTCTCACATCACCCACATGCCATGAAATCCATGCCTTGGCATATTCTCTTCCATTCATGAAGGAAACTGATTTTCTAAATTGTGCTGGATTGTAGATGGTTTACAGGTGTGTAGCGTGACCTGAGTAGGTGGCCGGGAGGCACATTACACACTTTTCTTCAGTCATTGGTGGCCCATATGGCCTGGAAGTAGCCCCACCACTCAGTGCTTGCGATATCCAGTTAATATCAGTGGCGATCGAAGAGGCTTGGCCCTGTTTTTGAGAGTGGGCCACGTACCTCTGGAACTTTCCGCTTTGTACATCAGGGTAAAGGGGCATTTGGTGGAATGTGCCCATTGACTTGCATATCCCACACGAAAGCGGGTTACTGTCACATATGATGGAAAAGCTTTTAACTGTCAAGAGCAGGTCTTCACAGAGACGCAATCTGTACCGTTTGTAAATGGGAAGGGCTCGCTGCTTCCCTCCATCACTCCGAGCTCCAGAAGGATCGCCATGTGTGGAGTGGACAAGCAAGCAGACTGGAGAAGACTCCATTCATGGATTTCAGAAAAAAACGACTTCTAAGACACAAGCAGGCAGGATTGGGGCAACAGTACTAAGCAGTGAAAACTGAAGGACAGGTAAAACTGCCAGCACGAGCAACAAGCCACAACTAATCATGATGCAACTCAGCAAACAGGCTGACCAGCATACGTCTGTAGGTCATGACCTGGATATGAATAGGTTAAAACAAGAAATTCATTGTCCGCCCTCTTGGATAGGTTTGTGCTAAGACACCTTTATTCTTTTAGTCTAAGCATCCAAAGTAAACCTTGGCCCAGCATGACCAGGGGGGTCCCTGGGACGGGAGGTGTTTGAAACAAACCAACCATGGCGTCCGTAGCAGGGGTCAGGAGCTCACAATGGAAGCCGCAAGCTGTACGCTGCTTCCACCATCCTCAAAGCGCGGCACAAACCTCATCCGAAAGCACCCCCAAAACAAGAGGTAACCACCCAAGAGCACACCGGGCAACACAGCTGTGCACCAGAGCGCCCAGGGGCTCACGTAGCTCCTTTAAGGAATCCATAGAATTGTCATTTATTCATTCATGTATGAATTGTTTAATGATTGTGTACTCCATTGTAACCAATTAATTTGTCTAGCCAGCAACAGGTTTATATTTTTATGAAACTCTTTCTATGACTGTGTGTGCTTTGCAATGTACCGAACTGCGATTACTGTATCCAGATTTTTAAATATATCTTCATGGAATGAGTCTGGATGTAAGGGAAAAAGCCACTTAAACACGCAAAATCATTATTCATATTTAAGTTGAGTTGCTAATGCTTCAAAGCTAACAATGTGAGTTTTTGTCTATTTCTAGAACAAAGATTTGAAAAGTAGAATTTCTCACCTCGAAAACTCCTATAGATCCAATAAAGAAGGCCTGGTCGCCCAAATGGAAGCCAGGATAGCAGAGCTGGAGGAACGCCTGGAGAGTGATGACCGGTAAGATGTGCTCCTCAGTAGTGGGTGAAGACAAATGTCTCGAACTTAGAGTAAGGGATTCAATTACATTCAGCTCTCAGCGGAACTCTGTAGCACCACTTTTCACCAGCGTTCACGAGGAAGCTGAGCTACCTTCAGGAGGTCCCCTTTTAATATTGAAACTGATATCAAGACGATTGGTGCAGCTATTATGAAGAACATTTATTTTTCAACAACCCTTCATTGTTGGCCTACCTGTTGAGTATATTTTATTATTGGGGTGGGGGGGCAAGGATTATATTAATATTCCCTTTAGTGTTGCATATCACTTAGAAATAATTGCCCCCCGTATACATTGTACCAATATTCTTTTTAATTGCTACAGAGCCATTTGGATACTTGGTAGTGTATTAGCCCTCCAAGCATGTAATTTCTCGACATCAATTTGAAAAAAAAGTCAATTTTATCGTCCTCTATTGACGGAGGGCAATACTGGTTTTGAGAGCGCAAGGAAATACCACCAAACTGCGTGTTTTTGCTTTTGATGGGCCATCCAGAGTGGTTCTGGAAGAACGTAGCATCAGAAGTCTGTTTTCAGGGGTCTTATTATATCAAGAAAGTCACTTCTAGATGAAGAATGACTACTTAAGAGGAGGCCCACTTATTTAGTGTTTGTAGTATGTTTGTGCGTCTTTTTACTCCTGTTGTTATGTATTCCACAAACATCTGTTTTCGTATTCCATTGTGTAAAACCAATGGTCCACTTTGATCTGCTTTTATGGTATATAATATAGCATTTCTTTTGTTTTGTTTAGAAGCCAAAATATTTCATACAGATGTTTTGTATAAAAGATCATTAATGGTACATAATAGTAAGCGGATTGGGTGGTAATCATTTGCCAAATTGATATATTCTCTCTATGCCCTTGATTGTGACTTGTGCTGCATATATTATAAACCGGGAAAAACTTCACACTTTTCTGCATCATCCGCACACCCATACTTGAATTGAAGATTTGACCTGGCTGTTCGAGCAGTAGCGGACCCCCCCCCCTCCCCTAGCGCCTTGAGACCCTGCGGGTGAGTAGTGCGCTATATAAATGCTTTGATTGATTGATTCTTAAGAGATGCAGCCATCAAACGCCATGATATTTTTCGTTCAGCGGTCAATAAGCAGGGTTTGAGGTAATTCATATTGGTTATCATTGACCGAATATTTCCTTGTCAGTTTGCCCAAATCTTTTTAGTACCACTGCCCAATTTTTGACCGACCAACTTTCACAGCCCGCTACCTTTCGTAGATATGCAGCAGCAGCTTTTTAATGTAACTAAGCCATCATGCAGTACCCACTGCCATTTACAGACAGCACATTTTCCATTGAAATGGTCACTAAATTTGCACAGACATAAAGTTTTACTGATAAAATAATTTGCACACAAATGATAATGCGTGGAAATCGGGCTTCAGTGAATATGGATCATTTGTGCATCACCATAGAGAGTCTTGATTTGGTCATATTAAAATCTTTGTTTCCATCTAATTTCTTGGTATTACATGAAGCTCTTTATAGAAGAACTATTAACAGCCATCCACCAAAGTGCTTGCCACCTTATCCTTAAATCCAACAACTTTACTTTCAATGATGCATACTTTCTCCAGACCCAAAGCACTTCTGTAGACAATCTGATGCCTCCATTCTATGCCAATAAAGTAACATTCACTGATGACCTATTTATATCATGAAGTGCATTACATAGAAAATAGAAGATTTACAGTTTATATCAACATTATCCTTCTTACCATCTGATTCACCTGTAGTAATAGTAACAGACACTTTTCTAGATGTACTACTCACTATTCATGAAGGGAAAACATGCACCATTTGTACAAAAAGTTGAGCCATGTTTTGTCTGTATTTAAACTCATGCTGCCTCATGATAAACTGTTTTTTTCCTGTGCTATTGCAGTGTCTATTTAGCATGACTGACAGTGCGATTTTTGGTGTGCTGTGCGTTGCATACCGTAACTGGCAAATTTCTGGTCATTTTCCAGGTGCGGGGTTTGCTGACCAAAAATTCACCTTTAACTGTGGCTTTTTTCTGGATTGCTAGGTTTTTCATGTTTTATTGCATTAATCTTGCTTATTCCCATTTGGTGCTGCACACAGCCTTCAGTCATGCACAGTGGGAGTTGGCCATAGAACCTGCCCTAAGACCAACCTATTTTGGGTGGCCAGGTTCTACGACCACCCTCTGTGGGCACCCAAACTACTGTTGGTGGCATTGCTGGGCCTTGTAATTTATTAAGTCATACTCGTTTTTTGTGGTTCTCAAAAGAACCGATTTTTTGGGGGGAGGTTTCTTAAGTTTTTACTTTTTTTCAGACATTCATGACAAAGGGCGCTTTTATACTTATTAAATTTTTTCCTTATTGATGGAATTTGCCATAATGATAATCATTTGGTTTGAAATCATGGGATTTTCCCCCCACCCTAGTTGTTCATTTTACACTCCATGCAAGAGGCGAAAGTTGTTCTGCTTCCTCCATAACACCTTGTGGCCCATATTGGATCAGGAATTTCCCATACTCCATGTCATGCTTTGACCTGAGATGTCATCTAATTTCTTGGTATTACATGAAGCTCTTTATAGAAGAACTATTAGAAGCCATCCACCAAAGTGCTTGCCACCTTATCCTTAAATCCAACAACTTTACTTTCAATGATGAATACTTTCTCCACACCCAAAGCACTTCTGTGGACAATCAGATGGCTCCATTCTATGCCAAATGTAGAAATGCCAAAGGAAGCTAGCCATTTGGTCAGATACTTTGCAGGTGACCCGATGTACATTCAGCTTCGTCCACCCCAGTGGATGTTTTCCCCATATCAAAGTGTTTCTTCACCCTTTTACTTTCCCCCTAGGCTTTGGGCAACTACTTTCTCTTCTGGGGCTGTAGTTGCTGCTACATGAATCTCTTCTTTGTCTCCTTGCCTGCTATACTTGTGAGCAAAAGTATCACCTGTTCAGGTCTGCTGATTTACACAAAATGGAGGATGCGCCTCCCGTGGCCAAGGAAGAGGCATATGTTCATGTAATGGCCGATACCTGAAATTTTAACCAATCAGAATTTTATAATGCCTTTTAAAATGTTAAAAGTCCACACACTGATGGAAGGGAAGTTCTCTTGCTTGGTATGCTGAGTCTGCGATCTTGCAATATAGACCATTGACTCAGATTTTTTTAAAAAAACAATAGTTGAGTGCACTGTTCTCGACCCCCCCCCCCCTCCCCTTGAAATGCAATCTGACCGTAGGGCAGACCTAACGGTCCCAATTTATCTGGCCAATGTTGAGTGTTCACTATATTATATGGCCTCCAAATTATTTCATTAGTCCATTTCAAGGCTGCGTAGTACCCAAAATGGCGTCCATAGTCTACTGTCTCATTACTGAAACCACAGACTGAAAGCAAACCACACAAAGATCCACAAGTATCTTGGTCTGCAGTCTCATTATGGAGGCAGTGTACTATGGGGGCTGATTTGGTTGTGTCTAGTCCTCTGCCTCAAAAAAAGCCTATGAAATCTTCAACATGTAGACTTTTTCTTATTTTTGATCTATGTGAGGGAGAGTCATTTATGTGTGTCGCCCTTTAAGAACTAGGAGTCGCGGTGTGCTCACTTTTTTTTTAACACATTTTTATGGATATAAACAGCAAACATCATCATTGTTGTTCTCACAGGAAATAAAGATTGACCAAGTAAATCAAAATAGGGTGTGCTCACCATGCCCTCTTTATGAACCAATTAAACTCTTTATTTCTGGATCCGGGAACTGAGCCCCATTTTCTGTAACATCGAATGTAAGAGAAAATGTCCTCTTGCAGCCAGTCATTCAAAGCACCTGGGTCCACGGTCTTTGTTTAGAGTATGCGAAATGGATGACAGTAGCAAAAGTTTCCACATCCACTGGGGTCGCCCTTTAAAAAAAAAGAAAAAAATTGGTCATTGAAATAAATCTGCAGGCTGGCCACAAAATAAAATGGCCAATATTTTCAAATGTTTTAACCCTTTCAAGCCCACTCCTTACCTTTTGTAACACACATTTTTCAACAAATACTGAACAGATTCAAATCAAACCAACAAAAGCGCACTCTCAGTAAAGATCTACTTTCATTATTAGTTCGGAGTAAATCATTCTAGTGATTTTTCTATAGCTGCAAGCAAAAATTATGTTGGGAGCTAAAATGGGAAACATATTTTTTGACTGTGGCCCCTTAACTTGTTTATGCTGCAATCAACTGTACAAAATAGGCTTCATGAACCATAGCTGTATATGCTAATAGAGTACCAAATTTGGTGCAGATTCATCCATTGGGTAAAAAGTTTTACAGCGTGAGTCTTTCTGGATTCACTATACTGTGCATTATTCCGTGGTCTAGTAGTGGTTAGGTCCGGAATCGTAGTCTTTTCTTTCTTCTTTTTTTTTTTTTTTGTAGCCCAGGTTGGCGTCCACGTCCCACCTTTTGGTGTACTACCTGTGACGTGTGCACTCTTCCTGCGGGAGCTCCCACCTTTGGGCGCCAACTTCAGATTCTTTTTTCTGCCATTGGGTCTGGATCGTCACCGAGAGGCTCCAGAGTTTTTGGAGATCAGAAGAGGAAAAAGACGTATTTTACAACGAAAAGATTTGAGAAGATACAGAGGAACAAGATCACTAAGCAGGAACGACGAAGAAGGAGAACTTTGAGATCTACGACATCCAACGGAGAATGCGCACACAGGGGGCCCCCTGGGCGCAGGAATGGACAAAACACCTTTTAAATTCTGCTGTAACTGCCACCACAAATACGCGTAGAAGGACCAGCACCCGGTCTGCAACCTCTGCTTACCGGTCGACCACGAGAGCAAGGATTGCAACGCCTGCTCTGCCTTCACCCCCGAAGACACTCTGGGTTAGAGAGAGACAGAGGAGAGCCAACTACACTATGCAAGGCAAAGACCAACCTCCGTAGCTTCGGGACCTGGGCCTCTCCAGCGATGAAGAGGACAACATCGCCGAGGGACCAGATGACTACACGGTCGTAGAGACCGATAAGAAGGCATTTAAAGAGGTAGGAGAGACATCAACCCCTAAACTACCAACAGACTCTCGAAAGCCTGAGTCAGACTCTCGAAAAACAGAGTCTAAGTCCTCGATAGGAGCACTTGCGCTGAAAATCTGGACGGCTGCAGTTGCATCCAAGGACAAACAGCCCAGTGGATCCTCGGAAAAGGACTCCCAGGCGGCGAAGACAGGCGAAAAGCCAAGGTCGTCGAAGCACGTCCCCGAAAAGGACCGCTGGACTTCGAAGGAGAAGGACCCGAAGGTCGCTTCGACGTCGACGACTAAGTTGAAGAGATCGTCCGAAACCCTCGACGCTGAGCATGCCGCCGAGATGGAGAGGAAGAAGAGAAGGCTCGAGGCCGAAATGGAGAACATCCTGCAAAGGAATAGAGTAAGACGAGAAAATGAAAAGGTTCACGATTCCGTCGAAATCGCGGATGACGATTGTCGAAATAGAAGAGGAAAAGGAGTTTGACGCCGAAGGGCCATCAAACTCCCGAGCCACAGGAACACCTAGAGGAAGAGGGCCTATACTATGAGGAAGAAGGGGACGATGACCAGCAAACTAGTTTCGGCTCGGCATCCTCGATGGCACACGACCTGGAATGCAGGACCTAGACTGCGAAAACCCGGAAGAGACCATGGAGACTTATCCTTTGAGGCCTTCGCCACCAGATGACATTGGGGCCTATAACATAGTCATCAAGCACGCGGCAGCGGCATATGGAGTTAAACTGGAGGAGGAAAAACCAAAGGCATGTTTCCTCTTAGAGACCCTGCTCCCCACTCAAACAAAGAATCAGTTCCTCCCCATGCTTCCGAGTGTTATGGACCAAGGGAGAGAGGCGTTTAAAGACCCAGCGACCTGCAGGTCTGTCACACCTAGGACGGAGAAAAAATACAAACACTCCTCTCAGGATCCTCCCTACATCCAGGGATCCATCACGGCGGACTCCATTATTGCGGCAACAGCCAGTAAGAGGGAAAACATCCCAACAACATCAGTACCCACCACCAGACAAAGAAAGTAGGAGGATGAACCTAACTGGGAGAAAAATAGAAAGAAATGCAGCGGTACACTGGCGCATGGCGAACTCCAATGCCCTACTGAACAGACACCAGTACCAGCATTGGGACGAGATGGGACAACTGCTCAAGCACCTCCCCGATGAAAACCAGCAAAGGGCATTACACCTGGTGGAGGAAGGGAAAGCATAGCACATGCTTGCCTGAAAACGGCAATGGATGGGGCTAACACATCCAGCAGACTTATGATGATAGGAATCACAGAAAGAAGGCATGTCTGGCTCAGGATCTCAGGATTCAAGCCGGAAGTACAGAACAACATTCTGAGCACTCCTTTCAATGGAGAGACACTGTTCGGGACACCAGTGGATGAGAAACTCAACCAGCTGAAGAAAGAAAATGAAACTACAAGGTCCATGGGGGCCTTACAATTCAGAAGGATGAGAAAGGGGTACCCCCACACGGAGACCAAACGGAAGGGGAGGAAACCAGCCAGGAACGTCACACCAGACATTCTGGCAGGCACACCAGGGCGACAATCAATTGCAGCAGGGACAGCAAAAGCAAACATGGCAGTACCAGCCTCGGGGCCAGTCCTTTCGCGGGAGGGCGAATGGACGAGGGTGAACAAGAAGAGGGGGCCAACAACCCACCTCAAGGTGACTCCGTCAAGCAAAGCGTGCCCACCCACACGACCCCTCCGAGGGTGAGGCACAACAAGGTCAACAAGAGGGGGTTACATGGACCAAACATCGACGAACATGTAACACCAGTGGGAGGCAGGCTAAGACACTTCTTCCAGGAGTGGAAGAAGATAACTACAGACAAATGGATACCCAACATCATACAGTTCCGATACTGCATAGAACCACCTGCACATTCCCATGGACAGGCAGCACAAACATTTACTAAGATTTACCATCAACAAAGAACACTACCAGTTCACAGCCCTAGCCTTAGGACTAAAGTCCGCACCAAGGGTGTTCACCAAATGTCTCGCAGCCATGGCAGCGTACCTGCGCAGGGAAGGGATTCATGAATACCCTTACCTCGACAACTGGCTAATAAAAGCAAGTTCACACAGGACATGCAAGGAACACGCACAGCGGGTCACAGAAACACTGACAGACCTGGGTTTCGCCATACACTGGGGGAAATCCTCAATGGAACCAGAGCAAGTGAAGATCTTCCTGGGGGCACAGATCAGCACCATACAGCGCAAGGTGTTCCTGAGTGGCAAGAGAACACTGTCCCTGCTGAAGGAGACACCCACTACCAGAAGGGGTGAGCTCTGACAGTGAGGACAGCGAGCAAGATCATGGGGATGATGGCATCCTGCATACACCTGTTCTCCAATATACGGCTCCACATGAGACCATTCCAGGAATGGCTGCAACAACAATTGTCACAAGCTACAGGAAGTTGGGAAGATCTAGTGGTTGTAACGCACGCAGTGCAGGAGGAAATTACGTGGTGGAACAGGGAGAACATAACAAAAGGGAAGCCTTTAACACCACCAACCCCAACGGTGACCATCACCACAGACGCATCCCAGATAGGATTGGGAGCACACATGAAAAATCTCAGTGAGGGGTCTGTGGACTCCAGCAGATGCGGTCAGACAATTCAACTACCTCGAACTGAAGACTGTGTTCCTCGCCCTGAAGGCATTCCAGAAACAACTGTACAACCAGAGAGTGTTGATACAAACAGACAACACAACAAGGATGTTCTACATCAACAATCGGGGAGGAACACAATCTGTTGCACTATCCAACCTAGCGCAGGACATATGGAGATGGGCCATCCCACTCAAAATAGACCTGCTAGCCATACACCTACCAGGGAAGGACAATGTGGAAGCAGACTGGCTCAGCAGACAGAATTCAGCATCCCACGAGTGGGAGCTCAGTGCACAGGAAAAGCAAAGGCTATTCTGTAGATGGGGAACACCGACGATGAACCTATTTGCAACACACTAGAATGCGTAATGCTGATACTTCGCATCCAGGCAACCAGGGGAACGATCCCAGGGGAATGCCCTATGGATAAGCTGGTCGAAAACATTGGCCCACGCTTTTTCCCCGATACCACTGATACACAGGGTACTCAACAAGTGCAGGACCAGCAAAATGACACTGATCCTGGTGGCACGTACGTACGGAGACCTGGGTCACCTACACGGGCATGAGCAAGCCGTTTTATGAGGTTACTATTTACTCCGACTCGGCTGTTACCAGACTGCTTTAAAAACTACAGACCGCACACGGCTATGTGCACCGAGTTGCGACTACAGCCTCACCATTATCAACACCCAGGGCATATAGGCTGGCATTACGAGAGGTTACTACATTAGCCCCCCAAGATTTGTAATACGCACAGACAAGTAGCTGGAACGAAAGATGCCAGGTAAAACTACCATACTCAGTAACGCCATATAGTGCACCCTTTGGAGCGAACGAGTAGCGGCATTTGTAATGGGGCACGCAGCAAGGGGCCAATTTGGTCTCATACACCAGCACCCTTAAATAAGAAACACCGGCAAATTTACACAGGCTCCACTCAATAATAGGGGACATTACCACACCAGAAAGCGACATTTGAAATGGAGCACACAGTATGGGGCCAATTGGGTCTTATACATCAGCACCCTTAAATAAGAAACACGGGCAAATTTACACAGGCTCCGCTCAATAAGTGGGACATTACCACACCAGAAAGAAGCATGAAGTGCAGGCAACGCAGAGGCGATTATCCTCAGGTAACAAAGGGATTAAGGTCCACAGACAAGGGAAGGGTCAACGCTGCGCTAGTTTTTGGCAATAAGGAGGCCAGATTAGGATAATGGATTAACTACCAACCTATAACCAACTTGAGAATTTTGTTGAACGAGAAGCTAATGATACACACCACCAGTTATAAAGCTTTAAGTAATGGCTTCCTCCTATAACCCGCCAGATTTTTGAAGGTTCAACACGTTATACAACCCGCCGGATTCTGTTGGGAACTGTTTACACAACCAATTAGGTGAGTTACTAGCCATACCACCCTACACTGTGGGCGCGACTCCGTGTCTTGTAAATTTTGTATTAATTTTGATTTTCAGTTTAATTTAGAGGCCTAACTATCCACAGGAGCATGCCCACCATATTGCTCACTAAGGATCTGCACGAACACGTGTTCATTTTAGTTATAACTCAAATGCTAGCAGCACTGGATCTAGCATGGCACTAGGAATGTACACTCTCCACCCTCTGGTTTATATATATATATATATATATATATATATACCTGTTGTGATTTGCTCCTTTTCTCCCAATCCAGGTAGATTCAGTCCGACAGATATGACGCAGGAAACACCCATTTTTCTGTGAGCGATATATACCAGATTGGTTGTCTGATTATTAGACATCAACCACATTGACGTAGACAGTTAACACTTTAGATACACTCTCTACTGATAGGTCCTGAAGAATCGCTAGCTAATTGCTTTAGAGCGAGAAACATGTCGACCGACCACAGCACATACTATACCGTCACTCGCAAACTGGAAGCATAACATTCCAGCAAGTACCGGATAGTTTTCTTTTTAATTAGAGCGGGACCCCCAGAATAAAGTCATTCCCGGTACCCCCAGCTTTATTTTAACTCACACTCACACTCGCACGTCTATGCAGAACTGGCCCCACATCCGCACTTCATCTAAACGGCAGTTGGATAAAAGATCTCCGCCAAAGAGCCCCTCTTTGAGGTGTTGCCCGTTGGGTATTGCACCGCCGACCCAACGAGGAGCAAGCCCAGATGATGAAGCATGACACCTGAAAGGGTGTGTGAGGGCATTACATCCAACATAATGGATGCCCAACTGTAGGAGTTCTTGTGACCCTACAACATCCTTCACACCACAGGGACACATACATTCCTTTTACTTAGGAACAGCCCAGTAAACTTGTAATTGCTAATGTCCTGAGAGCACGACTGAGGCTGGACCTACCACTCACTAGGAGTGGTGATTGCCCTTCTTCCAACAGATTTCTCCCTTTTTTTGTAAATGACCACAGTGGGCAAGGCGGACCTGGTCCTCACAAATAATGGAAATGGCACCGGGACCACCCCACAAGTTTGGGAAAAGAAAAGACTTACTCTCCAAGCACAACGGAGAAGTACTACACCCAGAGCCAGAGAGCCTCAGCCTAGCGGCATGGCTCCTGAAGACATAGAGTTTGCACACCTAAGGGTACCTGAGAGCACCCTGCGGGTGCTACGCGAGGCAAGGAGATCTACCATACGAAGGTGCTGTGTGGCAAAATGGAAGAGGTTCACACAATGGTGCAGCAAGAAGAAACTACACAAGAAGATGACAAGGGAATCAATGGAGCACAGATATCTCACGCACCTGCTGAAAGCAAAACTAAGTTCATCCTCGCTAAGAGTACACCTAGCAGCGATAGTAGCCTACACAAGAGGAGAGACAGGAAAGAGCTTCTTTACATCACAAGTAGTAAAGAGATTCCTGGAAGGAGCAAAAAGGATTGCGCCACCTAAGAGGATGCCGCCGCCGGCATGGAACCTTAATTTAGTCCTAACAGAGCTTATGAAAGCGCCCTTTGAACCCATCCATAAGGCCTCCCTACAAATGCTGACAATGAAGACCGCCTTTCTGGTGGCAATCACCTCGTTGCGCAGGGTAAGCGAACTGCAAGCGCTAACACTGTAAGAACCCTACGTTCAAATACACAATGATAGGATGGTAATGAGAACTGACATACACTTTATGCCAAAGGTGGTGTCTTGGTTCCACATAAACCAGACAGTACAAATACCAAGCTTCTTTCAGAAACCATCCACAAGCGCAGAGAGGGCACTGCACACTCTGGATGCTAGGAGAGCAGCAATGCATTACATGGAAAGAACTAAGAAGCACAAGAAAACAAAGTAGTTCTTTGTGTCCTTCGCAAGCAGTTTCCTGGGTAGACCAGTAACAAAGGGAACCATTGCACGATGGATCGCACAAACTATACAATTCTGCCACAAACAGTCAGGCCAAGAACTAGCAGAGGGGCACAAGCCCACTCTACCAGGAAGAAGGGAGCAAGAATAGCCTTCCTAGCTTACACACCCATTCAAGACATATGCCTGGCGGCAACATTGGCTTCAGTGCACACGTTCACTAAGCACTACTGTGTGGATATACAAATAAACAAAGAAGCATAAGTAGGACAGAAGATGCTTCAACATATATTCAACAAACAACGCTCATCTTGCACCCAGCCGCCACAAACATAACAGACCGCTACAAAGTCTATGCACAGCATAGTGAATCCAGAAAGATTCATGCTGCAAAATGAATAGTTTCTTACCTGTCGGTGTAGTTTTGCAGCTTGAAGTTTTTTCTGGATTCACATTCGATCCCACCCGCCTCCGCCAGAAAGATGAGGTAGGAGAAGAAGGTGGAAATAAAAACAACAATATACAGACACCTAAAAATACAAAGCGAGGAAAAACATTAACTTGTAGGAAAAACTAGAAAACATTGCCTAAGGGTTCACAAACAGAACACAAAAACAAGAAAAAAGAATCCAAACATGTCGCCCAAAGGTGGGAGCTTCCGCAGGAAGCGTGCCGACGTCACAGGAAGTACACCAAAAGGTGGGACGTCGATGCCCACCTGGGCTACAAAAAAAAAGGAAAGAAAAGACTACGATTCCGGACCCAACCACTAGACCGCGGAATAATGCACAGCATAGTGAATCCAGAAAGATCTTCAAGCTGCAAAACTACACCAACAGGTAAGAAACTATTCGTTTGCCAATCCAAAAATTATTCTTCAGTGGAAAGTGCATCTGAACCATGACTGCATTTCTACACACGTACAAAGAGTTGTGTATCTCTGAACAGACAGCCATCTGTTGGGTGATTATAGTGCATAGCTATAAGAAAGTGCGTTATTAGTATGAAGTATGTGGGTCCTTCACAAGTAATACATTTGCAACCTTCTAACTATTGGAGACCAAGTACCCCATTGCAGCACTTGACTCTCTGAGTAGCGAGGTAGAGCAGTCCAAGGCCAAATCATAAAAGCTGGTGTGGGCTAGTATCCCAGTCCACAAGCACCCAAGAGATAAAACTTAACTAATCATTGCCGGGTCAGTGCTTGTACTTATCAAATGGAAAGTACTATTCGTAGCATGTGTTAGCTGCAGATACAAATGCTTTACAAACTGCTATCTGCCTTCTAGTGTTAGCCCTGGACTCTGCAAGTTGTTTTACCATGAGGAAGTTTGATGATGTGCGTTGTTTCTCCTCCCATTCGAGGTATTGCGTATGTTCAATAGCTCTTTTGTTACAAAGTTTGCTTCTGCCGTCGGGCTCAAACAGACTGCGTCGGAGCTCTGCATCAGTCAACACCCACGCGGTCTAGGCAAAAAAGAACACCACTGGAGAACCAGTAGACAACACCCGCGGATTTTAGAAGCCAAGGACTAATTACCAGGCACCCAGTACAAACACAGCCGTCAAAAATGACCATCTCTAGATAAAAAAGGAGCTCATCCAATGGTGCCCTGAGTGCAGGGCCAAATACGCACACACTGATGCACACAATCTGTGTAATTGATGCCTCTCTCTGGACATAAAGAGGACGAGTGCACAGCTTGTGCATTATTCTTAAACAAAAAGACTCTTCTGGACCCGTAGGGATTGACACCTTGCACACATCATAGAACTAGAGGCCGAGGCTGAGTTCTCACATGACAGCGATGTAGAAAGTAAAGCTGGTGCTCCCATAGGAGGTGGGTTGGTCATCGCCAGCCCCCACTGTGTCGCTACCGATTCATCTGGGGAAGAATGCAATCCAGTGCATGAAGAAGGGCCCACATCGCAGAGGCTAATCCCTGAATCTGGGCCGAGACGTTGTCACGTACTGTGAGTACAGTCGACCTCCGTGTAAATAAAATCTTACACTCCTCTCCACCACCCTCACCACGCCATGGTGCGCCACAGCCCTTGAGCTCAGGTCAACACTGGGAGCACACCTCGGAGCCAAGATGGGAGGTGATGTTCTCGATCCCTATCAGGCGATCAAACCACAGCACAAGACTGATCCGGCACTTCGCTGGTATTGAAGCATAAGTCTTGTCGACGGAGCCACCAGCACCAAAGCATAAGTCAGCACCAACTGAGACACTGGCACAGAAGCATAAGTCAACACCGGCAGACACACCGGCAGCAAAGGATTCCAAGCAGACTGTGACCTCAAGAAAATCATCAGATCTGAAGTAACGCTTAGACTTGAGTGCATTGGAATTCAAACGAACTAACGTTCCAAGGACTGAAAAGCAACACACACTCTTCTGACCCAAATCAAAGTCTCATCCATGAGGTTCTCAAGACATACTTAGTTTCTGAGGCTCACCACCGGCACCAAAGAAACAAAACACTCATGCACAGAGAGCAAGTGTTGTACAAGGCTATGAGGGACTGTAACAATTTATGCTGGAAAAGCGTAAAGAAAATGCCAAGGGACAGGCTCTGGAACAATCCTTGCTAACACAAGATGATGGATGGAGCGCTGAAACTTTTCAGACACACCTCCAGCCACACCTGGGTTTAATCTAAAATCGGTTCTTTATCTCACTTCACAACAACTGTTCAGATTCAGCCATATGTAAATGTGTGTACCACCCCAGTTTTAACCCAGCATATGCAAAACAGTCTTGACACGAAGGGAACAGTCCAGCCCGGACTGCCAAGCCAGGCTTGAATTCAGTGGCAAAGTGAGCAAGGACCCATGTCTGAGCATACCCTGCCAATTTAGGGCGAACAAAGCTGAGGTGGCGAAGTGAGCTAAAGAACGATAATGGATTCAACCCAGATATGTGACTAGGAGTGAGTGTCTGAAACGCTCTGTCCATATCGCCTTGTGTTTATTTTGTTCGCCCTGAGTTGGCATGGCATGTCCAGAAGTGGATCCCTTGCTCACTTTACCACTGAATTCAAGCTAGCCTCGCTGATGAGGGGTGTTACCCCGAAACCAGTCCCAGGATGCTTGTTTCCAGTCCAGGGAAGACCTGGCTTGGCAGTTCGGGTTGGACTGTTCCCATGAGGAACAGGGTCAATACTGATTTTGCATATGGGTGGGTCTGAATTGGGGTCACGAAGTGAACTAAAGAATGATGTTGGATTTAACACAGGCTTGAATCAAGTGGCAAAGTGAGCAAGGGACCCATGTCTGAGCATACCCTGCCAACTTAGGGCAAACAAAGCTGAGGTGTTTAAGTGAGCTAAAGAACGAGGATGGATTCAACACAGAACTGTGACTGGGAGTGAGTGTCTGGGAAGTTTCAGAGATCCGTCCATCATCTCCTTGTGTTTGCTCAAACAATCCTTGCCACAGCCTACACCAAAAAAAGTGTCACACGAACACAGAGTCACATTTCCAATGTCTTTTAGCCCCTCGGAGTCAACACAAACACATGTACTCTCTCCACAAGAGGAGGAAGAGAGGGAGATACAGGACACAGAATCCCAAGGAACACAGGATACCCAACTTACCCCTGACCAATGGGATAATTATGATGTGGTCCTGCCTGACCAAGAAATGGAATTACCAATATCTTCTAAAGCGTTGCATATAGATGACACATCCTCATGCCACAATGTCATCCAAAGAGTGGCAGAGTACAACAAGGTTGCTGATGCGCACCACAGAGGAGCCAACTGGCTTCCTGGTGGAAGCACTTTCAAGCACATAGCTCACAATTCAGTATCTCCCAGTGATTGGCTCTGCCTTCAACATATCCATAGACCTCTTCAAGGACCTAGTCAAATCCAGTGTCCTAACTCCTCATATAGAAGAGAAATACAAGCCATCTCCAACTGCCCCTATTTGCATCCGATGATACTCCCCAGCAGATTCCCTAGTTATCACCACAGCCAGAAAAGTGTTTGAGTACAAGGTACTGGAGAGATGCCTCCTCCAGACAAAGAAAGCAAAAGAATTCTTGCATCAGGTAAAAGAGTAACAACAGGACACAAAAACCACTGAAAGATTGCCAATTCAGCTGGCCTTCTCTCCAGATACAATCGGGCAACTTTAGATGAGATGCAAGATCTAATACTACATCTCCCAGAAGAATCCAAAAAATGAGGAGCAGACCTAGTAAATGAGGAAAGACGAATATCAAATGCAAAAATCAAAAGTGCATTAGATGGAGTTGACACTACTGCAAGGGGCATCAATACATCAATCCTACTCCGTAGATATTCGTATCAATGCATATCTGGGTTCAAACTTGAGGTGCACCATCATATTCTTAATGTCCCATTCGATGGGGAAACCCTATTTGGGCATGCTGTAGACACACAATTAGAGAAGATAAACTAGACATAGATACAGCCAAGTCTATGGGTGCCTTACAGACAACACCTCAAAAAGAAACCGACCTTTCTGTGTTACCAATGGTGAGGGGCAGCAAAATCCTCTATCCCAGCAAACATCACATATCGGCAACAGCAGTATTACCAGCAAGGCATGGATAATATCATGAAGGATACCACATCAAGGGCCAATGTAGAGGTACCCCCCAACAGGGGCACCTCTACTCCACCAGCGAAATGATTGCCCACACTACCCCCCTGCCCACCACCACCCCCCGCCCCTCTCCACTCCACTCCTCAAAACACTCATCAGAGGAAGGCTAAACAATGTCACCAGTTGTAGCCAAGCATCACATCAAATCAGGGATACTGCCTAGAATTAACTCCACAACCAAATAGCCCACCAAAACTGCAGCCATTGAATCTGCAACATCTACTAAAAGTAGTAGTAAAGGCTTTACTACAAAAAGGGGACATATAACTAGTACCACTCAAACATTGAATCAAAGGAGTCTGTTCTCTTTATTTCCTCATACCAAAGACAGACTAATCACTACGGCCCATTTTGGACATGCAACCACTCAATCTCTACATTCTACATAAACACTTGTATATGGTCACGTTGCAATATGTAATATCATTTCCACAAGAGGGCCACTTCATGACTGCATCGGACCTGAATGACGCTTACTTCCACATTCCAATCCATCCAGCACACCGCATATACCCAAGGTTTGTGGAAAGTGGACGTCATTATCAATTCAATGTACTACCTTTCAGGGGGACAACAGCCCCAAGGGTGTTCACAAAATGCTTAGCGGTATTAGCAGCAAAATTGAGAAGACAAAATATAGATGTCTTTTAATCGCAGAGTATTATAAACGGTTCAGACTCAAATATGCAAGGTAGGACATAGGTCAAAGATGCCCCAATAACAAATTATTATACAATCCTATTCTATAAGTTTATCTACGTTGGTTGTGGGGTGGGCGGAATTTGGGAAGTTGCCCTAGGCAAATTATCGCGAAATTGCTCTAAATCTCCGCAAGTGCGGAACTTTCGCGAAGACCCGGAGATTGCTTCTCCCGCCCGTTTGCGATGTGTTTTTCCATGCTCGCGGGGAAATATATCTCTAGCTTGCCCATGCGATCGCTAAAGTACACAGCCATCTTGCTCGCGATGCTAATTTTCTGTTCCGGGTCGAATGACGTGTTCGTGATCACAAACTCTTGCGGGATAGCGCGACTGGCTACCAACAATCCAACATCTTGTGGCGCACGCGAACGGATAGGAAAACTCACCAGTGAACACAGGGATCCGGTAAGTCGCTACCGCGGGCGCGAGAGAACGCATTTTTAAAGCGCAAACAAAAAAATACTTCTGCTTTTGCAGAGGATCGCGGAAGTTACAACATCTCTGCGGAACGTGCTAATGCCCAAACTTTGCAACTTCCGCAAGCGGAAAAGAATTTTACGCCCAGGCCTACTTTTTTTTTTTTTTTTTAATTTTTGAAAACCTTTATTGTGCATGAAAAAGGAGGACAAATACGGGCCTACAACCGTCAGGCCGGCCACGAAACAGTTGAGCACGAGAGCAAACAATTCAAACCCCCCAGCGGTATCAGGCAATACAGCAACAAGTGATAGCAGTTACACAAAATTGAGTCGTGCCGCCAAGGAGGAGGAGCAGTGAAGGTTAATTTTCAAAATCTTTTTTTTATAAAACATAAATCGGTGGAAATTAAGTCAAGGAGAACTGAGTCCATACAATCCGCGTACAGCACATGCAGGCAGCAATAAACATGACGATAGTGCTAACACCCAACAATATGGCGGAACAGTTCTAAACATCAGGAGCATCGATCCGCATTTACACACCACCCACAGTGCCACCCACTCCTTACAAACCCCCATTACAGACCCAGAACAAAGAAAGAGAAACTTATAAAGAGATCATAAATAAGTACCATAGAAAATAACGAAACTAAGACATATCCCCCCACCCTACACACATGCAGAGGCTATGGCCTGCCCCCCCCCCCCAGCAGAGTGTCTGTCGCCCCATAAACCCGAAATGTAGCAAGAAAGAGAAAAGGGGAGAGAAAAGGAAAAGAAAGTAAAGTCCAAGATCGGAAGAAAGGCATAAAAGAAAAACGTCACATTTGACATATAGGGAGGAAGACAAGTGTGCAAACCAGTCTATAACCCCCCAAAAATAAAGAAGGTGGGGAGGAGCCAACAGTTATCAAGCCCTCTAGGCTCGCGAGCAAGGCAATGGTTAATATCCCAAACGGAGCTTCAAGATTAAAGGACCTCACAGCAGGTATAAACAAGTAGCCCACCTCCGGACCCCCGTGTCGCCCAGGACCAAATTATTAACCACGAAGACTAGCAAAAGGATTTTAGTACTTCGGTCGTGAAAAAAGAAATCAGACTCCGCCGGCCTAAGAAACATTCCCGCCCCAACAATAATACAAGCAAAGCAACAACAGTAGATCAGTCAGGGCGAGTCAATGAACAGTCCGTAAGAATCAGGTCAAAATCAATGTCCACCATGTCTCCACCCATCCGCCCGGCAATTTAACCATAAAAATCTCCTAGCCCTGGCCCGTTTTGGGACACGGTCCCTCACCCCAGCTACGTGATAGTCCAGTGCGGTCCGGGAAGACGATGGAAAATGGCCGCCCTAAGGAGGGGGGCGGTGCGTAGACAAAGAAGGAATGGCGTCCGCTCCCAGGATACAGTTGTCCCTCGGTAGTAGTTCCCACTGGCGTGTCCGGGCCCACAAAATCACAAAGCAGAGCAATCCAAGGTCTTGACAATAATGCAGAGGAAAAACCTGGAAGGCAGTCCACAGGCAGCCGACTTTTCCGCGTCGCAGTCAGTAGTGCAAAGTTGAGCTCGGAGCGAGGGGGAAACACTGTAGCGACGACCGAGCTGTAAAATGGCAACAATCCGCCACCCTCCACAGATGTAGCAACTGTTACCTCCACTGTATCCCTTCGAGGAAACGTTGTGGCAGTTGGCTGCGACAGCTCCTGTCTGGAGCCCTGTGTGAAACAAAGTCCCCGCTCCTGATTGCATGTTTGGGCGCAAGCATCAAACCGTGCCCCCAGTTCGGTATAAGTGGCCTTCATCGCCGATGTCAACTCACCCAGGGCCACCAGCACATCCCCAAGGGTGAAGTCAGGCTGAAGTTTCCTCGTTTCCACTTGCTCATGGGGAGAACGTGTCCCGGCCCCCCCAGGATCGATATGCTCGCTATTTCGTGGGGAGTCTGCATAGGTTTCCGCTGCAAGGTGAGCCGCCGGCATCGCCATCTTGTCGTTTCCCCAACGAGGTGATGTGAGGTGGGGGGCGGGGGAAATCACGGGGCGCGATGCTGCTATCGGAGCAATCCCCGGGCATGCGATAGACCGCCCGGTCCAGGGGAAGTGCCTGCGGGCCCGTAGCAAGGCAATGAGGCAAGCAGTGTCCAGTGGGGGTTGCAATCAGCGGCCAGAGGGATGAGGAGAGCGGAGCAGAAACATGGCGGCCGGGAACAAAGGACTCGCCGGGAGACACGACTTCCCCCTGTCACCACACTGCCCGGGGCGTGCACAGCATCCACCAGCGGCAGGCAGCGCCGAGGCCGCGCTCCTGCGAGGAAGCGCCGTCCAGTCGCGCCACCCCCGCAGCGAAACGGCTGTGATGTTGCGTGGGGTCTGGGCGCGGTGCAGTGCGAGCTGGTTCCCGGGCCGGGGCAAATCGGCCAGTGGCTGACGATTCCGGGCGAATGGAGAGGTCGGCGGATCACCGGTGGCAACAGCTCCGTTTCCCGCACCTTTCAGGACAGAAGCTGGTAAGCGGGGCTAGCAGGATGCTGGTGCGGGACTCCGGGGCCGGCGGAGCCGAAAGCTGCGCGTCCGATCAGGTCGCCATCTTGGCTCCTCCCCGCCCAGGCCTACTTGTACCTAGCCCTCTAACAGCAAGTTTGTTTAATTATAAGCTAGAGAAAAAATTTCCGTACAACCCCCCCCAGATTTGTTCCCCAACAAAACATTTTATATTTTCCATTTGCACCATCTCACTGGTGGCTCCGTTAGATGACTTAGAAAATTCAGAAAGCTGCACCAAATGTATTGGCCCTTCTCCTCAGGCAGCATAACTTCCCTTTATCTGACTTGCGCTCCACTTTACATCAGGTGTTCTTAATGAAGCCCACATCATCGTCACTGGTCATCCTACAGCATATCCACCAGTGCCATTTATGCCTGATTGGAATGGTTAGTTCACTGAAGAACAGACATCTTTGCCTTCATCTGATATCTGCAACATCATCTGTGGACCATTCGCTATTCTTCTGATACTATATAGAAGTACGTTTTTACTCCTGTTCAAAGACGGTTTGTCACACCTGCTTACCATCCGTATGTACAGGACTCAGCCTCTGAAATTCCACTGGATTGTCCCTCAGTATTGAGTTGTAACAAACAAACACAAGATGATATGATTATTGAAAGATAAGGTTGTCGCAGCACCTCACCCACTGACTTAAATCGCAAGTATTAGAATCCACGCGGCTCCTTATACAAAACCATTCCAGAATTGAATCCACTCTTAAAGGTACAGAAAATACCGTAATACCTCTTGATAGCATCTGAATCTATAAAAGATCCAGTGCTGGAGAAGAATAAGTAACTTACCTATAAAGGTGGTCTTCCACCATTATTATAGATTATCACGTGTCTCCAGTGAGTTACTTTTTTGATTTGTTCTTGGTATTTGCATACTTCTAAAAAACAGGTTTAGAGTCTGAAAGGCCTGGAAAGACAGGTAAAGGAGAGCCCAACTGACTGTAGAAAGCAGCTACACTTTTTTGGGGCGTTTTCCCTTAAGACTCAACGTTCAATGTTCACTACTAGAATGTTCTCTGCTTGGATTGGGGGAATATTCAAATAACTTGGGAAACTGTAACATATATCGATTCTGGAGGGTCAGATTTCGAGCTAAGTAATTTATTCATGCACCTCCTGTATTTCCAGTAGCATACTCTATAATATGTCAGCTTTTTGTGATTATAGATAAAACAGCGTGGCTGTGCAGCAATATTTCATCATCCACTAGATTGCATGATTATTCTTTGATATTTGACAACCTATAGAGACTCTTTCTCTCTCTTCGCTTTCTTGCATAATAATTTCAAGAATGAAATTGTTAATTTTTTTTAAATTGTTAAATGTTGGATCAGTTGTTGGAGTTGAATGATTGTCTTTAATGCTGATGTACATTGTTCTACTCACAAAATGATACAAAAAGGTTGACATGGTCAGTAACACAAAACCTGTGACCTTTCATTTGAAACCTGCTTTCAAAATGTGCCGCCACTTCTCGAGCTGGCCAAACGCTGAGAATATGGACGTTGTTTGGCACTCTCTGAATGTTTCAATACACTTTTTAAATAAAAGGTTTGTAATGACATCCTTGCATGTGGAGGTCTGGGAGTACCATGAGCAAAGACTTAAAATGCCTGAATGCTTCCGAACAAAAATGGGCGCTCAGGTTATGGCTCAGAATCAGAGTGGCAGGGCATTTCTGATCAGCATTTCACTGGCATGGGGTGTGAAACCTGAGCTCTTAAACACTTGGGTCGTTTCCATGTGCTGTTTCTTAGAATTTGTCATTTCTTTCCCAGGGATCGAGCTAATCTCCAACTCTCTAATCGCCGCCTAGATAGAAGGGTAAAGGAGTTAATGATGCAAGTGGACGATGAACATCTGAGCCTTACAGACCAGAAAGATCAGGTATAGGAAGTGGTTTCTTTGCTGTCAGCACCAGCATCTTTGTTTTTGTTGTCGTCTTGCATATGTCCATTTCATTGCAATTGTCATGTCTATTGATATGTCTATTAATATTTTTTCTTGCTGTTGAACTGGTGATATATTAAGAGATCTGAAGGTAGATGGTTTGTATGTTTTCTGCTGGATTAGTGAACAGAAGTCCCTGAATGGAAAACCTTCAGTGTTTTTTTCCATATCGGCTATGATTGATCACCTGTTCAACTGGTGTGCCTTCGCGTGTCCATTATCAAAGGGCGGTGTTCAGCAGGGGATGGTACACTACACCTGAGAACAAACATGGTCTTTCATAATATTTCTCTAAACAGTTTTACTAGCAGCATTCCCAATACAAGTAATTTATTGACCAGTGCTGCAAGGCATATCTGTTCTAGGTGTTACTTAACAAAGTTTGGCAACCAGTAGACCATGGGGTTCAGCCTAATCTTACTTGCCTACAGGGTTCTGGTTATCCCTTGGGGTACGGTTTACTGACCAAGTACCAGGAAGCCATTTTGTGCTTTATTCCTGTAAATTTAAATGGAAAGTTTGCAACTAGTTTTCATTGTCTAACATGAAAAGAGGTAGCAATCCATTTGAAAGGGAATCCTATCCCTGTTCTTCTATAGTATCACTGCAGTCGCAATATTTTATGACTTCAACGTCATTGCTACTAATTTCTGCAAACGTATAACAGAAAAAAGAGCTCACACATTTCAACCATGTGAAGACACATCATTGATCAGTCGAAAAGAAAATGTCGTCGTCTTGCACTTCCACATCGTTTTGACACATGGGAAATTATGCTTCTGCATATAATAAACTCTGATCAATAGAATTTGTAAGAGAGTTGCCGATAAATAACACCATAAGGCACACTATGTACACACAATAGTAAATGTTCAAAAGGAACACAACATTTCTGAATGAATTATGTGGTGAGAAAGCAATTTACAGTGAAGGGGAATATTTTGCAAGCAGCACTGCAGTTAACTGGATGGGTGTCTGACCACAACACAACAGCGCTATTAGCACATTTTGTCTGTGTAGGGGCAAGGGATTGGTCTTTAGTACCCTAGATAAGCAAGTAACACAGATTTTGGAATATGTACTTAACTTTGGTGTATTTATGGCAATAATAGTTACCCAGAGAGATTCTGAGAAATAAATGCCAACTGTTGTTGGAGCAAGTTGAAAAAGTGTTCAGTTTTTAGATGAATCAATGGAAATTTGAGGCACGTAGCTACCCTCAATGACAGTACTGATTAAATACGTTTTGTAGTCCTTTAAATACTAAAGTTTATCCGGAAAACTAAAAACAAAAATTACAGCTAATTGTTGAAGATTCCACACCGATCTCGTTGGTGATCTGTGTAGATAGCACCATCTGTATAAACCTTCGTTTGAGAGGACTAGAGCTTTCAATTAAAATGTTTGTTTAGGTTGCTATATCTGTTTAAAGGCCTGCCAATAGCTGTACCTATGATACAGAAAAAACAGTGGTCGGATCGGAAAAAGCAACATGAGGCACTATATAGAAAAGAACAATCTCATACATGCTTGCATTTCTAAAAGTCTTGTTCTCTTATAAGTCAGTCTCCAATATCATTATTATTTTCACATTGTATTGAAAACTCTTAGCTCCACAAATGGATAAAGTGATAAAGATGAGTGCTCAGAGAAGGTGCTCATGTGAATAAACAGTAGAAAAAAGAAAAGGGGGGTCCTTAAGACCTTTTCACAAATCCTATCAATGTACATGGAGCAGCTCTGCTCACTCCACCAGCGTCAGGCCACGGCCCCCTAGCCTTCTGGTTGGCACACTTGTACCTGCTTCTTTACAGTCTCCTTTATGATTCACTCTCTCAGAAGGAGCACATGCACTTCCTAATAGTACTGAAGGATATTTGGGCTGGTCAGACCGCCCCCATTTAACAGTTACACAGTCCATATATTTTTAATGTAATATCCTTGCACTCGTGCCCTCCTTTTTGCCCACACACAATTATATAGTTTTCTTCCAAGTGGGGTAACTAGGTATGTATATTAGTAGTCCCAAAACAATGTGGCAACCTAAGAATTCACCCGAGTGACCTTGGTAACTTATGATACAGACAAACAGTGGTCCAATCGGAAAAAGCAACAAGAGGCACAGGAGAGATAAAAATATCAAAAGAGGTTCAAGAGAACTGAATATATCAAAAGAGGTACAGTAGAACTGAATATATCAAAAGAGGTACAGGAGAGCTGAATACATCAAAAGAGGTACAGGAGAACTGAATATATCAAAAGAGGTACAGGAGAGCTGAATACATCAAAAGAGGTACAGGAGAACTGAATATATCAAAAGAGGCACAGGAGAGCTGAATACATCAAAAGAGGTACAGGAGAACTGAATATATCAAAAGAGGTACAGGAGAGCTGAATACATCAAAAGAGGTACAGGAGAACTGAATATATCAAAAGAGGTACAGTAGAACTGAATATATCAAAAGAGGTACAGGAGAGCTGAATACATCAAAAGAGGTACAGGAGAACTGAATATATCAAAAGAGGTACAGGAGAGCTGAATACATCAAAAGAGGTACAGGAGAACTGAATATATCAAAAGAGGCACAGGAGAGCTGAATACATCAAAAGAGGTACAGGAGAACTGAATATATCAAAAGAGGTACAGGAGAGCTGAATACATCAAAAGAGGTACAGGAGAACTGAATATATCAAAAGATCTCCTACCACTGTATGTAAAAGAAGAACACTCGTAGATTCAGTCCACAGTTACGAGGTTAGGGCAGCAGACAAGATTTAAAAAACAGAAGATTAAGACACATACTCTTGGGTCTGGACAAGAATTTTATAATGTGGACATAGTTACTTTATACTTGACCAACTGCTAGAGTACGCACACGGAGTATTACATCTGCGGGTTATTTAGTGGGACGGCAACACGACAGTGATGCCCCCGGTCTCCCCTGCTGTTCGCTATCGTCGTGGAAACTCTTCCAGCTGTGGCTAGATCCAGGCATATGTATAAGTGATTACATGTTGGAAGGCACCACCTCCGAAAATCACTTTATGCTGATGACTTGCTCATCTTTGCACACAACATGGGGGAGGACCGGACAGGAGCCTGCTCCATTCTGGAGGATTTTGGTCTATTATCTGGTTTAAGAGTAAACTGGTAGAAGTACAGACTCTTTCCTGTGGTGCAGAGCGACAATCCCCCAGATGGGCTGACCCAACTGCAATGGGAACCTCAATGTTTGGCTTACCTGGGGGTTAACGTCTATCATGATTGGGCTAACCTGCTGAATGGGAATGCAGGGTGAGCTATTAGATCCCTGAGATCGACCATAGATTTCTGGAAGAAACTACCAATTTCAGTAGCAGGCAGATTAGCCTTCCTGAAAATGGTGGCTCTCCTCCGCCTTCTATATTTAATACACTTCCATTATGGGTGCAGAAAGCGCTATTCAAGGAGCTGGACTCGCGGATTACTGCATTTATTTGGGGGACGGGTGTAGGCGGGTGGTGTTAGTGACAATGCAGCGAACAACAACAGCGGGAGGGTTGGCGGTTCCTGGCTTCACAACATACTATCTTGCAGCCCAATTGCAATGGCTGATCCAGACCAGACCCCTTCATGCTATCACTATATGACCTCCTTAAAGTATTTCTCCAGGTGAGAAGGTCGCCAATGAATGACTCACAAGAGTTTAGAGTGGTGGCTTAATGCTGGGGTAGAGGCTTACAGAAGGTATGTACTAAAACTCCATACTCCCTGGACTTACCTCTCGTACTATTGAGTGCACTTCCACATGGTGGCAGCTGGCAGGTCCTTGATCTCTGGATCAGCTAGTCGACGAGGATGGGAGATCTTTTCTGAGATGGGAAATTGCTCCCATTTGTGGAATTCCGTGCAGAGTTTATACTTACAGCAGGGACACTTTCTCCCACACAGAGCACTCACGAGAGCAATGAGAAAACACTGGGACACAGGCACTACTGAACCTCCGGCATCGCAGAGTTGTGAATATATAACTTTCCTGGCGGACACCATCCAGAGGGTCTCCTGCTTATACAGAGCATTGCGGGCAGACCAACAACAGCCAATAGAGAATATGCGATCGAGGTGGGAGGGCGAATTAGGGATTCCCATTTCAGCTGCGGATTGGGACAACATCCTAGAGAGAATGCCCAAGGTCTCTAGGAATTCACACTTCAAGCTAATTAATCTATATTCTATATAGGTCATATCTAACCCCAAACCACAAAAGCAGATATTTACAGGTAGCTGATGCAGCTTGACCTAAATGCAAAGAAGAGAGAGCACACATTCTACATATTCTGGTCATATCCAATGCTGAGGGGAGAATACTTTTAAGAGAATTCTGACGAGGCATAGGAAACATTGATGTAGCCCGAGCTTGGGGATCCCTGTTCCAGAGCCTGATACAGCCACAAGGTCACCTGCAGGATCGCCAAGGATTGATTCCAGATTGTGGTATACTACCTGCCCTGACCTGTACTGAGCACCCTTGGATACTTCCTGGGACTAAGCTTCTGATTGTAGAATGTCTCATGCCCCCCCCCACCAGCGTGCTAGGGCACTTTATTAAATATGTAGTGTAATTTCATTCATGCAGTGTGGCACTGACTCATGGGGCAGGGAATGGAACACTTGTCGTTTCATATCATTAGAACTATTCTTTTCTTCTAATGAGACTGCACAGATACTAGCAGGCATTTTATAACTGTACAGACTACACAGTTTGATGCAGGAAAACCAATAAAATCTGTTTTACAAAAAAAGTGCGCTAAGCAGGTAGGCCTCTGGCATCTCATGTGGCTCCCAAAGCCAGTCAATCTTTACCAAGTCACTGCGACAGACTGTAAGGAAGATTTGAGTTTGAGGTGGAATTCAAAAGTAAAGCTGCGTCCTACAATTCCCTCATACATATTGTGGAGACGTGTGGCTCAATGGTTAGAGCGGCAAACCCTGATGCAGAGTATAACCGGAGGCCAGGGTTCAATTCCCGCCTCGGCGGGTCTTGGGCTCAATTTCCTTGGACCTGATAATTCTCGCCTCGGTGCCTATTCTAATCATGGGTCCCACTCTGCAACTCTGGGCAATAGCTTGCTTAATCTCCACAACGGCCCCAACAGCGCTGGGATGCCTGGCTTCACCTTGGGGGTGCCAAGGAGTGGACATTTCACAGGGAAAAGCCAGGAAGGGTTCCACAGCGGTATGCGTTACAGCGCCAGGACACCCCAGTTGGGGTATTAGTGCGCATTACAAGTACAAATTACATTACATTACATACTATGTTTTGCTCTGGTCCAGTAAGGCTCCGAATTGATCAGAAAAGGAAACGATGTAGAAAGATTGTAATCTAAAAGAAACAGATAGGCTTATGTATCTACAGAAGCAGCGCTAGGTGATGTACCTGCCTATGTTATTTGCAAACAGGGATCGAATAATCTTGAGAAACTGGTAAAAAAGGTGTGCTGTTCCAGAGGGTGTTGTGAAAAAAAGCATCACTGAGTGAATTAGAAAGGTTTCTTTGCTTTCCTTCTGCTGAACAGATGTTTTCCTTAGAAGGAAGGGGGTAAAGACCTATGATCCCAGTATTCCAGTTCTCCAATCACCTTTCAGGTAGAGCCCTAATCTAGGTGATATCAGGAGCATCTGGCAGCAGGAGCGAAGTGCTCAGCCTGCTGTGTATTGAGGTATTTTATCTCGCAAGTAATGAAGGGCTTCAACCTTCAAGGCTATGCTGGGCAATTTAAATGTCACATATTTTAACAGCAGTAACTGGGGAAGGGCATTGCACTGGGGCAAAGTTCTTGTATGACTCCAAGGGTAGGACAAGGCTGGCAGCCATGGTATCAGTGGGTGGAAGGAGAGCAAGGTTTTTCACGTCTAGGGAAGACTTGTGCCGGCTTCTAGAAGGGAACTTAAATTATTTAAGTGCAATTTAAGTCATAGAGAGACATTAGAATATGAGATGCCAAGTCACAGTACACTGTCAATGACCGAATCATTTCTTTGCAAAAGTTTGTTCTCAAAAAAATCCTTCCCAAAATCCTAAAATAAATATTGCTCTCAAACAGTTGCCCTCATCTTACTTGACCTCTCCGCAGCCTTCGACACAGTCTGTCATAACACCCTAATACAACGCCTCAGCAACATCGGAATACAAGGAAAAGCTTTGGACTGGATCATCTCATTCCTCGCCGGAAGAACCCAGAGAGTTCCCCTCCCCCCCTTCAAATCAGAAGCCAAAGAAGTCATCTGTGACGTACCACAAGGATCATCACTCAGTCCCACCCTCTTCAACGTCTACATGAGCCCTCGCATCCATCGCGAGCCAACACAACCTCATCTCCTACGCAGACGACACCCAGCTGATCCTCTCCCTCACCAAAGACCCGAACACAGCCAAAACCAACCTACACGAAGGGATGAAAGAAGTAGCCGAGTGATGAAGAACAGCCGTTTAAAACTGAATTCGGACAAAACGGAAGTCCTCATCTTAGGGTCATCCCCCTCGGCCTGGGATGACTCTTGGTGGCCACCAGCCCTGGGAACCGCACCCATACCAACGGATCATGCACGTAACCTGGGCTTCATCCTAGACTCCTCCCTCTCGATGACCAGACAAGCCAATGCCGTCTCATCATCCTGCTTCAACATCCTATGCATGCTCAAAAAAGCCTTCCGCTGGATCCCCACTGAAACAAGAAAGACGGTCACCCACGCACTGGTCACCAGCCGACTGGATTACGGAAACACCCTTTACGCCGGAACCACAGCCAAACTACAGAAAAAACTTCAACGTATCCAAAACGCATCAGCCAGACTCGTATTGGACATCCCTTGTCAAGCTTACATTTCCGGTCACCTGAAAGATCTCCACTGGCTCCCCGGCAACAAGAGAATAACGTTCCGTCTCCTCACCCACGCACACAAAGCCCTCTATGACCTAGGACCCGAATGCCTCAACACGAGACTATCCTTCTACACCCCCACCCGCCAACTACGTTCATCCAACCAAGCCCTCGCCGCCATTCCACAGATCCACCATGGGGGGGAAGATCCTTCTCCTACCTAGCGGCCAAGACCTGGAATTCTCTCGCCACCCACCTCCGCCTAACTCAGAACCACCTCTCCTTCAGAAAGCAATTAAAAATTTGGATATTCGATAAGTAAATACTCTCGCCTCCTCAAGCGCCTTGAGACCCTCTGGGTGAGTAGTGCGCTATATAAATGTTTTGAACTTTGAACTTTAAATCAACGTAAAAGAAAGGTCACTACCCACAAGGGTCTGGCACACTGTTAGGAACGTTTTTTCAGCATTCGTTGAAGGTTTTTGGAGTTGGTGGGAGTGAAAAAGCTCCTTTGCAATAAACTGTTTAATCTGGCACGGGAATTGAAATGAACAGTCCACTCTCTTCCTAGAATCTGTCCCCAAAGTGTTACTGTTCATCAGTTCTGTATAGCTGGAAAACCAAGCTATCAGAAGAGTGAAATGTATATGTTTAGTTGGTTATGGCCCCGGTCCTGGGACTCATATGTACAACCATGGCAGATCCGACATTCCCGTCTCATCTAGCAAAGATCATTTGGGAAGTGTGCAGACGCTTATATCTTCAAAAGAAATGTGAACATTTGCAGACACATAAAACTTCCTCAACTCTGTTATTTAAGCCATTTCACCAGGGATGGTTGGGAAAGTCAACAGTTAGCCACCATATTTACTGGGTAAAAGTATAAATTCAGCCTCATCGCCTCACATCAATACCAGATGAGAATGGTGTGATACGGATAGGCAGATCGGATTGCCCTGCGGATGGAGTGGCAATTATATACACAAATGATTGCCCTTCATGTGTTTGAGCATCTGGTACACAATCTGAAACCTAGTCCAACTGAAAGAGTGATGGAAGTGCTACCATATCAAGTGCCAGACATCCAAGGCACTTTTGTAGGGTCATTTCTATGTCTAATACTCAGCTATTCTTTCCAGGGGACTTTAATCTGCGGTACAGGGATTAAAGGATACAATGACAAGTAAAACAGGAAATACCTTGTGGGAGTTGGGATGTGTCCAAGGCTCTCTAGTTGTAACTCCTCAGTAAGGGGAAAGTCTTGATTGGCTACTAACATGTCATACTAGAAGCTATAATTTCCAGACCAAATACCCACATAGGACAGTACATAAAGGCATTCGCTCTGAGCTCAGGTGTGGCATATAGGGAAAAAACTGCAGTCAAGTGGCAGAAAATATCATAACTTCTAAAATGACTCAAGATCGATTGCTGGAATACCTGGGTCTCACCCATATTAAAAACCAGCTGGCAATAATACAAGCCATTGAAGAAATTAAATATATGATATAAGAGTGAATTCAAAGGCATGAAAATCAAGCAAAGGTAATCCAGAGGTAGTGGTAATTGAGAAAGCATTTATTGAAATATAAGTTTTTGTTGAAGCAAACTTTGTTTTTGCCACTAAGAAGCAAAAAAACAAAGAGTTGTACAAATTATTATTTAAGGCCTTCAATAGAATTTTTAACCCTGTTGATGGCACGGGTATACATTAATGATTTAGATCAGTAGCACTAAAACTCCAGGGATACTTTAAGGATCACATATTTAAATCAAGATATGTTGTCCTGCAAATAGGACAATATCAGAAAATGGATTTGAGGTAGTTAATAATATGCAGATGGAAGGATTTGGGGGCAGTGTCTGAGTTGCCTACAAGGTAGTTGGGATAATTCAGTGCGAATATACATGCACAGGCACTTAGAGCAGCATCAGCCGTTACATCAGAACCGGTTTCTATGGTGTACCACAAGAGCCCTGTTTGTAACCTCCACTTTTAGTGTTTATGCACTTTAGGAAATTTTAGGTGCGCCGATCAGAACACTTCAAAATCATACAGACCACGCTTAAGTGATCTTTCACTTGACTCCTGACCCAGAGAAAGAAAGTTGACTAGTAGGAGCCACTTTTAAGAAAATAGGAATACTGCATGAAACTTAATCGGCTCCACTTTAATGAAGTAAAGATGTAATTCTAGGTAGTGGGTACTGATAGATGCCAAAGCATTAAAGAAATAGACTGAGTGAGTCATAAAGATATTACTCTGAAACATATTTAAAATCCTGAGGTATACGTTGACTCCTGGATTTCTGTGTAACCAAGTAAACGCTATAGTTTACGCCTCTAACTACAATCGTATGCAGTGTGGGAGAGTTCAGCCATTTCTACAGTAGGACAGGACCACGATGACTTAGGCCGTAATCGGAGCAGAATAGATGATTGTAATTCCCTGCTAATTAATTATTAAGCAGCACCGGCAAAGTGGATGGTCCTAAAATATTGTCTCCTTGTGCAGTCACAAACCTGCCACAACAGCACACAGTTCACCAACACACAGAATGGTGCACTGGTCCCCAGTTCAGAACAGAATTAAATTTACGTTTCTGAGGATGGTTCTTCAAAAAGGAGACTTGAGATTCATCACCCAAAGTGACACCTCGGATCCAGTGGTAAGGATTTGTTTTTATCCTAACGAGGATGGGAGCTGTGCTGCTCTGCCGGGCAGGCTGTCGTTCTATAGGATAAGCTGCCGGAGAACTTGAGAAAGACCAGCAGCTGCTTCCCTTCAGAAGAGCACTTATGGCTGCTTTGTTCTGGTGGATGAAGCATGTGCTCCGCATATTTGATCTCGAGTGCTTGGATACCAGATCTGGTTTTAGCGTTCTATAAACCAAATGAAAGCCAAAGAAATAGTGTGCAATATTCATTGCGCTTTCATCCTTTGTCAAGCTGTTTATACTAAAGCTACTAACTCACAGTACCATTTTAAACTCAAGTGTGTGCTGAAAAAATAACGTGTCTGTTTTTCTATTGTTGAAGCAATGTTACTAATTTTAAAGTTTGCCTGTTCATATTTGTTTTGCTGGAAGGCAAACTCCCGAATAAGAAACACGAAATAAATTGTCTATGCATCCTTCTTAGCTTCTGTCTGGGAGCTAATACAGTGAAAAACCATGGTATAAAGGGAAAAGCAATGTGTTCACGATGGAATACATGGATGGTTCCAGGAAAACTTTAGTGAAGGCTTAAGTCATCTTTCAAAGACGATGATTATACAAATAAAGTTAGTATCTCACCAGTTCAGATTGATAATTGTGAACAAGGTATTTATTATGAATGACCCATATTTCTCTTCACTCTGAGTTACTGAGACCAGGGATATCTATGACTTCGGGGTTGGGGAAATTCAGGCCATTACAAGCTTGACCCCTGAGGGGTATCCTTAGAAATGAGGAATTACCAGGGCAATTGGCAATTCTAAATCCAATTCTCTCCATGAATTCCTCACTCCTCTCCCTTCCCGGAATTTCACACACATATCAGCTTCGATCAGCTGAAATCTACATCTGGAAATAAGTAGAAACACAACAGATCACATAATTCTGATGGGGTCGGGAACTATTGTTAACAGCCCCAGTGGAATGAAGAGCTCACTCATATAGAGTGCCCTATTGCCTTCCATTTTTTCAAATGCCAGCACAATTGTTTGTTGCCTTGAAATATAGGGATATGTGAAGTCTGAGAGGTTGGCTCTATGGTTAATACATGCACTGATGTATGCACATAATTTAGAGACACCTTACTTTTGATAGATCTCTGTTACCCACATGCGTGTTTGGTTACTTGGAAACATATCCCTTAGTTGATCTTACACACTTAAACTCTCCAGTTCTTAAAACAGGTATCCTCCTTTGTGGCATTACTTACATGTTTTTAGCACTTTACATTATTGTCTTCTTCACTAAGATATTTAGAGCACTATATTGTAAATTGTGCTCAGTATAATGTTCCTAACAATAATATGCTACAGCTATGCTGCCTATAACACTCCTTACTAAAATGTATATTTCCTTACCAAACGTTGACACTGTCTGTATGCAAGACAAGTAATTTTAAAGCACACATGCTGACATTGAGTTTTGTAAATACACAGTTGAGTTTACGTTTGAAAGCAATGAAACGGCAGGTCGAAGAGGCTGAAGAAGAAATTGATCGATTGGAAAGTGCAAAAAAGAAGCTTCAGAGAGATTTGGAAGAACAAACAGACATCAGTGATCAACTTCAAGGACAGCTCACAGCAGTAAAGAAAGAGCTCAGGTGAGAGAACGTGGCAGAGAGAAAAGAGATACATGCAGGAGAAAGAGTGTGAAACTCGTTTCCAGCTTGAACCTGGAGTGTCATTCAAAGCTAGAACTGTATAAAGTGAAAAAGGCACATTTCAAATTCATGTTATTTTCCATATTACCCAATAACCGGACATTTTCACTAAATTATACATTAATAAAATAACTAATACATATTTCAACTAGTTAGGGTTTTCTATGTTTGTTCTTACATGCAAATGTTTGAATTTATATTACCGGCCTCTAGTGGCAGAATGTTGTAATAGCCTTATAGCCCTACGTAGCTGGGCAACACCGGCTATTAAAGTCCCGCTCCCTTGTTAAAGTCCCTCCCCTTCGGCCTTTAACGCTGGAGCTGGCCTTTAATAGCTGATATAGCAATGAGGCTATATTAAAACATTGGAATGTGGAGCACTCAATTGCAGACAATGGAGTGGCCCTTGCTTCAACAGGCCAGTAAAGGCTCGCAAAGCAACATACCAATGGGGGCTATAAGGCTATAGTAAAGAATTCATATGGGTTTTTGGAACATATCATTTTTCTAAAAAAAAAAACAGCATATTAGAAAGGTGGGAATTTCTTTTCATCCAACGCAGAATTCAATGCTGTCATAAGATAGTGCTCCAGTTGTAATGGAAAGAAAAATTATGTGCTAAAAATGAACAGGACTGTCCTAATTAAGACTGAAGACCAGAATGAGGGATTCAGACTTTATGCCCAAGGCTATAGGTAGTGATATTATGCACATAAAGGAGGGGCATAAGAATATGTTTTAGAACCTAAATTGGTGGTTCTAACCTAAGCTGGAAAACGGTGGTGCAGATTTTTTTTAAATCCAATCAGCTTCTCCGATATGTGTGTAAAATAGACACATTAATTTGGCGCTTCTCTTTAAAGGGCTAAGTGATGGTGTGGATGTTTTTTGTTAAATTATATTTCATATGGTTGAATTGCACAAAGAATATCCCTCTGTTCTGTACCATTTTTAAAACACTCTTACTACTGTGGCACTAAGTACCACTTCATCTTCCTTGTACCATCTAGTACTTCCACTACACAGTGATTAGGAGCCCCCTGGGTGTTTTTTTGTCCCCGCGTGGCAGGCCCCATTAAATCATGTTTACTGTTGCTTTGGATTCAGTTTTTGTTTTTGAGCCGCAGTGCGCTCCATGGCCCGGGCAGAGTTACAGGAGAGTGACTAAGAGGGGAGGGGTGGGGCTCGAGCCCGCTTGATGATTGACAGCTGCTGAGCCTCCTTGGGGTAAAGTGTGCATGTCGGGATGGACGGGTGCTTTGCTCCGACCCAGCCAACATACACACTTGATTACTCGCCTACCTCTGTAATGTAGGAGCCTGAGGGATTGCTGCCAAAGCCCCCAAGGCTCCAAATGAGCGCTGACAGTGCCTCACCGAGCCAATCCTCATGCTGCTGGGGGCACTGTCTGGATTGGCTCAAGAGTCGCGGGGTGGGACAGGGACTGGAGGGAGGTCACAACTTCCAAGCTCACGGCCAGCCTGGAGGCAAAGTCATGAGTGTTCGGTGCTGAGAGGGATGGACAGTGAGTATGTTAACTTTAGGGGCAGAATAATATGAAAGGCTTCATACTGAAGAGCATTGGTAGAAGTGAGGCACTCTTCCCCGAGGTGAGGACTAGGCTGGAAGAGTGTTGAATCACAATTACAAAAGGACATGGAAGAACACTCCCCATGTTACAAGTAAAAGACACTGTGAGTTATGAAGAACCTATCCGCGTGCTGTTTGCAAAGGATGAACCCGGTGCTTTCACCGTGTGAAGGGGCGGGGTATGGGCGCAAAGCCCTTTCCGAGCACAAACCCAGGAATGGATGGTTTATTGCACATTATTCTTGGGCGCACAACCAAGCTTGTAACATAGTGGTATTTACGCACTAGTCTACTTGGCACGTGCAAAGGGGCGCAGCTATCTACAGTGCAGCAGGTGCAGCAGTACTGGGCACATTTGTGTAATTGTGCACCCACATAATGGCCCTATTTTACTATTCTGAGCTTGTGGGCAAACAAGCTGTTGGTACCAGCCTTGTAGGACATTGAGATCCAGCAATAAGTTTCTCCTTACTCCCATAAGAACCTGTACTATCAGAAACGGAGGAGGATCCTTCTCTTCTCTTGCTCCCACTCTTTGGAACAAACTGCCTTTACACCTACGTGCCAATACTGACCACAATTGTTTTCGTTGGAAAATAAAAACATGGCTGTTTGATAACTAACCAACGTTCTTCTCTTAGCTGATTCTTTTGGAGTTGTCCACTAGCGCCATGAGACTTACGGGTGATTTGTGCATTTAATAAATGCCCCTGATTTGATTTGATTCAAGCAGTAGACTGGGTCAGACCCTTCCCTTGCTCCCATCTGGGCCCACGACACTTTTGAGGCTTCGATGAACTTGTCTAGTTCAGCAGTTGTAGTCTGGGAGCTTGTTTTAGGCTTTTTGTGCGCAGACACTAACTCAAAATATTTGCAAGAGAATGCATGTTTCTCTCACAGCAAAGCTCTGAAACACAAAGTGAAATAATGTCCTGTGTCTTCAAGCTCTGCTGTCAGCAAAACAAGTATTCGTGTTCATTTATGCGCACAAAACGCCAAAAAGAAGCGCACAGATGCCTTCTGTGTTTGTCTCAGCACAGAAAAATGCATCACGGTATGTCTTGAGCATGTGCAGGGCTCAAGTCGGGGTACCACGCGGGTGGACGGCGTCCCCCCCCCACTTATTTTACCGGGTGGATGCCGTTCCCTCTACCAAACAGCTGGACTTCACTCTTTGACCTCTCTGGGACGAGATCGGAGCGCACCTTTCGTGACGTCACTTCCTGTTGTGTTGTGATGTCACTTCCGGTGACAGCGTCACCCCACTTCTCTTTTTAGGACTCGTGCCCTGAGCATGTGTGATGTACGATAGATTTCTTTACCTGCCAGGCTTCCTGGCACTCATCCGTTTAATAACATTCTCTCAAGGAAAAGTGCTTGCAGACTGTAGCACTGGATCTACGTGGAAGTGAAATTAGAACCAGGCCACAAACTAGGCCAGCAGCGCTGTGCTGCCTGTGAGCCTTTGGGTGGGACATTTCCTGTCCTCCCCAGGCAGTGGTGCCTTTTATTCTGCCCCTTGTTATCCCAGTCTGAGGTGTGGGGGTGTTAGAGGTGCACGCAAACCTCGCAGCAGCATGGGTTAAAGACTTTAAATACCACCTATCTACTTGTCTGATCACGCGGTGGGGTGGGGGCGGGCCTGCTGGGTACTCAGTACACAAGTCCTATATAAAGAAGGGGGGGGACGGACAATATGCAAATGACCGCATGACGTCACAGGCTGAACATGTCCCTGAAAATTACGCCAGGACAATTTCAGCATATTTCTGTGGGGCCCTGCTTCTTGGCAGGGAGGCCAGCGTCCACCCTGTGAAAATAATGGGGGGACGCCGAGTACCTGCCCTGACAAGAGCCCTGTGGGTACTGTAGTGTCCGGCTGGACACGTTCTAGTGTTTTACCCTGTGCTGTGACGCGCGGCCCCCCACCTATGGCGCCCACACCACCCACCACTTACTGCAGTGACTCAAGACGGAGGCCCGACCGGGGCAACATGAAAACGAGCTGCAGTTAGCACTGTGGGCCCTGAACGCTCGAGGCGTCAACTCTGCACGGGGAAGTGACCCACTGGCCTGAGAGGCGTGTAGTGTTCCGACGCGTGAGGTGGCGTTCCAGCCTACCCACGCGTTCGGGACGAGCGAGCGCTGGCGCATGACGTCAGACGTTCGCGCGTATAAATAAATGGGCGTGGCCTCGGCTAAGCAGTCGGAGCCGCGTGTAGAAGCAACTTGCCGGCTCCTGTGGTCATTAGCGCGAGCGCGCTGATTAAATATATGGCGCTATTAGCAAACGCCACAAGGCGGTGCGGCCCGTGTGCTGCGAAAACACGTAAGAGTCGACTGAGCGGCATCTCGGGCAGTTCCAATAATGCCGGTCTATGGTGAAAGCCTCCGTGTTGCAAATCCCTGTGCAGCCCGCAGCTGAAGCAGACTGCCAATCACCTCTGTGGCCGGCGAGGGACGCAACAGCCGGCAGCAAGCGCAAGGCTACCATGGCCCCCTTTTATGGAGAAGTGTGGCTCAATGGTTAGAGCGGCAGACCCTGATGCAGGAGTCTGGCCGGGACCAGGGTTCAATTCCCCGCCTCGGCGGGTCTTGGGCTCAAAATTCCATGGACTTGATAATTCTCGCCACGGTGCCTATTCTAATCATGGAGTCCCACTCTGCAACTCTGGGCAATAGCTTGCTTTATCTCCACAACGCTAAGGATGCCTGGCCTCCACCTTGAGGGTGCCCAGGAGTGGACCCCTCACAGGGAAAGCCAGGATGGGTTCCACAGCGGTATTCGTACAAGCGCCTTGAGACCCTTGCGGGTGAGTAGTGCGCTATACAAATATCAATTTACATTTTGTAGTGGCAGCACCGAGGGGCAGAACAGAAGGACTGTCTCCTGACTTGACCAAGTAAGTGATTCAGGGCCATCGGTTGTGCCAAAGAAAAGCCGCCCTTCTGCCAAGAATGATGCCCGCAGTGCTCCTAGTTACCTCATTAGAATGCCTGCAAGAGCAGACTCCCTTTTCTGCATGTGAAAGCTGCACGGCCCACCGTTTCGAGACATACTACGGGGACTTTGTAAAGTACAGTGCGGCAGTGCCATCTAGTGGGCTTTACAGTTACTTCACCTAAAGAACGAAAAGAAAAGTGACGTTTTAAAATACAGGCATCCCCGACGCGGGCAACAAAAGGGAATATATCCGGCAGCCGAATAATGAAGCACTAACATGAAGTAGCACCTAACAGGCTAAAGATCAGGGGCGGCTGGTGACATTTGAAAGTGGTGAGGCGTAAACTAATTTGCATACTGCACCGCAGCTAGCGAACCCGAACCACCTTTCATCCATCCATACATCATTCATGCATCCACCCATCCACCCATCCTGCATCAATACATCATTCATTCATGCATCCACCCATCCACCCATCCATCATGCATCCACCCATCATGCATGCATCCATGCATCCATCATTCATGCATCCACCCATCCACCCACCCTGCATCCATACATCATTCATTCATGCATCCACCCATCATGCATGCATCCATGCATACATCATTCATGCATCCACCCATCCATCATTCATGCATCCACCCATCCATCCACCCACCCATCCTGCATCCATACACACACAAAGCACCCCCCCCCTCCCACACACACACACACAGAGCCCCCCCCCACACGGAACAGAGGGCAAGGAAATCGGGAGAAACTCAGAGGGCAACGAATGCAAAGAGGGCAAGAAAAACGGATTAAAAGAGGGCAAGAAAAATGGGAAACATAACATTGCAAAATAACCACAGAGCCTCCCCACCCCCCCCCCCCCCACCCCCACACACAAAGCACGAAGCAAAGGGCAGTTCCACTGGGACTTAACTTGGAAAAACAAAGCGCTTTAATGCCTCATCAGGGGAAGCAAGCGCTACATAAATACAATTACAATTCCTGCCAGGTTTGAAATGAGGCTTTTAAAAGTTACATTTAAGAACGGCCAGTGTGCAAAATAACCACAGCCCCCCCCCCCACACACACACAAAGCACAAAGCACCCCCCACACACAAAGCACGAAGCACCCTCCCCCCCCCCACCCCCCCCCCCACACACACACACACACGGAACAGAGGGCGAGGAGATCGGGAGAAACTCAGAGGGCAAGGTAAACGAATGCAAAGAGGGCAAATAAAACGGATTAAAAGCGGGCAAGAAAAAAGGAAAACATAACATTGCAAAACATAACGCATAATGCTCTGTGGCCTTACCTGGCTGTACCGTGACGGTGAGGCGGGACTCGGGAGACACACACGATCTGCAGCCTGGCACGAAGCGAGCTCCAGGCTAGATGAATTTAAGAGTGGAAGTTACAACGTTACAGTGGCGACCATCCCGAAGTCACAGAGTGATTGGCCTGCACGTGGACCACTGGACCAGCCAATCCTGGCGCTGTATACAGCGCCAGGATTGGCTAGGGGGCACCATGTCTGCTCGCCCAGTCCCCTTAGCAACCCTGGGGGCTGCGGCCCGCCCCCTGCTCCTCTCTCTAAGGGGAACTTGAGCTGGAAACCCATCTGCGCATGCGCGTGCTAGTTTCTGCCCAAACATTCACGTGCGTAGTACTGCTGTGGCTGAGTGGACTGTCACTCAAGCTGCAGCAGGCCCAGCCCGCCCTTCACACTCCGGAAAAGTCGGGTGTCTCCCGCATTCCCGGCCGGCAGGTAGCGCAATCATTAAATATTTGCATTTTTATTTTAGCGACGACACGGTGGGTCCATGGGACTTAGGGGGGCTACGCCCCTACGCCCAAATGGACGCACCGCGCCTGCTAAAGATTATAAAGGGGTATCCTGCTCAACGTGGCTAAGTATCCTGCAGTGCCTAGCAACCTTCACCTAAGCAGCAGAAGTAGACAGCGTAGCCCCACATCGCTATAACACCCTACAAGCCGCACCTGAATCAGCTTAGAAGTGTGAGCTAGGTGGGAAACTCCCACTTCATGCCTCCACTTAGAATTGCGGAAACTGCAAGAGTGTCACAAAACAAAGAATAAGAACGGAAGAGACTGACCCAAGAGAAGATGCCACACAAGGAAGGAACGTCTCTAATGAGAGAAGTGAGCGCTACACTATCCCAGTGGCTGTCTGGCAACACCACAAGCAAAGAGATACTGATGCAAGCCCCCAGCAGTAAATGGCAATCAAAGCAGCAAGCCTACAAAATGGAGAAGGGATGTGAGAGACACAGCCAGGACTGATGCTGAGTGCAACACCCACTGAAAAAAGAGGGTTACCCATGAAGAGGACGGAACACACAAGGTCAGAGGTGCGTAGAAGGCCGCACCAGCAAACCTGATGCCATGGGCAGGCGCCCAGGAGATAGAGACATCTCCGCAGAGAAGAAGCAATGCTGAAAGCAGCAAGGAGAACCTCCACATCTTCACTGCACCAGCGAAGCCCCGCAGTGGGTCAAAGGACAGCACAGAGGGTCCTCCCTTACACTGCCTCAAGACTGAGTCGCCAGTGGCCCAAGACAGGCAAGAGTAGAGTTGCACACTCCATGTGGTAAGCTGCCACTGCAACATGTGCGCCGACGACAGTCGACAAGTGGCAGGGCGCCACCTCGCACAGCAAGAAGGAGCACTTCACACAAAGTGACCAACCTGTCAAGCATGCCTGCATGGAGGCATGAGTAAGCGCTACGATGGCACTGGCTCGAAGCGCAAGCACGACTCCCTCGAAGGAAGAGGTAACCTGCCATCCTGGCCGAGGACCACTGTGGAAATTCCATGAGGAGGGCATGTGCCTGCGAAAGGTAGTCAAGAGGAAGAAGCAAGTCCTACCGACAGGACAGATGGTCCCAAGAACTGGACGTGACCAGTAAGATGTCCATGTGGTGCAATCATGAGACATGTGGCAGGAGGCCACATCCAAGTGAGGACCTGGTCGGAAGGAGAAAAAGAGAATGGCAGGACACCACTCTGCGAAGGAAGAAAGAACAGTGGCACAACGCCACAGAGTAGACAACCTCCACAGACGAATAAGGAGGAACGGAAAAGAGCAGCAGGACAGAGGGCTCGTGCCAGCACTGGGGAAGGTGTTCATCAGCTCAGGCCAGCCACCGGGGTCCAGAGACGCAGTGGAGACAGCTTCATGGGAGAACCAACCGTAAGCCACTAGCAAGCGCGATCTGCGTCCAGTCCTCACGCTTTGCAGTTTGACTGTCCTCTCACCTGTCACCGGCTGCTTGGTATCGATAGCACCATGCCTAGCAAGTGCACCTGCTGGAAGACAACTGCAAGTGACCACAAAGTCCCTCTAGTCCTCCTCACTCCACAAGGTCACCCAAGGCAAGAGATCGCCGCCTGTTGCCCAACTGAAGGACAATCACTGTTTTGTCATCATCATCAAGGTACATCATCACCAAAGAGCATCACACAACCAGAGTGGATCCAAACACTCCAGACAACCAGAGTTCACTGAGGCAAGCCACCCAGGATCCTTCTATGTGCCCCGTCAACCTGAAGCATGCCGAAGTAGCGAATACCCGACCATTGGAATATCCACCCTTGGGGTTACACAAGGCTTGGCCTTGGCCTTGTTGGGAGTTCCGCAGCGACCCCTCAGCACGGCCTAAGAAAAGGCCTGCACAGCCCACGCGGTCACATGGCAATCCAGGGGCAAGGGAATTCCTGTGAGAGGGGAGTCCGAATAGGAGAGATGCTTCGGCCGCAGCTCTATGACAGGCACAGGAAGCATAGCGGACACAGATGAAGACTGGTTACTCAAAGACCATAAGAGGAAGGCGTAGGACTGGAGTCCTGACTGCGAGAACACCTAGACCGAGACACCACCCTCTACGCCTATATGAGCGACTTGGCTGTGGTCCTGTTGGCAGTTCCTCAGCGACGCCTTCTCGTGGCCTACACGAAGCCCGCACAGTCCACACGGTCCCATGAAGAGACTTATTAGGTGCTATTTGTTGTTTAGTTGTTTTCTTACAGGTTGGACTTCTGTTTGTTTCTTTTCATTAAAGTTTGGGAGGGATGTAGTGTCCGGCTGGATACGTTCTAGTGTTTTGCCCTGTTCAGCACACACCAACACACACCCCCATTACAGGCGTCACCAGTCAGGTGACCCTGTTAATACAAGGGGCCGGGTGCACATGCCCTGGGCCAGTTATCCAGTCTGCATCATGTGTCTGTGTCATTCATCTTCATAGCAGGTGGACCCAGGGCCCACAACACCACAGGTACTAACCAGACATAGGGGGATGGGGGATATTGCAATCTACTAGGGGCAGGCACAGATGGGGTAGGTGCTGTGTACAGGGAACATAATGTTCTAATTATGTACAGAGGTAAATGAACTTCTTTCTTCTCAAACTGTCCATCCCCCTAATATGAATGCTACTTGGTGCATTCCAAAATACAGCACCTTTGTGATGCACAAACATCAATAATGTGTTTTTGTAGTGGACAAAAGCACTGATTAGCATTATTCCAAAATTGTACCAGCAGGGAACCTCGGCCTCTGCATTCTCCAGGGATAGAGTTCCTACATACGATAGGGAATTGAACTTCCCACGTTTGTACTCGCCTATATTGACCAGTGGAGTCCCCTGCTCAATCTGCATAATTTAATGGACCAGTCCAGCGAGAGATAAGGAATGACACCTCTGCCCCTTTGGTCAAAGGGAGGTAATAGAGGCCCATCTGCCTCTGGAAAGGCTGCTCAGGCCCCCACTGGGCCACCAGCGGCATCTGATCGGCACAGACACAGCCCAAATCAGCCACCATGCTGCCCAAAGAAGAGGCCCACACTAATAGCAGCAGTCCCTCGCTCCTTTCGATTCCCAGCCATGTCTGTTCCCCAAGGCACGTAAACTACCATTACAAGCCATTTTAGACACACACTTATCCATCCATGGTGCCCCTGGAGTAGTGTTCTACCCATCCTTCAGTGCTTTGGCACCTCCAAGGATAGGAGGCGCTATATAAATCAGCAACAATGCAAAAAATGTGTTCTGGTGATGGTGAGGTCACTTTCAACTAAGCTACATACATCTGGGCCATGTTAGTCATGGAAAGATGACTGCAGTTGAACTCTGAACAAGGATGGGGGTGATGAGATCATATTTCTTTATCCCCTGAATGAGACATACAGTACCTTGTAGGGTGCCCTACTGCCTTTTAATGTTTATTCCTTGCGGTCTCATTGTGACCAGCCCGACAAATCACAATATCTTGTGTTTGCTCAGTAGATTTTATTTGCAAATGTATATCAATAAATAACTAAAATCTTTGAAGCACTCCGCCTTGTTATCTGTCTGGTACGGAGGTCTGTGGTTGCAACCTCTGCCTGCCCAGGACCATAAGACTGGGAGGTCTGCGCTGTGTTTCAGCCGAAAACCTTCAGGACACTCCGAAAGCAGAGAGGCCCACTACGCAACAATGTCCCAGGCATCAAAGAAAGCTTCCTTGAAGGACCTAGGTCTTTACAGTGACGAAGATGACCTGTGAGTTCCAGCAGAATCGACACACTAAGGATCGGACATCGAAATTCTGGACGGAGACCCTGAAAAAACACGCCCACAAAAAGGGGAAGGCTATAGAGAAGACGACCAATAAGATAAGACACCATGCACATCCATTGGAACCGAAGGGCCACAATAACAGGGCACAGCCTAAGGCAGCCCCAGCACTGAAAAAAAGGCAACCGGTGGCCAGCCGCGATCCAAGGAACCCTGCGGAACCCTACCTAGGGACACCGACGAGGGAAAATCGCACAAAGCAACGAAAACAAGGGTCAAACTCGAACCCACGAAAGGAGCTGTGACGCTGTCAAAACCAGAGGCAAGCGCGAACAAGAAAAGAAAATCTGCGGTCTCAGACGTCGAGAGCAAACTCAAAGTCGGGAAAAAGAGGAAATGGCTTTATGCTGAAATGGCGACACTCTTCCAGAAAAAGGAGTTCGACGCTTCACTCAAGGAATTCCAGATTTGTAAGATTCCCGTCGCTGAAGTGGACAATGTTGATGCAGAAGGAGCGGAAGATGCCGAAGGGGAAGAAGAGGAGATTCTCGAGTCACCTCCAACAACCAAACCTCGCGTTGAAGATCTCCAGGAGTACATAGACCCACCAGAAGAAGAAGAAGCCTCAGAAAATTTTGAGGACACATGGAATGACCTCAACACCGAAAGCCCAGAGAGGAGATATGCTGTTGTCCCTCAAAGGCATCCCCACCAGATGACATAGCCTTCTACAACGGCCTATTAAATAGAGCAGCTGATATTTTAGAGTTCCCCTCGAAGAGGAAAAAGGAGACACATGCTTGCTTATAGAAACACTAGCTCCAGCCAACAAGGGGACACAATACCTGCCAGTGCTTCCAAGCATCCTGGACCAAGGCAAATTACCCTTTAAGGAGCCAGCCTCAAGCAAGGAGGTAACATCAAGGGTCGAGAAGAAGTATAGATCCTCTTCCAAGGACCCTAAGTATATCCAGGGGAATACAGTGCCTGACTCCATCATTGTCACCTCGGCCAGGAGGAGAGCAAATGCCAACTCTAACAGTGGACCACCCCAGAGAAGGAAAGCAAACTTATGGATATGGTAGGCAGAAACCTGGAAAAGAATGCAGTAATGCAGTGGCGCATCGCAAACTTTAATGCCCTGCTGAACAGATATGGACACCAGCAATGGGATGACATCGAGGAGCTCATCAACAAGCTCCCAGAAGAGGACAAGAAAAGGGCTAAATCTATTGTCCAGGAAGGTTGAAACATTGCTAATACATGCCTTAAATCAGCTCTTGATGCAGCAGACTCTACCAGCAGACAAATGTGCACAGGGACAACTCTAAGAAGGCATGCCTGGTTTAGAATACCTGGTTTTAAGGAGGTGGTTAAAACCTCTGTCATCATCAGACCATTTACAGGGAGGCACTATTTGGAAAAGAGGTGGTTGAATCTCTCCAACAGAAATAAAAAAGATAACGAAACTGAAAGAGCCATGGGATCCCTGCAACAAAGAGGTACATTCAAAAGAGGAGGGTTTAACGACAGAAAACCCACAGGAAGAAGTGCCTTTGTTCAAGGACAACAAATGCCACATCAACAACAAGGGAATGGTCGGGAAACATGCCAACAATCAGGATAGCAAGACAAAACAGTCCTTTTGAGGAAGAGGCTAAGGCCAGCCCTCAAAAGGAAGAGGAAATGGCTCTAATTGACTCCTGCACAAGAAAAGACCCACACACAACACCAGCGGGGGAAGAATAACACAGTATCTACAACAGTGGTGAAAGATCAAGACAGACAATTGGATATTACATTTAGTAAAGTACGTGTATGACATAGAACTGACAAACACCGCTAACAAACCCACTAAAAAAAGGACGTTCCTCAAATCCAGACTCATATAGTCTGGATTTAGACATCAAGGACCTTCTTCAAAAACAAGAAATATAATTGGTACCAAAACAAGACCTTTTCAAAGGAAACTACTCAGCGTATTTCTTAGTCCCCAAACAGGGCCTATCACTAAGACCAATCCTAGACCTAAAGTTCATAAACAAATTGATTTTGGAACAGCATTTCAAAATGGCTACACTCTAGGAAATCCCACAAGTTCAAAAAGGAGATTACATGGCAACAATAGATCTCAAGGAGGCCTATTTACACATCCCCATGAACAAAACCAGACAATATCTCTGGTTCCTACACAAAGGAACACACTACCAGTTCAAAGTACTCCCTTTTGGAATAAAATCTGCACCGCGTGTCTTCACCAATTGCCTAGCCGCAGTCGCTGCACATCTGCAAAAGGATGGAATGAACATCTACCCCTATCTGGACAACTGACTAATAAAGGCAAACACAAAACAAAAATGTCTCCGCCACATTCAAACAGCAATCCACACGCTGCAAAGAGTAGGCTTCTCAATAAATCACAAGAAATCATCCACAAAACCAGAAAGGGAAAAGACTTTCTTGGGTGCAAGATTAAAGTCAAAAGAAGCATAGGCTTACCCTACGCAAGAAAGGATCCAAGCAATCAAACAAAAAACTTCCTTTACCAGAATGGTCAATCTCTAACAGTGAGGAGAGTCATGAAACTCATGGGCATGATAGCATCATGCATCCCACTCATCCTGCATTCCCGCCTACAAATGCACCCTTTCCAGGATTAGCTTACCAACAACTGGTCACAAGCTACAGGGAGTTTGGAGGATCTAGTGGGTGTTAGGCTGCAAGCAGAAATACAATGGTGGGCATCCAACAACATATCAGAAGGCAGACCTTTCAAGCACCCAACACTTTCTGTGACAATCACTACAGACGCATCCCTCAACGGATGGGGAGCGCACATGAAACAACAAGTACGAGGCCAGTGGAACAACCAAGACTCCACAAAATACATCAATTACTTGGAAATTAAAATAGTTTCCTAGCATTAAAGGTGTTCCAGAAATACATCCACACAAAGACTGTCTTGATTCAAACGGACAACACCACCACATTGTTTTACCTCAACAAACATGGAGGTACAAAGTCATTCCCACTAAGCAATCTAGCACAACAGATCTGTCAGTGCGCGATGTCTCAAAAGAATCAATCTGCAAACAATACATCTACCGCGAGTATATAACACAACAGCTGATCGTCTGAGCAGTCAAAACAACTGCTCCCAAGTGTGTAAATTGAAGCACAAGACAGTACAACACATCTTCAAACTCTGGTGAACCCCAGAGATAGATCTGTTTGAGCGATACAGAACAAGAAATGCCAGTTCTTTGCCTCGAGGTTTCCTCACCACCTGTCAAGAGGGAATGCCCTGTCACTAAATTGGTCAGAGACATTTGCAAAGAGTTCTGGAAAAAGCAAGACAACCAGGAACAAACCTAATTCTCATTGCTCTACAATGGGCCAGACAAGCATGGTACTGAAGTCTGCTAGAACTGTCCAGGGGACAGATAATCAAACTCAGAGCGTACACATACCTACTAACAATGCAACAGGGCAAAATATTCCACCCGAAACCAGCAATGCTACACCTAGCGGCCTGGCTCCTGAATACATAGTTTAGTCACCTAAGCATGCCTCAATGAACAACGGAGATTCTAAAGGAAGCAGGAAAACAAACTACAAGACAATGCCACGCCACAAAATGGAAGCGGTACATCACTTGGTGCACAGCTAACAACCACATAGCCTCAATCAATATACAAGAAGCAGTGATCATATACCTAACTCACCTCCTAGACTGTCACATCAACTACTCCAGCATAAAGGTACACCTCACAGCCATTGTAGCTTACACAAGGTGAAAATCATATGAAAGCTTTTTCAGAAGACCTCTCATAAAAATGTTCCTAGAAGGGCCTAAAAGAATTGCTCCAGCAAGAATGGTTCCAGCACCCATGTGGAGTTTATACGCAATGCTCACGCAATTTCTGACAACACCATTGAGCCCATGCATAACGCAGACCTCAAACATATCACTTTAAAGATAGCATTTCTTATTGACATTACATCCTTACTGAGAATAAGTGAGTTACAAGCATTGACCATTCAAGAACCATACATCCAAATCCAAAAGACAAAGCTATCTTAAAAACGAACCCACAATTCCTACCAAAGGTTGTATCAAAGTATCACTTGAATCAAAGCATTCTCCTTCAAGTCTTTCAAAGACCCACAAATAAAAGGGGAAAAGCCTTCATACCCTGCATGTAAGGAGGACTCTATTCTACTATCTACAGAAAACGGAACAAACTTGCAAAAGCAAACAGCTCTTTGTTGCCTACTCACATACCAAAACAAAGGCAACAATTTCAAGATGGATAGTCCAAACTATCCAACTATGCTATACCATCCTAGGTAAAAAACCAAGTGTACAACCAAGAGCTCACTCACCTAGAAAGAAAGAAGTGATTCTTGCATTTATGACCAATGTGCCCATACACACTATATGTGCAGCAGCTACATGAGCATCCCCACACACCTTCACAAAACATTACTGTGTGGACATACAAATAAATAAGGAAGCGCAAATAGGGCAACAGGTACTTCAACACCTGTTCGCAAAGTCTTCATCTTACCACAGCCTCCCCAATGAGGGAGTAGCCACTACGTAATCTGATGCACAGCATGTGAATCCAGAAAAGGATTCATGCTGCAAAACGAAATGGTTACTCACCAGTAGGAGTAGTTTTGCAGCTTGAAGAGTTTTCTGGATTCACATGCGACCCACCCAGCCTCTGCTACAAATAATACAAACAGGTGGGGAATCCTATCTAACAATTCTCTGAAGTACCATCTGAAGGTCTATAAGACTAAAGCACAGAAAAAAAGAATCCGAAGATGGGTACCACGCACAACAACATCCAGGGTGCCGTCTGATGTCACACAAGGGACGTGCCTGGCACCAAAGGGTGGTCAACGCCCAGAAGAAAAATGGTGGAATAATGCACATTATGTAAATCCAGAAAACTCTTTAAGCTGCAAAACTACTCCTACTGGTAAGTAACCATTTCGTTATGCCTGGGAATGTAAGGCTATGGCTGGGCATTTGAGAGTGATCCGTTTAATTTTAGGCTATTCTTTGGTATCTAAAACTATGCATGGACATATGATTGGGTCTAGCCATTTCTAAAGCAGCACATTGAGTTTCTGCTGTATGTCTGGGTGTAGGTAATTGGTTTATTAGTTGAGGTGGTAAGTACCCACCTCCAAAAAATTATCACAGTCCTTGTCAAGATGAACCTCAAACGTTCTAATTCAACCTTGTGGTAGCTATGGCACGGAGCAGGCAGGCTTAACTTCAAGGCAAAGTGTAAAGTATTTATGCAGTACTAAAGCAGTAATAAAGTTGAATGCTAAACATTAAATATCCAAAAATGAATTTGAAAAAAGAGTAACATTTGATAAACAAAATTAAATCAAAATTACAAAAATCCAAAAAGAGGAACCGAAGATATGAATTTCCACTTTTTCATAATAGAAGTGGTGCCAAAAAGCACAAAGCGCCAATGATAGTCAATGCCCATGGTTCAACACAACCTAGACACAGTTTGATTCTGAACGCGATGGAGTGCAGGTCAGATACACTAACCAGATTTATCCTGGTCAAAGATTTTAGCATCTGAGTTCAGTCCTTTAAGTTCCAACCTACCATTGAAATACACTTATGAACCCCGTGACCTCAGCGGAGACACGAGAGACTTATAGTGTGGTAGGCGAAGGCCACAGCAGGGTCCAGTTGCCACTGGTCATCTGGACAGTTGCAGGAAAGGGTCTGTTGTAACTTGATGTCTTCTAGTAGCTGTACCAGGAGATCAGCCTTATGGATTATAGGAGTCCATTTCTTTGACTTTGGAGTTTGAGGGAGAGCAGATCCTGTCTTTTAGTCTTTTCTCGGGACACAGCTTACAGGTTTAGTCCTCTTCTGATCTTCCACAGATCCTGGAGTGTTCTAAAGTGAGTGGCACATTTATGCCTGCCACAAGCTAGTTGGGTGGAATGCCACTGGGGATGCCCTAATCAATCGGGTAAAGGTTCCCAAGGCTATCCCTAGCCACTTTGGGCATTTTCAAGATGGACAAAATCTTCAGCTACACTAAACTTGAGCTCTGAGGGCTGGTTGTATGTGTGCAGAGTGTAATAAGGTATTCCTGGTGTCCTCCCACTAAAATCTAGTTTTAGGTAGTCCCTATACCCCCAATAAACTCAGAGAAAGAGGTCTGGTAAAGTCAAAGCTGATACATGGTGTTTTGGCATTCTGTTTTCCTCCTTTGAAGTATGCCTCAAATGATATATGTAAACCCAGCACACCTGTTAAACCGGCTCTGACACTATAATGTGAAAGAGGATGCTCACTCTAAACCAATTCTGGGGCAGCTCTCCCTCCCACCGGGGTTGGTGTCTAACTGACTAGAGGGACAAAAGGGGAGGTAGACCCACGTGTGAGGTAAATTTGCTCGTGACAGGGGAGGCCCCTTTCAAGTGTCACAAGTGTCAGCGCACAGCCCCCAGACAATCCTGTCAAGGTGAGGGCAATTTCTCCTCACATCCAAGGCCTGTTGTCTCTGTCCTTGGAGCAGTTGACATCTTACCACAGGGGGAATAAAACTTCCAGGTGACAGTTGAATACTTACAGAAAGCCCACAGAGGCTTTTGGCAGGGAAAAGGAAACTTTTCAAAAATATCCTTTCTGTAATAGTTAGACAAAAATCAACGTTACCATTGAATTGGATTTTGTTTAACTATTAAAAAGAGTCATTGAAATATCTCTCTAGGTGCTTTCTAGGCAGAGATTACATGTATTAAACTTAATGTGGTATCGCAAAGCTTTCCTATGGCACCACCAACCCTGCACAGTGAATATAGCTTTAAAGTGCTGGTCACTGTAAGGACATGTTTAACATTACACTCTTACAACTCTTGCTATAATACATACTTAATGATGACTTTTAAATATATTTTAAAGTAAGGTTTAGTCCTCTTAAAAGGTGTTATTTTGACAGGTCGAGTTTACAGTTAAAACATGCACAGCCAGGCTACTGGTGGTCGTCTGCAGTCATATTTACATTGTCACTGTAGTCAATGGCACACTGGATGCTGCAGTCCACTTGTGACATTAAGTTTACTGGCCCTACGTACACCTTGGTACCAGAAACGAAAGACTTGTAGGTAAGTTAAATACGCCAATCAGAAATATACACCTTTTATCACGTTGAATGGAGGAACACAAGAACTTTACAACAGGTTAGCAGGGGTAAAGTGCACACAGTTCCATCATTTAGCAAAAATAGAGTTCAGCAATAAGGCAAGATATCTGAAAGGACACTGCAGAAAGGGAAAACTTTCCAACACCTGGTATCTGATGATTGTACTTGAATTTTTGTGGGTGCTATTGGTTGGCATAGGCAGTAGTACCTCGGCATCTATTGATGGCATCTGAATATGTCACAGCTGTGCCCCTGAATGTTTGGAGCTGCTGCAGCATCTTGAGCCAGGCATGGCAGTAAAGTAGTTATTGCTGGTGTAAATAAAATAAATATGTATCTGCTTTAGTTCAGTTTATTAATACTATACTTGCTGTATTGGCTTAACCTAATCAGTATCACTGTTTGTGATTCCATCAAGGTCAAATGCTGCAGAGCATTACTTCAAAGGATTCATTGTGTTTTGCTGACTACCACACTAGTGCCATCATTAAATGAATAGATGCTCTAAATAAAATACACAAGTACTTGGATAATCTTTTCACTTTTATCTAGACTGCATGATTACTGTTATATTTAGAGCATTCTCCTACCTATTTTTGATTTTAATTATTGACGGTATTATAAGTGTCTAGGAGGATGTAATGGTATCATCATCCATTTCTTCCGGGTTACTCAGACCATTCAATAGACAAATCCCTACTCAGGAAATATATTGCAACTGAGTTCATGTAGCAGGTATTTGTTCTTGAACATCTCGGCTCAGATTTTTTTTAAATTAAATATTTTCATTGCATCTCAAATTTACAAGCCGTCATGACCATTTCTACATTAATACTGCTATTTGAGCTGTTAAAATGTGGTTTATGTATAGGAGGAGGTGAAATCAAAGAGACTTAGAAATAAAAATATAATTAATAGAGAAGCTTCTGAAAATCAGGATTTTTATTAATGAATAGTGATTATTGAACATGCATTTATGTCCCACATTTGCATAATTAGGGCATGAATAAATCTGCCCTATTTTGTTTGTAAAATCCAACTGTGAAGCGTGCCGTCATATTAAGCATTTGTCTATCATATACACCGTAATTTGATACAGAACTTTAGATGTTCACCAATCCCATTGTATACACGTTCTATATGTAGTCTTTTTAATTAAAGTAATATTCTTCAAAATATTTTTTTCAGCAGGCGCAGGAGTTCACCAAGTAAAATGCTGAATGACCTTGATGATGACGATGATCTCAGTACAGATGCAGAAAGCCTTTATGAAGCTCCTTCAGGATACAAATACTCAAAGGATAATGATTTAACAGGCTATAAAATGCACAGTTCTGGACAGTAGTATACAATAATCTGTGCTAGGGAAGTAAAGACTTTCATCTCAGATGTTTTAGAGTAATCTAGATGGAAATATATGCTTTGAGTTTTCCCCAAATACAATGTGTCTGCTGCTTGAGTTCCAAGAAATCAACAGCAATATTTAACAATCTATGCATATTTTATATTTTAGATAAACATACAATATACATAAATATCTATCTATATATATATATATATATATATATGAATTCTATATTTTGCGCTTTTTGAAAGCTTCAATGAAATGTAACATACACTTTTGTTTAAAGAAGAAAAGCTAAAAAAAGAGCCTAAGTCTTCAAAATCTATTAGATATTTTTGAAGGCTTTAAAAATAGCCATTTGTAATATGTAAAATAGTTGTAATTACCAATATATGTATATAATGTAAATATTGAATTGTTGACAGTTATGCATAAGTGCCATTATTTTTTTTAATTGATCTTTTAAGAGGCAGTTAAATTTTTATTGTAGACACAAATATATTTTATAGATTAGTCAATTTTATTTCTTTTATTGTTTTTTTAATAAAGTGGCACTTAGTATAACATCGCTTCTAAGAATATCTATGAGTGTATATATTTTAAATGCCTAAAAATGCCTGCATCATTCTGAAAATAGGTTGTGTAATTATCATTTTGTGGTATTTCTCATTGTTGATCCTGAGTCAGGTTTGGTAAATTACAATCAGACATTCTGTGAAGTTTACCATCATCTCCTTAAATGGAGAAATATGAGTTGCAATCACTCACTTGCACATAATGTGTGTTTTTTTTTAATCAGTTTTTGCCAGTACTGCTGACAGTATTAAAGTCCTACTTACAAATAGAAAATAAAAGTGTGAATACCAATAGCTTGACTACAGTATGCTTTTCTTGGATGATATAAATATTTCCTTAAAATCTATAATACCGCCCAATTATGAGGAATCGCCATCATGTAAAAAATTTTTGTCAAGTGCTTATTCGTATTCCACACTTATTAATGTGATACGCCTTTAACTATAGGATGACTTGGCAAAGCCACAACTCCACAACCTCATGCTTAACTTTAAACTGTTCATACAAATAATTGAAACGAGAGATAAGCAAACTCATTACCATGATGTGTCTTGAAACATTTGTGAACAAAGGTATTTAAGGCATGTGCACATCACTTCCGCTGTTCATGATACTTTGTAGATCTAGTGTTCCACATTTCACTCTAGAAATTGCATTATGTATTACCTGTGAAAACCAGTATTTCGATCACCATACTATTGTAATTACTTGCCTGACATCCTGTACAGCAAATCTAGCAATACATATACTACACACTGAGGTGATGTTAAAGACAAAGTTTTAAGATTGGCAAGATTATGAGCTATAATTCAGTGAGATTTCCAATGTAACTTTGTTGTACATTTCTAACTATGTTTTGCTCATATTTCCATGCAAAGGACAATCATTATTGAGATGTACAGAATTGTCACTATTTGATTGTAAAATTGTTTTCATTATTTCTGATTAAATCACATTCAATATAAATGTATGGTAGATTTTTTCAGAAGGATTTGGAGACTGGTATAAAAACTGCACACGTAATTTGAACAATGTCTTTAAATATTTGGTCTTTCATACAAAATGAGAAAAGCTTTCTTGATATTGATGTGTTCTGTACAAAGTTAGTACAACCTACAAGGTGTGATGTTGCCTTGATGTCATATTTGAATTGCTAGGTACCTGGTAGACTGTAATATGAGAAGATAATCAATTATAATTCTAGGGAAACATAGGAATGCAAACCCCCCGCCTCCAAGTCATACTACATTTTCTGATGCAGGAGTTCTATAACTGTTCCTTGGTCTACCTGTAATCAGCCCTGAAATAGTTATCCGCTGAGGTGTTTAATGAGATTCCAACAGACCTGTTAATAGTAGCTCAGAGATCTAAGCCAGCATGACCCCTACATCTAAATAACAAGCCTCAAGGAGCCCAAGAAGAAGCAAAAACACAAAGGTACAGTGACTTGAATAATGCAAACTTTCCATCATAAGATTAGTCCTCCAACCACTGTTGCCATGCACAATCTCCATAGAGCAGACTCCGCTTATTCTGCTACGGCCTGTAGTGCCCTAGAAGGGCTGATGCATTCTTGTCTTTGGTTAGTACCCAGAAGTGTTTTCTTCTAGCTATAGCTTGGTCACTCCTTGGCTGGCCAACTCAACCTCCAATCCTTTGCCAGACAGACTCACCATTGACACTGCCATGTGTGGCCACTTTGCAGTGAAAAAGTACTTACAGTTAAAATGTGCAGGATCTTAATGTGTGTAAGCCCAGATGATAATGACAGTACTGTGTTGATGTGGGTTTTATAGACAATTAAATTAAGAAGCTTGTTCTTTTTGATTTTGTTTTTAATATTCTAATAAAGTACTTGGATCTTAAGCATTATTATTAAGTTACTAAGGGACTAGTCTCCTAGGACAGTTGGGGTTCATAAGGGAGACCAATATCCATTGGCTGTGGAGTAGATTCTGAGAAATAGTAATACACACTAGCTTCTGGTGACACATTTAAACATGCATAGCATAGCCAATAGGTCTCGCCTTTGAGACCTTATAAGTGTTTAGTTATCCAGCACAATATCCTTGGTGAAACAACATCAAGTGTTGCATGGCAAAACACTTACAAGGTCCCAAAAGCGAGACCTATTGGCTATGCCAATGCTTGTTAGAGACGCAGGAGGGTCTACACCTTTACCTAGCATTTTAGGAGAGTTCCCAGAGCAATCTCTGGTTGGCTTGCTACCAGCCTCAAATGAAACTAGATTGAGAAAGACTCAATTCCCACACAACTGCCAGTTGGTTTTCGGGAAGTGTCAAGTGAAAGATAAATGGACTTGGTTTTCTGTATCCATTCAATTAGCTAGTGCTGCCTGCAGTACATTGCACTCTGGGAACACTTGGTGGGATAGAAATAGAGCAAAGTAAAAAGCCTTGGATAATGAGCTTCCGGAAGACAAACAGGTAGCTCTCGAGTGCAGCCTAAATATCTGCCCAAGCCACGCCTCCCTGCCAAATGCTCTTTCAGCCTCAGAGAAAAGGAGTGCCATTTAGAATAGGACCACAAGGTTGCACATTGACCTGTGCCACCAAGAGAGAACATATTACAGCCATGAAGACACAAACATATTCCAGTGATGCAATTCTTTAGTTTGGTATCCGATATCGTACGAAAGGTGCATAAATAACATTCACAAAAACAGTGACTAGACACTACGTATTTTTTGTTGTAATTTTTGGGGGGGTATCCGCATCTTTTTTTTTTTTTTTTTTTGGGGGGGTGTTGAGTGGGACTATAAAATGTGGAGAATAAATGGTGAAACGGATATTCTGCCCCAAGACTTTGATCCACACATTGCTTGAGGTTCAGTTCTCCTAACAATGTCTCAGATGTTGGTGTTTTGACCCCAATGTATAACTCAGTAGATCATCATCGGGACCACAAACAATACTAAAAGCATCTGAAGCCACTGAAAAACAAAGCAGAGAAAGAAAAGATAATACCGAAACGGGGGTTTAAAAAGATGTCCAAAATGTATAAATTGAGTAACTCTCATTTCTCTGAAAGGTCTAAAAATATGTTGTGAAAATGGCTGCATTGACTAAAAGGTATGTAACAAGTTTAAAAAAGAAAATAAAAAGGCCAACCCTCTCACCCCCCACCCCGAAAAAGCCCAAGAAAAGCAAATGTGGCCATATAGCTGCTAAAAATACTAGAGGCTTACCTTAAATTAATGTTTGTGAGAAATGTGTGGACAGATTCGGGGTTACATGTGGAAAATGAGAAATATAAGTGCAGCGGAAAACACTTAGTCAAAAATTCCTCCTGTATCTGCTCTAGGCGACTGTGACGCAAGGTGGCAAAGTCGTACCATGACTTAGCAAATGAAGCATGACTGAGAAAAGGCCGTTGTAAAGCTTTTTCACTGACGATATGTAGATAAAACAAGACCAGCACGGATTCAAAAGTGATCCGGGCGCGCCCGCCGCGGAAAAAGTCAAAGCACATAAAAGCACATATGTTTACAATTATGGCGAGACGTGGTGGGGGAGGGGCGGAGGAGCTTTCAGAAAGTACGCGTGCACGCAAGCTTGCGGCCAGCAAAAAGCATCTGGTAGCGATTTCTGAAGCCCCTTACTAAAAGTCGAGCAAGCAGCGCATGCACTCCTCTAGGCTCGACCTAAAAACCACCATCATAGTGATGAGCCCCTAAAATGTAAATGTATGTAAATGTATAGGCATTTATATAGCGCACTACTTACCCGTAGGGTCCCAAGGCGCTTCGACCGCTGCGAAACCCTTCCTGGTTTCCCTGAGAGATGGTCCCTTAATGGGTATCTCCAGGGTGAGACCAGGCATCCCCGGCGGTCTGGTGGGGCCGTTAGTGAAGATGAGGCAAGCTAATGCCCAGAGTTGCCGAGTGTGATCGCTGATCAGAGTGGGCACCGAGGTGAGAGAATTATCGAGTCTGCTGACCCTGGTCCAGAAACCTGCCGCGCCGGGAATCGAACCCTGGTCCCGGGCCGTCCTCTTCTCTCGGGTCTGCCGCCTCTAACCAGTGAGCCACACTACTTCACTAAAAGTAGCCATTGTCCACCTTTTTGTGCCCATTTGGGTCCAAATGCGCCTGCCAACAAATCTCTGCAATCTAAACATGAGCTCAGTAAATATAGTCAGTAACTAACTGGCCACAACAATACAATATCAAGTAATAGCATTGAGCACCTGCCCCAGTATCTATGATTATGGTAGTCTTTACAAAGTATTTGACTACGGTAGTGGTGGAGGCAAGAGAGTTAGGCATTTGAAAAAACTATGGCTGAAGAAAGGAATGGGTAGGGGCAGTGTGGTATCCTTTACTATATGTATTTATTGCTTTATTTCTTCCCCTTTATCTTACAATGTTCTTTGTTTTTTTAATGTTCTGTATTTCTAGGATGAATCTTACAGTGGAAGGTTTGCAGTTCCTGCTTGACCTTCTACTGTTGCAATTGGGCTTTTGCTGTGGGTCCATTCCTTTGGACTCGAGAAATCAATCAATCAGAGTACTTGTAAAGGGTGCTACTCACCCGTGAGGGTCCAAAGGCGCTGAGGGGAGAGGGGGTTGCTGCTACTGCTCGAAGAGTCAGGTCAGAAATAAACTACTACTCTTGGAAAATCCTGAAGTCTCCTGCCTTGGTCTTTCAATCTCTGCTCCGATACTATGTTTTGGTACCAGGAGTCGAGTAGAGGCTGCTCGGACTGTTCCTTTGCTTCATGGGAAAAGCTTCGGACCCACAGACTCAGATTTCATTTGGATCTACAGGGAACCTTTTTGTTTGAGGAGGACTATTCTCGCGCTTTCTGATGCGTGGCTTCTGTACCCTCCTGTGTCTCTGGTTGATTTTCTGCGTTCAGATAGTACGTGCTGTCGCTAGACCATCACTGCTGTGCCTGCGCACCCTGCATGTTTTACATTTTGGGAATTTGTGCTGTGCCCAACCGCTAACAGCAGTGTCACGCACCCTGCATGTTTCAAACTCTCTCGCTCCACTCACCTACCGTGGTACCCTGGCAACTCGTCACGCTCCAGCCGCTTGCTATCATTCGGCTGTGGAAGCTCGTGTTTGTTACCTTGGCAACTCTTGACATTCTGTCCGCTTGCCATCGTTCTGCTGTAGGAGCTCAAGTTTTTTGTTCCCTGGCAACAACATTCTTGCTCCAGCCTTAAGTTCTCCATTAAGCTGTGAGAGTGCTACGTCCTTCCACCTTCTTACGTATGCGGGGGCGTGCTACAGCCTTGTCTCCTTACACATGCTCAGAACTTCCCAAGGATAATGGGTATAAAGAGTACTTACGTCACTCGCACGGCACCACTCTTACTGCTGGCTGTATTGGATTTTGGCTGCATTTCGGTAATACGTTGAACTTCTTTGTATTCCTCGACCGGAGTTTTACTTTTCACTCCACTTTGCTACATTTTTGCCGCATCTATTATTCCTGCTTGTGAACCATTTTCTGTTGTGACATTTCGATCCAATCTAGTTTTCATATTTTTTTGTTGGTCAATTTGGATACATTTGTGTTTTTTTCTCTTACTCTTTCAGGTTGATGTTTATTCATGGCACAGCACAGAATGTGTTACAACCACCACTGTTACTACAAAAACCTGGGAAATGGGAAATCGGGTGGAAATAGTGGATTTGCATATTTGAGAATTATTTGGTGGACATTGATGGGCTTAATAATGCTCCTCCTAGAAAATATGCTCCCCTGTTTAACAACTTGGGGATTGCATGTCAGAATGTTTTTGATAACCTGCCTTCTTTATTGTCTCCTCTGGGTGACTATGTTTGGAATGTAAACGTTGAAGCCAAAGAAAGGTTTAAAAAACTATGTTCGAGGCATGGGGGCTGCTGAATTCATATCTTAGCATAGATCGCCGCCTACTGTTGGGTCCGGATGAATGCACCTTGTTGTCCTGGAAGAGTCTTTGAAGTATCATGAGATAGGTGACTCCTCCCCTGGACTACAGTGCGCATGGGCATCTTCTCCATCCTTAGATTGTTTTTTTCCGCCATTGGGTTCGGATGTTATTCCTCTACTCCAACTTCGGAACCGAAACTAAACTACTTTCTAAGGCCAAAAGGCTTTCTACTTTGACGGTATTGTTCTCGTTCGGTACTTCTTTACTCGACCAAACTTACCATCTCGATCCGGTCGTCGACACGGGCAGTTGGGCCTTTCAACGCCACATGGGCCTGCTGTCGATGGAAAGGAGCCTGTTCAAAAGGTGCCCACAATGCCACTCCAAATTCCCACATACTGACAAACATACAGTATGCAACAAGTGCTTATCACCGGAGCACAACGAAGAAAATTGCCCAGCGTGTGCCCAATTCCGTTAGAAAAAGACCATCCAGAATCGACGGGCCGCTAGGCAAGAGATGCAGTGGCCGGCACCGGAGAACATCTTTGATGATGAACACGACCTCCCAGAAGCGGCGGACTCGGATCTAGAAATCGTCACCGTTGAGGACCAGTCGGACTTCGATGACCAAATCACGCCGGGGCAAAAAGTGAGTACCCAGCCCACAACACCGCTTATCCCACAAGGTAAGGCTCTGATCGAAGCATAGCCTAAAGGCCTTAGCCGAGATCGACAAGCTCCTTCAGAAGCTCTGTCTTCTGGCTCGGCTCCGAAGCCCAAAACCAGGCCTTCTGATAGCCCAGGACCGAGTACCATTCTCCCCTAGAAGGTTGTCGACCCCAAGAGGGTTGTCGAACCGAAGGTCGTTGATCCGAACAAGGTCGTCGAACCAAAGGTTGTCGAACCGAAGAAGGTGGTCGAACCAAAGAAGGTCATCCAACCCAAAAAGGTTATCGAGTCGAAAACTTATCGAGCCAAAGAAGAGCCTCGAACCAAAACTGGTCGTCGATCCTAAAGAACACCCGACCCAAAGAAGGCCGTCGATCCTAAAAAGAGTGTCGATCAACAAAAACAGGATCACACTACAAACCCTGTCGAGCCGAAAAAAGCCATTGACTCAACCAAAAACTTTGAGCCGAAAAAGCAGTCGAGCATAAAAAACGTATCGAACCAAAAGCTCCAGCAGATCCGAAACAGATCGTCGACCCAAACAAGGTCGCCGAACCGAAAAAGACTGTTAAACCAACAAAGGACGTTGAACCGAAAAAGGTTACAGACCCCAAAGCAACAGTCGAGCCGAAAAAAGCTCCACAACGAAAAGGCCCTCGAGCCAAAAGGTCACAAACCAGTCACTAAGCTAAAAACATTGGCGCGAAAGCCACGGACAGTTGAGGAAGAACTCTTCCATCCTGATCCAGTAACTGAGGAACAACCTAAATTGTATTTAGACCCTGAAACAGGACACGTTACAGTTTATCACTGGAATAAGAGACCATTGGACACAGACACTCCTTCCACTGTTCCTCCAAAGAAAATAGACTTCGGGACATCTCCGTCAAGGCCTTTTACTCCTCCTCCTCCTTTCTTTCCTAATATGCCTTGTGTGCCCTACTCCCCTACGAATTCAGATTATAATGATGGGAATAACATGGGGGAAGATCCTCATGATAATTTTAATGAACCAGAGGATCCTCATGCACAGGATGACACATGTTTTGACCAGAATGATCCATATGAAACACAACCCATCCCAGACACCTCCCCATACCCTACAAAGCCGTCGCCTACTGACGACACCATTGTTTTTAACCAACTGCTGGATAGGGCAGCAAAATACCACGATGTCGATAAGCACACTGACCCAATAGAAGAAGATTTTCTATTTGACACTTTTCCTACTTCTGAGAAAAATGTCAGGACACTTTTTATGCTAAAAGGGGCACATAAACACGCGCCAGACATATTCAAAGATCCAACCAGAGCATGTGTACTCAATCCCAGAATTGAGAAGAAATATAAGGCGGCCCCTACAGACCCTACGTATATTAAATCCCAGTTGCCTTTAGACTCACTAGTAGTAGCAAACGCTTGAAAGAGAGCTAATTCACAAACAACAGGAGATGCTCCCCCTCCTAACAAAGAGTCGAAAATATTAGAAGCCTCAGGCAAAAGAGTAGCCTCACAGGCTGCTAATTCATGGAGGATTGCGAACACACAAGCTCTACTAGCACGTTATGATAGAGCAAACTACGATCAACTTGAAGGTTTACTGCAACACCTGCCAGAACCTATTAAAGCTCAGGCTAACGACCTCATACAGGAAGGCAAATTTATAACTAATGCTTCCATTAAATGTGCGCTTGACACAGCTGACGCATCAGCCAGGTCCATTAATACTAGCGTATTACTACGCAGACACGCATGGCTACGCATCTCTGGTTTTAAAAACGAAGTGCAATCCACCATCCTCAACCAACCAGTTAACCAAGACTTCCTGTTTGGCCCTGCAGTCGATACCATCTTAGACAAAATGAAAAAAGATACCGAAACTGCTAAGTCTATGGGCGCACTTCATTTTCAACAACATAGAGGTTTCTTTCGTGGCTCCTCCTACAGAGGCTCCGCAAGAGGCAACACATCACAAACTTCCTCTACATACAAAAGCAACACCCAAAGTTCCTTTAATAAAGGCTCCAACAGAGTAGGTTATAGGGGCAACAATAACAAGGGCAGAGGATGTCGCGGCAATAACACCAGAGCCTCCACTGCCGCCAAACAGTGACTTCATCACACTCCCTCCAGACCATCCAACACCAGTCGGAGGCTGAACCAAACAATTCCTACCAGTCTGGAACTCCATTACCACAGACAGGTGGGTGAGACAAATGATCCAGTATGGTTATTGCCTGGAACTCACTTCTACTCCTCCCAGCATACCACCCAAACACCGTCCTATGTCCAAAGTACACATCACATTGTTACAACAAGAGGTCTCGTCCATGCTACAAAAAGGAGCAATAGAACCAGTCTTTTTTCAACACCAAGGAACAGGGGTATACTCTCTATACTTCTTAATTCCCAAAAAGGATGGCTCCCTCAGACCCATACTAGACCTCAGACCGCTAAATCAATACATACTCTCAGAGCACTTCCAAATGATTACTCTACAACAAGTACTCCTGTTACTCCAGCAAAGCGACTTCCTTGCTACATTAGACCTCAAAGATGCATATTTTAACATACCTATACATCCAGCACACAGGAAATACCTCCGGTTCACAATAGAAGGTCAACATTATCAATTCAAAGTTCTCCCCTTCGTGGTGACTACAGCCCCAAGAGTTTTCACAAAATGTCTAGCGGTAGTAACAGCACACCTCGGAAATCAACACATCCACGTGTTTCCATACCTCGACGATTGCATCATAAAAGCCAACTCGTATGCGCAGTGTGCAAGCCATACGTCACAGGCACTCCAGCTGCTGCACAGCCTGGGTTTTTCCATAAATTGCCCAAAATCACATCTACAGCCCTCCCACATACAGCAATATCTGGGGGCTACAATAAATACCTCTGTATCAAAGGCATATCCAAATCCAGCCAGGATAGCCAACATGCAGACTCTCTTTCAAAAGTTTCAGCCACAAACCTGCTTACCAGCTCGAGTGTTCATGCAGCTCATAGGCATGATGGCCTCCTGCATATTCATTGTCCCTCATTCCCGACTTCAAATGCATCCATTGCAAGAATGCCTAGCACGGCAGTGGAACCAAGCTCAAGGACAACTGAAAGACCTAGTGTTGGTAGACAGTTGCGCTTACAACTCTCTGCAGTGGTGGAACCCACAAAACCTTTCCAAGGAGCGACTGTTCCAAGAGCTGGTTCCACAAGCAGTACTAACAGCGGACGCATCACTGACAGGTTGGGGAGCCCACTTACTTCAATACACAGTTCAAAGGGCTCTGGACAATCAAACAAAGGACACTGCATATCAACCACTTAGAGTTGCTAGCAATATTTCTGGCACTAAAAGCATTCCAGAAATACTTGTACAAATAGGCTGTGTTGATCCGGATGGACAACATGACAGCCATGTATTACATCCAGAAACAAGGAGGGAAACACTCTCCACAGCTGTCTCACCTAGCACAGAGCATATGGAGGTGGGCAATTCCCAAAAACATTTTTCTCCTAGCAAAACACCTGCCAGGGAAAGACAATCAAATAGCAGATCTGTTAAGCAGACACAGCCTAGAGCTACACAAATGGGAGATTCACCCTCAAGTTCTCCAACCATTCTTCCAAGAATGGGGGCATCCAGAGATAGATCTGTTTGTCACAAACGAAAACTCAAAATGCCAGTACTTTGCCGCCAAGTTCCCACATCCGTTGTCACAGGGCAATGCGATATGGATGAACTGGTCAGGCAGATGTGCGTATGCTTTTCCACCAGCCCCACTGATTCCGCTGGTGGCACGCAAACTACGCCAGCAGTCACTCACAACGATCCTGGTTGCTCCCACATAGGCAAGACAGCCATGGTACACAACGTTCCTAGAACTTTCAGTAGTTCCCCACCAAAGACTGCGCCTCTCGCCCCATCTTTTAACTCAGAACCATGGAGAAATCAGGCCCCCAGATCCCAATCGGATGAACCTAGCGATCTGGCTCCTGAAGTGTTAGAGTTCGGATACCTTAACTTGCCTCCTGATTGCATGAACATTATCAAGGAGGCAAGACGGCCAACTACTAGAGTATGCTATGCAGCTAAATGGAAGAGATTTGTAATTTATTGCAATAATGACCAAATCAATCCATTAGATGCTTCCATCCAAAACATTATCTGTTACCTCTTGCATCTTCAAAGATGCAATGTAGCATACTCTTCCATAAGGCTACATCTTGCTGCTATAGCTGCATATCTCCAGAACTGACAACACCTGTCCCTGTTCAGAGTACCCCCAATCAAAGCTTTTAAGGAAGGTCTTAAAAGGATAATCCCTCCAAAGCACCCACCTTCACCAGTCTGGAACTTAAATGTAGTCCTTACCAGACTTATGGGACCTCCTTTCGAACCACTCCATTCATGTGAATTACAATTTCTAACATGGAAGGTGGCATTCTTGATTGCCATTACCTCCCTCAGGCGAGTGAGTGAGCTACAGGCACTAACCATTCAAGAACCTTTCATGCAAATACATGCAAATAAGGTAGTACTTCGGACTAACCCTAAGTTTATGCCAAAAGTCATATCCACTTTCCATATCAATCAATCCATAGAATTGCAAGTTTTCTTCCAAAACCCACAGTCGGTAGCTGAAAGAGCCCTACACACACTAGATGTAAGGAGAGCTCTGCTATATTATGTTGACAGGACTAAATCATTTTGGAAAACAAAGCAACTGTTTGTTGCATTTTCCCCACAACATAAAGGTAATCCCATCTCAAAATTAGGAATAGCCAGGTGGATTGTTAAATGCATTCAAATATGCTATCAAAAAGCTAAACACACTCTAATAGTTCCCCCAAAAGCACACTCCACGCATAAAAAGGGGGCATCCACGGCTTTCCTAGGGAATATTCCTCTTCAAGACATATGTAGGGCAGCTACATGGTCTACCATACACACTTTCACTAAACACTATTGTGTAGACATGCAAACAAAGGAGCAAGCTGCTGTAGGCCAGGCTGTCCTTAAAACTCTTTTTCAGACTGCTGCAGCTGGTACAGGTGACCACCGCTAGAGGAGATACTGCTATACAGTCTATGCTAAGATATGAATTCAGCAGCCCACATGCCTCGAACGGAAAATGCTACTTACCAGTATGCATTTGTTCTTGGCATGTAGGGCTGCTGACATTCATATCGCCCACCCTCCTCCCCGGTGCCTGTTGCAGCTGCAGGATTCTCTTTTGCATGGCCATCTCTTACTTTACTATACTCCATCTTTGCCACAATGGCGAATAACAATCTAAGGATGGAGAAGATGCCCATGCGCACTTTAGTCCAGGGGAGGAGTCACCTATCTCGTGATACTTCAAAGACTCTTCCAGGACAACAAGGTGCAATCATCCGGACCCAACACTAGGCGGTGATCTGAATGTCAAAACCAATAGATGATGGACAGAATGCAGAACAATGTCATCCATTCACCCCAGTGTGGAGATCTGGGCTTAAATCCATAGTTTTTTGCACTCCACACCACCCCAGTTCAGACATGGCCATATGCAAATCAGCCTTGACCCTGTGCCTCATGGGAAGAGTCCAGCCCGAACTTCCAAGCCATGTCTTTCCTGGACCGGAATCAAGCATCCTAGGACCGGTTTCTGGCTATTAGCCGTCTTCAGCCAGGATAGCTTGACTCCAATGGTGTGGAGAGCATGGGACTCACGTCTGAGCATACCCAACCCACTCGGGGTGACAAATGCAAAAACAATAGTTGATGGACGGAATGCAGAACAATGTCATACATTCACCCCAGTACAGAGATCTGGGCCTAAATCCATTGTTTATTTGCACTCCACACCACCCCAGTTCAGACATGGCCATATGCAAATCAGCCTTGACCCTGTGCCTCATGGGAACAGTCCAGCCCGAACTGCCAAGCCAAGTCTTTCCTGGACCGGAATGTCAGCAGCCCTACATGCCAAGAATAGATGCATACTGGTAAGTAGCATTTTCCTTTCTGAAGAGCCTAGTGTGCTTTTAGAAAGGCAGTTTCTTTAAACGAAAACAGCCTAGCAATGAATCTGTGGAATAATTTGTGACGGCATTGCGAGTATTAGACTCCTCTTGTGAATTCTAGAATTGTGTTGATACATATATGAGACCAATTCGTTTTCAACTGCTTTTCAAAGAAGATTCAGGAAAGTCTCATTACCTGTAGGAACCCTCCCCTTACTGAGGTAAGAGATGTAACCAAAAGCATTGAGTGTTCTATTATTTCTACTCCAGCTTTGGCCAGTCAGGAGGGACATTCTCCAGTATCTTACATAGCAGATGACATTACCATTTTCGGTATCTGAACAAATAAAGAAAGGGTAAGATGTACTAAATGCAGGAAAGTGGGTCACTTTCAGGCAGTTTGTAGTTCTCAGAACGTAAGTAGTAATGTCTGAATACACAAAGTGGATGTACAAGTTAATTCTAATACTTCTAGGGAGAACACTGATATGTTTGATTTTACTTAGAGATTTTCAAATATTGTTTTGACCGTTGAGGATTCGCAGGACAATATTGAGATAGAACGTCCTATATGTCAAGCTGTAATTGATAGCAAGTCTGTTCAATTTATGGCTGATTCCGGAGCATTTATCTTAAACCTGGCCACAAAAATCTCATTGAATTAGGAGAGCTACCGCAACTTTCTATTGATAATGACTGATAATAATACCAAGAATAATGTTCATTCCACCCTGCTTTCGAAGTTTCCTAATGTTTTTAAAAATGAAATTGGTACCATTAATAGTTTTGAACTCAAGATTAGGTTGAAAGACAAGGCATTACCAGTTATTCAGGCCTGTTCCCATATCAGTGATCGGACTGAATTGAATAACCTTTTAGAGAAGTTAAGTAAAGAAGGGATAATTTCACTCACTGAGTTGGTTTTTCCCATTGTTCTCGCAAAAGATAAAACTGTGGAGATCCCGGTCTTTGTGTGGACTTGAGGTAATTGAACCGCAGCATTATTGTAGATTGTCACCCTCTGCCCGCATTTGAGGAACAGGCCAAGTACTTTTGTACCATTTATTTACGCTGCGTACCATCATATAGCCTTGAATGCTGAATCACAAGAACTGACCACTTTATTACTCCTTTCGGAGCATATAAGTATTTAAGCTTACATTTTGGCCTTGCTTCCGCGGCCAGTGTTTTTCAAAAGTTCATGGATGTCTTGTTTAAAGTTTTATGTTTAAGCATTTCAAGATGATATCCTTGTTTTTACTAAAACTAAGGAGCAACACCTGGCAATTTTAGATAATATACTTAACATTTTGAATTGCAGAGAAATCGCTATTCAGCCAGAGTAGTGCAGATTTCTTCTTGTTGAACTCATTGATTATTTGGGTCACACCATAACTCCAGATGGTTTTAGGCTTAAGTTCTGCAATGTGGAGGCTATCACCAAAGCACTACCACCCTCAGATAAGAATGCTATGAAGTTCTTCTTAGGTCTGTGCGAATATTATGCCCACTTTGTGCCAAACTGTGCTTCTACCATTCAACCATTAAGGAACCTACTGGAAAAATTAGTACATTTCAATTGGACTGCTGAAATTAATTATGCTTTAACCAATATCATGGTTAAAGATCCTGCTCTAAGCCCATTATTGCAGGCCAGGAGTGTTATGTTACTGTTGATCCCAGCATCAAAGGAATTGGGGCCAGATGTAGGTAAGTATATTTTACTGATTCATAAATATCGAATTTTACCGATTCGGTATTTATGAATCGGTAAAATAGAAGGGGGGAGATGTAAGTGAATTCGGTAATTGAATTACAGATTCTGTAACAATCGGTATTTACCGAATCGGTAAATACCGATTCGGTAATGCCCATTGATTCCTATGGGCATTGAAGCCCATAGGAATCAATGGGCATTACCGATTCGGTAAATACCGATTCCAGCAAGGGTGCAGGGGGTGTCACTTTGACACCCTCTAGCACCCCAAATACTGGCATGTGTGCCATGTGGCACACAGACATGCCCTAAGGGCATGTCTGTCTGTCACATGGCATAGGTGTGCATGCACACCTGGATTCGGTATTTTACCACCCAATTGGATTGGGTGGTAAAATACCTAATCTGTAGGCCCATTGGGACTCAGAAGAGTCCCACCTACATCAGGAAGTTACCGAATCGGTAAAAATACCGATTTGGTATTTTACCGATTCGGTAAATTTACCGATTCGGTAAATTTACAGAATCGGTAAAATATGCCCCCTACATGCCAATTACTAAATACCGGTCGGTAACGGCCGAAATCGGCCGTTACCGACCGGTATTTTGGCTCCTACATCTCGCTCCCTTGGTGTGGTATTTGGACAGAAAGTTAAAGGAAAAGAAGTGACTGCGGCTTTCGTATCTGAAAGTTTATTAACTGCAGAAACACATCACAGCACCATAGAGAGGGAGGTGTTAGCTTGTTCTGGGCTGTCCAGAAATGTAAAACTTACCTTTGGGACAGTTCTTTTGTAATTTACACCGACCACAAGCCCTTGTTATCTATTACAAAGTGACCGGTTAAACAAAGCATCTGCTCGGCTTATACGTTTGCTTTCCAAACTCCAAGAGTATGATTTTTCCATCAAATATTACAAGGTGGTAGGAATTTCCAAGCAGATTGCCATTAACGGTTACCTACCAATGATGATGTTGAAGTAGACTGTGATTGTGTTGTGGATGCTATCCATGCAGGATCGTCCAGCGATGGGGTTATTTCGGAGAGAGCCTGGTAGGAGGCTGCCTCTCACGATGACATTCTGAAGAAGGTTGTAGAATACATCATTAAAGGTTGGCCTCCAATACGCAGTCTTTCTAACAAAATGTAGCCATTTGCTCAGATTGCTTCAAAACTTTCTGTTGAGAATTTGTCTGTGCACCAGTAATTGTAATTTTGTTCCATTCTCATCCTTAAGAAGAAAAAATCTGATTAGAATTGCACGAGGGACAATTGGGGATCACAGACATGTGTAAGAATTTGAGAGAGCACTATAGGTGACTTTCCATGACTGCACAGGTTTAATCTTTTATGGATTTGTGTCCCCAATGTGTTTTGGACAACCATTGGAAAACCATAGAGAAACCACTCCACCCTTTTCCACTACCCGATGAAACATGGGTGAAAGTTGCTTTAGATTTCGCAGGACCCTTTAATCTATTACCTACTTGTAATTACTCCTTGATTTCACTTGCACTTGTTGAATATTATTCTAAATTAATTTATTTTTCATGTGTTGATTTGGCTTCCACTCTGTCTGTTTTGTGTTTTCTGCAAGAAGTTTTTTCCCTGGAAGGCACTCCAAAGAACTCATAACACACAATGGCATTTATTTATTTTTTGTTCTATGCAAAAGTTTCTTTTGGATTTTGATGTGAAGTATCTTCAAGGCGAATTATATAGCCCATCAGCTAATGGACTGGTGGAAAGGGCCAATGTTTCCTTGAAGAAGGTATTTAGTCAGCCCTGTCCGCTGGTTTTGATGTTAAACAATTTCTGAAAGAAAAAATTCATGCTTACCACACTACCCCGCATTCGACGACTGGTTTCACTCCTTCCAAATTACTAAGAGGGAGGAAAAGCAGTACCAAAATCTTACCCAGTTGGTTAGAGGTCCTGACCAGTCATGGGAAATAAAATAACATCTGTATCTTCCTTGCAAAACAAAGTACTGTTGGGACAGAAGAAACAGAAGATGTATTATGAAAGTGCTAAACAAACATGTTGAAGAAAGGGAATTTTCCGTAGGTGCCTGGCTTCTTATAAGATAACCTATGAATGTAAGGATAGGAGAGTCCATCTTTTTCTGCTTTGTGTAAAATTTAGCATGTAGGAAAGAATGCTATTTTGTTACAGTGAAGGGGGTGGTGGAATAAGAGCAGACTGGTGTCCATCTCTGATGCACAAGTTCAGATCTACAATAGCACGCGTGTACAGTTTGACGATCAAGACTCTATGGTATACGAGTCTGGTAGTACTAGTAGTTCTAATTATTGTACTTATTAACAAAAATGTATACCTTCTACTGATTCTGTTTTCCATGATCCCATGATTGGTACTAATGAAATTCAAGCCTGTGATCTGAGTGATGATGCAATGAGTACTGAAGTTTCTCCATCCACAACACAACCAACTTCTTCCACTAGGAGAGATTCAAGATTGCCAATTCATTTTAAAGATTGAGTTGTCAAGTTTTCTTTTATGGGGAAGAGGATGTAGTTTCCTTTACTGTATCCTTTACTGCATTTATTTGTTGCTTTACTTCTTCCTCTTTAAGTTACAATGTACCTTGGTTATGAGTGTTCTGCATTCTGCGTAGAATCTTAGAGTGGAAGTTTGGCAGTTCCTGCTTGACCTGCTACCGCTGCAGTTGGACTTTTGCTGTGGGTCTATTACCTTGGACTCTGGAAATAAACTACTATTCTTTGACAAACCTGAAGGCTCCTGTCTTGGTCTTTTTCTATGCTTCAATACTACAGGCAGGTAACAGGAGCATAGTTTAACCATATAAGGGACCAATAATAGTGCAGGAAAGTATAAGAGCTGAATTAAATAGATTTGCCAGTAATAAGGATGGTACAACAATCCGAACAGGATGAGCATGTGATGTTAAATAGACAGAAAGGGAGGAGCTCCGTAGAATCCTAAAACTGATTATTTGCCAAGACGTGGCAAATAATATAATACCTCAAACGTTCTATATCTTGGAAATTTGACAAAATTTGCTGGGACCTTAGGGATCCTTTAAATACTATGACAACAACTCCATTATGATTACACATTCAAACAAAATCAATTAAGAAAATAACTAATCCCATAGGAAACAAAGATATATAGTGATATTAAAAGTGCAATAATCAATATTAGATCAATAAGGGCCCATGAAGAGGAGCTTTGACACCTTAATTCAGGAGGAAACCCAGAGTTTATTTTCCTCATGAAAACTGGTTATATTCCTCCAGACTCTACTTTGGGAGTGAAAAGGGAAGTTTGTGAGTGCAGGAGAGAGGTGATAACAAGTCTTCACCAACACAAAACATGGGCTCTGAGTGCTGTGTGTGGGGGGGGGGGGGGGTTGGGGGGGGGAGTGTACTACAGTAATCCCAGTGTCCTAATACAATTTACACTACAATCCAGTTTGGATCAGGCACTGCACCCACAACAAACCCAGAGACACACGTCTAGTAGGACAAAAGCAGGTTCCTTCATAAACGAGATGGTGAACACACAATAATTGTGTTGGCATCCTCTTCTCCGTCTTTCAAGTGCACTCCAACTGTTATATGTGAGCCCAGCAGACATCTAAAGCAGGATTAAACACTCAAGCAGATTAAACACACTAGTGTCAAAAAGGATGCCCACAGACCACACCCTGCATATTCTATGAGGAATCATTTGCCAATTCAGGTCAGCTTGTTTTTTATTAATGTGAGGCATCTCACACCTTTTTTCGACACCTGATTAAAGCTAATCACTGGCAGGGAGAATCTTGAGAGCGAACACAAATTAGCCACATGGAACATCAGACACTGTAAAGGTAGCTTTTTAAAAGTTACCCTTCCTTAATATTTATTACAAATCCAACTTCACCACTGAATTGGATTTTTAATAACTATTAAAATGGGTTTATTTTTTTGTAGCTGAGATGCAGTATTAGTATTTAATATTGCTTTCCAATGTTTCTGTATGGGCCAGCCGGCCTCTTGTACAGTGAAAATAGCTTTTGGGTACTATTCACTGTAACGTCTTGTTAACATTAAATATCTACATGTCTGGCTTTAAAATACCATGCACCCTGCTTTATGGGCTACAAGACCTACATAGAGGTGATATTAATGTTTACTTACTGTGACCAGTCAAAGGGTTTATTTTGACAGGTCGAATTGCAGTTTTTACACTTCTACAGTTATCTATAGTGGTAGGCCTGAAACGATGTTTGGACTGCCTCTGTAGTGGATAGCACAATATGTACTGCAGTCCACTGATGACATTTAACTTCCAGGTCCTGGGTAAACTTTGTACTACATACTAGGGAATTACAGGCAAGTTAAAAATGCCAATTAGGAGTATGCTAGTTCAACCATATTTAAATGGGGCCAGTTGTTCCCGAGCACAAGATGATGAATACGGAACCCACCTGACGGTGTAGGGAGTACTCTCCCAGAAACAACCTATATACCATTCCACAAAGAAGAACTATAGGCTAATGAAATGAATAGAGTTCGAAACTCTTATTTGAGAAATCACTGACCTCTGGAACTGGCGCATATACTTTGAGACGTATTACCCTTACGCCCTGAAGAAGTCATTTGGGTGATTGTGCCCCATGACGAAACACGTGTTGGCATTGGTTTTTCTATTGGCTACGCATTATATGAATTTAATGAACTTAGAAGATTAAGACTATGATGAAGAATTCTCTGATGTATGACGAGAAAAGAAAAAGAAAATAAAAAGAATTAATCCAATGGACTTTGAAGGAATATTGATTTGACTTTGGTTATCTTTTCTCTTGAGACTATAATAAATTTGCTTGTGCTCGGGAACAACTTGTCTTTTTTCATTGAATTCTCTGTCTTTTCAGAGGATTCCTTTTGGGGACGCAGGTGGCCGCTTTCCCCTGTTCCCTTGAGCCACTTTACTTGGAGAACACTCTATTAGTTGTTATTGCGCAAGTATTGCCCAGCCAGTGTTTGCTTTGCCTTTTTAAATGGGGGCCACCAGCCTTTTATTAGCGGATAAAGTGCACATAGTCCAAAAGCCAGCAATAAAAATGTGGATCAGCAAGGTCAAAAAATTCAGTATGGCCTGTCAAAAAAGACTAATTTCCTACACTTTTTCTCTGCGCAAATATATAAAGCACATTCAATAAAGCCCAATAATAATCTAACGTAGGCTGTGATGAACTAAGAAAGACTCTACAGGATTTGGATTTTGCATAAAATATATCTATGCTCCTATTAATTTAAATGTCAAGATGAACAGAATAATTGGTACAGAAATCAAACAAATGAAAAGGATATAAAGGAGGAAAGCAAGGAAGTGTAAGAAAGATCAATCTAATTAAAACTTGACAGTCACTAAAAGATGTTGCCTTTATACACTTTTGAAAAAAGAAATAAACACCCATCTTCACATTGAAAAGGCTTACCATTCCACAAAAAAATCATGCACAGATGTGTCCCAGCATGCAGACAGTACCCACATGGCCAACAAAGTGGTGTGGCATAGTCCACCCTCTGGGTGTGATTCCTCTCCCACTCCCAGGGGCTACTCTGTCCACCAAGACAGCAAGCCATACTGGTCACTGACGGCTTTCAGTGAGGAGAGGCAGACCACATGCCTCTCAGGGCTCTCTAACCCCTGTGGCATCAGAGTGGGGGGCGGTAGCCCCAGGTGCCTGGCACCTGTTTTCTACTCTCCCTCCTGCCAGGTCAGGGATGACATTCTGATACTGGCCCACCAGGCGAGGGTCTGTATCCTGAGGCTAGACAGGAGCCTGGAGGGGGCTCTCCCACACCCTGTTATCCTCCCTGGGACTCTGCACCCTCCCACCTGGAGCTGTACCTCCAGACTCCAGAATTGTCAGGCCACCTGTGGCAGGTGTCCTGCACAATTCTCCTGTCAGTTCAGGGGTGAAGCTACCCTCTCCCTGCCCCCCTCCTGGGGATTTGCACCCTCCCAGTCAGAGCGTAACCCCATAAGACAAACCATTAGGGGCACTCCTGCAGTCTCCTATTTATTTATTTATTTATTTATTTATTTATTTTATTGAACTTATATTGCGCACAGCTACCCGCAGTGGGTTTCCCGGCGCCAGGGATAGACTGGAGAAGAAAACAGAAAACAAGTAATTGCAAAAAGGGAGACACTAGACCGGAGGAATCTAGAATCTAGAACAGGAGAGTCTTCAGTTTTTTGCGGAAAGCCAGAAGACTGTGGGACACCCTTAACCTGGTCCTCCAACCCAGAGTCTGTAGACTTAGGCTCTACTTGTGTCTGGCAAGCCAGAACCTCTGGGGGAGTACACCCTCCTCCCAAGGGAAACACACTCCTCATGAGTTCTGTGCGAGGATCTTCCTGGCACGGGATTCCAGCCTCCTGTTCACGTGACAGTGCATGAAGACCCTGGAGGTCATAAGTGGCCTCACCAGGGTTAGTCCCGGGGTGCTCTGACTTCAGAGCTGGCAACCCTTGACCCACTGGTCCTTCCACTGGGGACCGTCTTCCCCCCTCACTCCTTTATTGAGACCCATGCACCCTCCCATTTGGAGTGGTGCTGTCTGGCACCAGAACTGGTGGGATGCTTGGACAGCCGCCCTCCCCAGCTCATCTAACACCCTGGAGTCCCCCTCAGGGGATGGCCTCCCAGTACAGACTAGGCCCCCATTCCTGGTGTTCCCTAATGTAACCAACCTGGCTCTGGGACTGGGTATTGGGCACCCTCGGTCTTCGTCCAACCCCACTCCCTGTACTCCGAGACTGGGCGCGGGACCCCTCACCCATCCCACTACACTAGGACCAATCTGAGTCACTACAAACCTCCCCTACCTCACCTGGTTGGGGGAAACCTGATCCACCTCCTTCAGGAGCACTCCAAAAAGCTTCTTCAGATCCTGTTGAATCCACCAAAAGGTTTCCCTCCAGTGCAAACTTCCTGCAGTCCGGGGACTCACACTCTTCCGGGTATTGGCTTAGCTCCGGAAAACAGGGACTAAACAAATGATCTACAGCAAGTGAGTAACACAGCCCTTCACGTGTGTTAACCACGCTACCCTTCACATCACCATCCAGTGCCTTTCAAAGGTACCCCACATCACCCTGCTGAGACTGGCAAGACCGTGTCTGATTGTATGTCACTCAACCCACACTCTTCTGGGCGGTCTCCATACTCATACCAGGGCTTCTACCTCGGGGAACCCCTCTCCCTGCACCTCTCTTCTAGAGTCAGTAGAGTGTCCCTCCCACACCTAGGAATATAATCCCCTGTGCCAGTTCCCCAATCCACCTCAGAGACACTGGGGTTACCTCATAAACCTGAACCCCTGGTTTATGTGAACCCCCTCCTTCAAGTCAGGCGCTACATCACTAGACACCACATTTTTGCTGCCACCATCTGAGCTGGACTCTGCCCTCATGGCTCCCAGCTTCAGCTCACATTTTCATCTCATATGACAAAAGCAGTTTCTTTTCCTCCATGGCAAGAGTCCTCTCTTTCAGAGCAAGGGCCTTCCCCTTTTCTTTCTCATGTTGCTTTTGTTCCATTTCAAGCGTTTTAATCTGAAGTCTTACATGCTCCAACTCATGATCACTGGCCCTCTGTCCTCCATCCCCCCAGGGGACACATTTCTGTAAAATACATTTCTGGCAGGCTTGGAGGCCCCCTCGCCCCAATTCTATGTCATCATCCTCAATCCTACCAGTTTGTTTGACTTTCCAAAAGGCCACCAAGGCATCCCACTGTTCCCATGTGATAACCAAGATCCCTGCAGAACTGCTTTAAGTCACTCCCAGTGTAGGAATAAAACTTCCCAATCTCAAATGCATTTTCTGGCACAATAACTGTTGGGTCACCCAGGTGAGACCTGACTGACTTTCAAGGGGTGTCATAAAAATAGGAAAATGTAAAACAGTATGTGATCGCATAACGTTCCAAGTGTAGAGTTTGCAGCGCAGCAATGAGTCATTGTGGTAGTGCGCAAACGCAAGTCCTATCCTCACCGTTGACTACCAATGTTAGATATGGGGTTTCTTTTAATATTGTATTGTATTGTTGTGTTGTATAAGGACCTGGCCCGGAGGTGAGCAGCGCGGTCCTGAAGATATCTAGCCGGCATCAGCAGTCACTGTATGGTGTATCTGAGCTGGCCAGGGCTGGGCTGCAGCCCCAGAGGTGAGCGCTCCTTGGCGGGATCGACCAGCATTACGGCCCGGCGCCCTCCGCATAGCTGCCCACGGCCTCTCGGCCACGACCTACACTCAGTGCACCCCTTCCCGCAGCATGAAAGCTGCGTCGTGATTGCGTGCGGGCCGGGGCCTTTCCGCCGATCCCTGCTCCTCGATCTCCTGGCGCAGCCTGCTGCTTACTCTAGTCAACCCCCAGGGGGGCCTGGACAACAGTGTCTCTGGCCTCAGCGCTACAAAACTGGACGACATGGCCTTGATCAACATATATTCCCCTGTGTGATGTGCCCAGCCGGGGGTGGCCCGGAGAGGGTCCTAACAGGAAGGAAGCGTAGCTGACCCCGTGGGACGCATCAACGCCGGGTCCCATAGCATTGTTTGACTTGTGGCCATTCTATGGGCCAGGATGTTCCTGGGGTGCCCACCACAGCCCATGCGAAAGGGTTGGCGTGATCCGTTGCGGGCCGGCCTCAGTCGCCGCCTCCGGAGCATATTGAGGGAAGTGTGAGTGTGATTGTGCCCTGTCGGGCTGGCGGCCCCCCTCTTCCAACATCTCCCTCAATGCCTATATGGCTCTGTGACGGCGGAACATACTCCCTGAGTGGCTGCTCTCGTCTTGATCTCATTCACAATGGGCAGGGACAAACCCAGTGGAGCTGGCCCCAAGCAGGGCACCCTGGACCAGTTCACCGCGCCTACTGGGAGCTCCACGGGTGGTGAAGGGGTGAGCTCGACATCTGACAATGCTGCCCTCCTAGCGGTGATAAATAGTGCCAGAGACATGCTTGATGCCAAGATTGGTGCACTAAGGTCGGAGATTTCATTCATGCACGAGGATCTCCGTAAGGCTGTTGATCGCATCATGGAGGCGGGGACGAGGGTCTCGACCTTTGAGGACACAGATTCCGCCCTCAATAAAAAAGCCAATAAACTTACTGTGGTATCGCAGGAGCTGGCCTCCAGGGTGGAAGATGCGGAAGGCTGAGTGCAACACAACAATTTACGCTTTGTGGGCCTACCGGAGGGGTGTGAGTGCACATCCATGATCCGCTTCATCCCACAGTGGCTCACAGTACTCACGCCAAGAGACCTAGTGTCTTTGTGCTTTGTGGTAGAGCGCGCTCACCGGGCTTTGACTTCAAAACCTCCCCCTGGTGAAAATCCCAGACCAGTTATTGCAAAAATACTGAACTACACCGACCGGGAGGCAATCTTGCGGTATGCCAGGATACACAACGACTACATTCAACACGAGTCGCAGTCCATAATGGTGTTACCGGATTATACCCGCTTGGTCCAGCAACAACGCCAGTCATTCTCAGCTGCGAAGCGCAAGTTGTGCGACATGAACCTACAATATATGCTTTTAAATCCAGCCAGGATGAGAGTGATCTTCAACTTCAAATTGTTTTTCTTTGACACTCCACAGGCCGTCTTTGCATGGGTGGACGAACGCCTCCAACTCCGGCCACTTTCACCGCTGTTACTGGACTCGGACTCATCACACGGATCATGGCAGAATAGGTCTCGGAGGGCCAAATCCAAGAGACAACATCGATCCGGATCTGACATGAAATCCACGAGTCTGGAGCGGCCCCCCTGAGCTTTTCGACACACCGCTGGCAACCAACAGCAAGTTGACACTGATTGCTGTTCACGAAGACTTTCCAACTGTATATTCCTCTGAGTGGGTGTGGATGCTAGGCCATGGGACTACCAGGCCACAGACTCTTTGTGCCCCCCCTTGTTCTCATGTTTTCTGGGTGGGTAGTGTGCCTTTGGTGTGGGGACTCACGTTTCCCCTGTTGGGAGCCTGGTGTGCCTCACACCATGACAGATGCTCCTAGTTTATGGCAGTGTTGGGTGGGGGGAGGTAGGTCATTAGCGGAATACAGTTTTAGTTTGTTGTTTGTTATATGGAGACATGCTGTCTAGATTTCGCAAGCTTACTGCTATGCCTTTCGAAATGAGGGATAATGGCGTTAGGCGATGGAGCCCCTCTCGTCGACCTTACTGTGGCTTCATGAAATGTCTGGTGTCTCCTAAATAAAGTGAAACGGGGCGCTGTTTTGCATCAAGCTAAGAGGTATGTGGCTGATATCCAACTTTTGCAAGAAACCCACCTCCTAGGCACCAAAGCCCCATGTCTAGCCCAATTTGGTTTTCACCATATTTACCAGGGTTCACCAGGGGTGGCCATTTTAATACATCGCAGGGTCCAGTTTCAATACATAGCTCACAGGACAGATCCCGGGGGCACATTCCTATTTGTCACGGGTACGCTGCATGGTGTACAGGTTACTATAAGCAGCATATACGCCCCTCCCCCGCTGAAGACGGCCTTCATTGACAAGATTTCTGGAGTCTGGGGGGATTTGCCAGAGGGTTTGACCCTTCTGGGGGGCTGACAAATGACATAATGGGGGCCATTGGACCAGCAACGCAGTGCTGACCGCCAACCATTACTAGGTCCCACTAAATTGAGCCTAATCGTATCCACTCTGGGTTGGGTAGACGTTTGGTGGGAATATCACCCCACAGAGCATAACTACACATACCTGTCCGCAGTCCATGGGTCACAATTCCGATTAGATTACTTCTCTGTCCCTCGCATATTCCTTCACAGATTCTCACAGATAACTTATCGTCCTCGCGGGCTCTCTGATCATTCCCCAGTCACCCTACAATTTCATACATGCTCTTGCAAGCCCCCCTTTCGCTGGTGCATGTCCCTCTGGCATCTTCTATGTCCAGACTATCAGGATATGCTCCGTACGGCGATCTTCACGTACCTAGATTCAAATGGCCCCACTGCCCCATCCCGAAGTATCTTGTGGGAAGCCCTCAGGCCCACGGTTCATGGCGCCGAAATTAGCTAGCGCGCCAAGGAAAAACGTGCACGGCGTGAGCAACTGGCGGCTTTGGAGTCACGCCAGGCGGCCCTAGCATTGCAGCCTAACCGAGACCCTAGCCCTATTACATGACGCCGCCTCCTGCAGGCGCAACAAGAACTACAGCAATATTTAATAGGAGAGACCAAGGTAATTTGGGAGGCATCACAACACTGGGTTTATCAATGGGGTGACAAATCATGTAGAATGCTCCACCGGCTTTGCCAGGCTGACAAATCTCCAGCGGTTGTGCCCACTATTCGCGGCACGGACGGGTCTTTATGTACGACACCAGAGGGCGTTGCCAGGGAATTCACGCACACTTCATGGCCTAATACGCATGACGTGAATAAATCTTGGTCAATCTTATTGCGGAATTCCGAACAGATATTCCACCACGGAAGCTTCCTGACCACCTGCGTGAGCAATTGGAGACCCCAATCACAGTGGACGAACTGATTGGGGCCCTCACTGCTTTACGCACGGGGCAGGCCCCAGGTCCCAATGGATTCCCTATGTAATTCCTGAGGCCAAACATGCATCTATTAGGCCCTCCATTTATTGGTTCAATCCTGGAGGCCGAGAACTCAATCATGTTGCCCCAGGATTGGCAAAATTCGGAAATAGTGCTATTTCTCAAGCCCGGCCACCCACCGGAAGACTCCTCCTCATACCACCCCATTTCCTTCATCAACTTTGAGCCTAAAATGTTGGGGAAGTCCTTGCCAATTGCCTACGTAAGTGCGTTTCGGATCTGATCCATCCTGACCAGTCAGGATCTGCAGAGTCAAATCTGGAGAGTACATAACACTATGGCAGCATCCCCAGCACTGTGTCGGCCAGCTGCTATGCTGTTGGCCGATATGGACAAAGCCTTCAACTCACTTCGTTGGGCATACCTTTTCCAATTGCTCGAGGCAATTAATTTTGGTCCACGCTTCATTGCATATTTACGCCTGTTCTATATGAACTTAACAGCATTGTCGCTTAGCCGGCCACCACTCAAACTCCTTGCCTATCCAAACAGGCACTATACAGGGCTGCCCCCTGTCGCCACTGTTGTTCGTCCTTGCGGTTGAACCTTTAGCAGCGTGGGTTAGGAGTGACCCGGTGCTCCGTGGCAATGAATGGTCTCAGTCAGACCGCATCCCGTTATACACGGACAATGTCCTATTTTTTATGACAGACCCATGGTTCTCTTGGGCCTGCATACTGGAAATCCTCAGTTTGTTCGGGCACACTACCGGTTTACAAACAAACCCAGCAAAATCCATGCTGTCTCCTGTATGTGGTCACCAAGTACACAATGCTTGGGCATCGCAGCGCCCCGTGCGAAAGACGGTTTTAAATATCTCTGCATTTTTGTGTCACCATGCCCCAAAGTCTCTTGGGCGCATAATATCACTCCTTTGCTAGCAAGCCTGAATGGTGAAACGGCAATATGGTGCTCCCTTTCCTTGTCCTTATATGGGCAATCGCCCATTTTTAAGATGGTATTGCTGCCTCAGATTTTATATCTCCTTCAAAACTTCCTGTACCATATTCTGTGCTCCCGGTTCGCACAGGTCAACGCCATACAAAATAAATTTCTCTGGAACAGTGGGGCAGGCAGGGTCGCTTGTGTGTGCAATTCACATATTGTGTAGCGTCTCATATACTTGTGGTAAATGAATGGTGGTATAACTCCCCACAGACCTGGCGGATGCGATTGAGCATGCGGCAATGGAACAGACTCCCCTCCTTCAACTCCTTTATAGTGCCACACCCCTAAATTCTTTACCTCCCGCAGCTAAAGTGGTGATACAGCTTGGGCGGGCCAAAGTCTGACATTTTTGTTGGAGCGGGAAGCTAACCCGGACAACCCCACTATGGCAGGGTACATACCTCTGCCCAGTGGCCGCCTTGGGGGGGTTCCGGGGATGGGATCTAGTGGGGATATCGACCCTCGGCGATGTGATGTGGGGTACCACACTGAAATCCTTCCAGAAATTTTAGGAGGAGTATAAACTACACAACACAATTCTACAAATTACTTCAACTCCATAATGCACTGACTCCCCTGATCCACACACTTGAGACCCTTCTGGAATTCCACCCATTAGAGGGTCATCTGCTGATGAGAGGTCTTGGCCTACACAAGATCAGGCAAATAATCAGACTCTGACGACCCACACACAGACAAGATCGACAAGACACAGCTCGCGTGGCAAGCCGGCATTCCCTACCTGACGGACGACGACTGGGCTGAGGCTATTACTAGCCCACGGAGTGCAGCGGTCTTTACACAATACCGCCTGCTAACAGTTTAAATATTTGCACCAGGCTTACTATACACAGACCAGACTCTGGCAAATGGGAGTTATCCAGTCCCCTGCATGTCTGCGGTGTGACCGTGAGGACGGTACTTTCTTGCATACAGTTTAGAGCTGCACAGCGTTGCAACCCTTTTGGCTTAGAACCAGGTCCTGCCTAAGTAAGGTACTTTCGTGGGAGCTCCCGCTCGACCTGCAACTTTTCCTTTTACACAGCAAGGACAATATTAGGGGAAGCAAGTATAAGCAGCATTTACTGTTTTTAGCTCTCACTATCGCCAAGCGAGACATCGCACAACTGTGGAAAGGTACATCTCCCCCCCCTGACACTGGGCAAATGGAAGACCGAACTAGATAGATGTATGGGGGCCGAAATAGTGGTATTTCTGGCTCGTGGTTGCTCGCTAAACATAGGAAGATTTGGACCCGATGGGCGTCATATCGAGGAATCGAGCTCCCCCCGCCACCCGCAGACCTCTGATAAGTGCCCCCTATTCTCAATGCTTATTGACCAGACTATCCCGCACTGTTTGATAATGGATCCCTATGCTAATATACTGTGTATTCATATCTCTAGATCTAGCATTGTCTGCTGTTTGTTTCAGTTGTATCACCTGCGTGTTTGGCGGGTGTTGGAAAATGGTCAAAATGTTAGAACCTCAGTGATGTCAATCCTTTTTCTCCTACAGGTCACTGTAGAGCTTTTGCCCATCTTTCTAATAAATAATCAAAAACAAATTGTTGTTAAAAAAAAAAAAACAATATAGAAGATGAAAAAGGAGCATTTTCATGTTTGACGCCTCTTCTGGTGTACCCAACTAGCAATACCCAGGAAGCCTTTTTATTGATGTTCCAATCCTCCTCGGGACAGCGTTGCGAAGAGGTTTTGAACAATAAAGTGCATGTACATAATATATGGGTAAAACACAAATTGCTATCCTAAAAGCCCTTGGACAACTATGTGAAATCCTCATCCTGCTGAGTGCTATTGCGTTCTTATCTGGGCCTTCTGTCTTATAAACCATGCATGACTTAAAAATGTAGCCACTCCGCAAGCAAAGAGTGGTCTAGGGTCTGATCTTAAAATGCGCAAGGCAACCCTGCAGTTCCGTGTGCCCAGATGCCGACGGATCTGTTTTAGCCATTTCGTCCTCGGTTTGGCATATGGGGTTTCTGGTTTGCTAAGGTATGCACCAAATCCAGGCAGAACCCAAAACTTTAGTCAGGGTGAGGGAGTTACACACCCAAGATAACCTCTGCTCGCCCCCTCGGAAGCTTGGCAGAGCAGTCAGGCTTATCCCAGAGGCAATGTGTAAAGCGTTTGCGTAACACACACACACACACACTAAATACTTCACAAAAAAAACTCCACACCAGGTTATATGAAAATATCTAATTTATTGTATATAAACACAAAGACCACAGTCGCATAAGTCACTTTGCAATTGTCATAATATCAAAGTAAGTGAAATAAAGTAGATATCTACACCATCACTATACACATTGTGCAGGTCCTGAAATGATATGCTTTGTCTTCTCATTGCAAGGTAAAAACCGACATTTATCACAATATCAGGGCATGAAGGGCAGCAGTTAGATCACACATGAATCATTAACAATCACTGCCCATAAATTGCCAAATCCATATCAACATCACTGTATATACTGCAGCGTGTAGTAACCAGTCATAAGAATTATCACATGTGAGCAAGGAAGCAAGGTAGCTAATGATACAGCACGTGAATGACTGTATTACCATCAGAATATAGGGTGCAGTGCCTTTGCACACCTATTGTGGGGTATACAGTACTCCAACCACGATTGACTGGCTCAGAGGCACCTGCGTTCCTACTCTTCTCAACACTGTAAACAACCACAGTTTACGTAAACTGTGGTCGTTTACAGTGTTGAGAAGAGTAGGAACGCAGGTGCCTCTGAGCCAGTCAATCGTGGTTGGCCGAGCAGTACCGCAGGTTGAGGATTCCTTTCCGCCCGGCCCATGGGGCTAACAACTCCTCCAACAGTTTGTGGGAAGGCAGCTGCCCTGATTGTGCGGGGCAATTGCGAGTCGTTTCAGGGGTTCAATCCCCGGACGTGAATCCCCACAGGAGACCCTCACTCTGTTTAGTGTGGTGGGGAGACCTCGCTGGGTCACCAGCTCATAGAGTGGCTGGCAGTGGTTTCCTCCACCCCTTCTCCTCAGGGAGCGCGTCAGAGTTCTCAACTTGTCTCAATCTTCCTCTTCCAGGCAGCGCGACTCAGGGCAGGGACAGGCCAGTCTCTCACGACCCTCACCCATCCTCCTGACTTTAGAGGGGATGCCCTGCTCGCCGTCCTCTGGACTCGCCCGGTTCCTTCCTCTCTGGTTGGGGTCTTCTTTTGCTGACGCCAGGTTTCCTCACTGGAGATTAGGGCCGGCCCCATTGTGCAGCCGCTCTCTCAGGGACCCCGTTTGCCACGGGAGTGAGTGAGTGGGGGTAAGCCAGGATGAAACAGGATGGCGGTGGCCAGAGAGGCACTCGTTGCTCAGTGCCAGCCGATGATCCCCAGCATGGGACCTCCACCAGTGGCTGCAGAACAAACAAATAGTGCTCGCCACTTGCTAGATATGAGTGCTTCTTCTTGAAGGGGGAAGCACTCCCCATACATTTTACTTTGCAGGAAGATAGAAGGACAGTACAGTCCTTCTCCTACTCCAGACAGGAGCAGCAACTGCAGACTGGCCCACCACACACACAGCGGGGGCAGCGCTTCTCATGCAGCTCTTCAGCCGTCCTGCGAGGCAGGTTACTTTTAGATCCAGCAACAATCTGGTTAAGTCTTTGATCTCGATGACACTTCCAACAGGAGGCAAGCACAGACAAGCCCTTGGAGATCTTATTAAGCAGAATACCACAGCAGGTCAGCCCATTTCCACTGCCACAGTTAGAAGCAGCAACTGTATGCCAACCCACCTTTCACACAGAAAAGGCAGCGTTTCTCACACAGCTCTTCTTCTTGGTAGTGTCCTCTTGTTTCAAGAAATTATCTAATGTCCTCGGGTTTAAGGACCAATACTATTACCCCATTTTCTCATTGTTCTCTTTGCTTCAAAGTTTCTGAGCTCAGTACAAACCAGTTCTTTCCTCCCTTGCATAGCTTGACCACAGGAGGTGGAGATAGCATTGTGCAAAGGAGATACAGTTTATTCAGGTGCAAGCGAAACTCCACCCACCACTCTAATGAAGACTAGGCCTATTTAGCCTAATGATGTTGAGTCAGCCAGGCAAGGCAGGACAGACCTCAACTCCCCTTTGTGACTGTGACAGCTCCTGTTACTCCAAAACCAGATGGCGAGTACCCACACAGGCAGAGGCACACAAAATGGTAAAGCAAGAAAACGCCCACGTTCTAAAAGTAGAATTTTCAAACACACAATTCAATAACCACCTTCACTAAAAGGTGTGCTAATAAACTCTGAGTTCGAAGAGCCTAAACTACATTTATCTATCTTGTCCTAATGGAAGGTTACCCTTGTAGGATGTTATAAGACAGCGCCCATGTTAACATATGGGACAGACAGTCTTTTATTAGTGAAAAACGATATACACAATATTTCACTATCAGGACATATAAAACACACCAGCACATGTCCTACCTTTCACGTACACTGCACCCTGCCCATGGGGATAGCTTGGACCTCCCTGAGGGGTGCCTTACATATAAGAAAAGGGAAGGTCTCGGCCTGGCTAGTGGGTGCACTTGCCATGTCAACATGGCAGTTTACAACAGTGCACGCAGACACTGCAGTGGCAGGTCTGAGACACATTTACAGGGTTACTTGTGGGTTGCACAATCAGAGCTTACAGCCCACTAGTAGAATTTGATTTACAGGCCCTTTACTAAGGACTTACTAGTAAATCAAATATGCCAATCATGGAAACCAATCATAATCACAATTTACGGAGAGAGCAATGCACTTTACCACCGGTTGCCAGGAAACCGTTCTTCCTTTTAGCTCCTCCCCATTGGTAAAGATTATGCCTGTTTAGAACCCAGTGAGCATCACCCCTCATCCCCACATACCTTCAACTTGACACCTCCATATCCTAGGTGTTGGCTAAAGAATCCAAATAACATTAGTACCTCCCAGCATCATGTGCAGACATTCAGAGAGGTTTCCTCCCCTATTCAAAGCAAAGAGTGAAGGCTTAGACTATATAGTTGTGACAATTTCCCCACCCCTGAACCAGCTTGAGCTGCTCTCCCTGCCTCTCTCTTCAGGGTACCACCATCTTCATACCCAACTTGGCTGCAATCTACCCCACCTTGTGCTACTACACTCCTCACCCGCCTACACCTGACATTTCTTCAAGCAACCTCTACCATCCAGTAAAAGACCCAAGGGTTACCTGAACAGTTGCCACCACAAGGCCACTAACTTGTGACAGCGCTCCTCAGTGCAAACACATATGTAGGCCGTAAACGTTGCGATGCAGAAACACCACACTCATTCGGCTTGCTGAGATAGGTGGAGTGGCCCCGAGCAGCTGGCTTCCCATTATTTATCCCCTCAGACTGCGCTCAACTCCTATTTTTTTTTACACCATGCATACTTAATCTTGCAGTCTCTGACTTGGTGCCAGATTATGGTGAAGTCTATACCTCTGGCACCAGCCTCCATCTCATCTTTTAACAGTCGTGGGGTGGACATGTTGGCTGACTCAGCGTAGGTATCCAGGCATGATGGGGCTGTTGCAGAAACGGGTCCCCCAGCCACTGACATGGCCCTAGGATTACCAGAGCAGCTCCAGGCATGCCCTGCATAGGAGTTAGGTGTCACAGTTTCTACCTTGGGCTTGAGAAATAGAACTACCCCTCTGGTTCCTCATCATGCTCCCCCACTGGGGAGATGTTTCTGGTCACAGCAGTGTGGACCTGTTGGACAGTAACTATGGTCCCTTGAATGTCACAATGTTCCAGATCTCTTCCTCGAACTGTGTGCAGAACTTTCACCCAGGGCGTTAATCCCACATGATGACCTGATCGCCCACTGAGAGGTCAGAGACCACCACTTGCCGGACCAGGCTTGAGCCAATTTATTGTCTCTCTGCTTCTCTTGCTTTTTTTTGTATGTCTAGGGCACCGTTTTTCTAGCTAGGTTCTACTGGAATGCTGTCTCAGGTGGCCCTTCTAAGCAGCAGGTCTATTGGGGGCACTGCTTGTGGTGCTATGTGGAGTCTGCTGGTATGCCTGCAGGAACTTGTGGAGACAACACTCTGCATCTTCACCTTGCTCCACTTCTGTGTGGAGTGCTGGGTTCAATGTGCATTCAAATCACTCCATTTCTCCACTGGCCTGGAGTTATTGTGGAGTTACCTTTTGGTGTTTGATGTTGAGTGACTACAGGTACTCTTGTACTCAACTCTTAGCCCTGGAACGGGTGCCCTTTATCGGTCTTCACCTCCTACAGGAGCAGGGCCGGCTCTAGGCTCATGGTGGCCCTGTGCAGGGAGCGTAGGTGGGGGCCCCGGAATTGGGGGTCCGGACCCTCATGGACATCGATTCGCCAAAATGTTATGGGTGACAAAAGCGACATGTCACTCCCTTTCACACCCAGTGACATCACAGGCGTGTCTAACCTTGGACTTTCGACGGCCTCTTATTTACTGCTTGAGGTGTTATGGAAAGAGCAAGAAATGGAGACAACAGAAAAGTAAACAAAGCTCCATGGGCCCTCTTTAGTTTCTGTTCTCTCTGTCAGTCAGTCTCTCTCTCTGTCAGTCTCTGTCAGTCAATCTCTCTCTCAGTCAGTCTCTCTCTCTGTCAGTCTCTCTCTCTGTCAGTCTCTCTCTCAGCCAGTAAGTCTCCCAGTCTCTCTCTCTCTCTCTTAGTCTCTCTCTCTGTCAGCCAATCTCGCTCTCTCCCAGTCAGTCTCTCTCTCTCCCAGTCAGTCTCTCTGTCAGTCATTCTCTCTCTACCTCAGTCAGTCTCTCTCTCTCTCTCTCCCTGTCAGTCTCCCTCTGTCAGTCAGTCTCTCTCTCTCTCTGTCAGTCTCTCTGTCAGTCATTCTCTCTCAGTCAGTCAGTCTCTCTCGCAGTCAATCAGTCTATCTCTCTCAGTCAGTCAGTCTCTGCCTCTCTCTCTGTCTCTCTCTCTGTCAGTCAGTATCTCTCTACCTCAGTCAGTCAGTATCTCTCTACCTCAGTCAGTCTCTCTCTCTGCCAGTCAGTCTCACTCTCAATCAGTCTCTCTCTGTTAGTCAGTCAGTCACTCTCTTAGTCAGCCAATCTTGCTCTCTCTCTCTGTCAGTTTCCTAGCCAGTCAGTCTCTCAGTCAGTCAGTATTCAGTCTCTGAGTCAGTCAGTCAGTCTCTCTCTCTCTCTCAACTCTCTCTCTCTCTCCATTCTCTCTCTCAACTCTGTCCACTCCATCTCCACTGTCTCTCCACTCTCTCTCCACTGTCTCTCTCTCCACTTTCTCTCTCTCTACTCTCTCTCCACTCTCTCTCCACTATCTCCCTCCACTGTATCCCTCCACTCTCTCTACTCTCTCTCCACTCTCCCCCACTCTCTCCCCACTCTCTCTCCACTCTCGCCACCCTCTCCACCCTCTCTCCCTTCACACTCTCTCTCTACTTTCTCTCCACTCTCTCTTTCTCTCCGCTCTCTCTCTCCCTCTCTCTCTCCACTCTCTCACTCCACTCTCACTCTCTCTCTCACTCTCTGTCTCACTCTCTTTCCACCCTCTATCTACTCTCTCCACCCTCTTTCTACTCCCTCTCCACTCCCTCTCCACTCTCTCTCCACACTCTCTCTCTGCACTGTCTCCTCCACTCTCTCCCTCCACTCTCTCCCTCCACTCTCCCTCCACTCTCTCTCCACTCTCTATGCACTCTCTCTCCTCTCTCTCTTCTCTCTCTCTCCACTCTCCACTCTCTCTCTCTCCACTCTCTCTCTTCTATCTCTCTCTCCACTGTCTCCTCCACTGTCTCCCTCCACTCTCTCTCCACTGTCTCTCCACTCTCTCTCTCCTCTCTCTCTCTCTCTCTCCACTCTCTCTCTCTCCACTCTCTCTCTCTCCACTCTCTCTCTCTCCACTCTCTCTCTCTCCACTCTCTCTCTCCACTCTCTCTCTCCACTCTCTCTCTCTCCACTCTCTCTCTCTCTCTCCACTGTCTAGCTCCACTCTCTCCCCTCTCTCTCTCTCTCTCTCTCTCTCTCTCTCTCTCTCTCTCTCTCTCCACTCTCTCTCTCTTCACTGTCTCTCTCACCACTTTCTCTCTCTCTCTCCACTCTCTATCCACTGTCTAGCTCCACTTTCTCTCCACTCTCTCTCTCTACTCTTTCTCCACTCTCTCTCTCTCCACTCTCTCTCCACTCTCTCTCCCTCCACTCTCTCTCCCTCCACTCTCTCTCCCTCCACTCTCTCTCCCTCACTCTCTCTCCCTCCACTCTCTCTCTCTCTACTCTCTCTCCACTCTCTCTCTACTCTCTCTCCACTGTCTTTCTCTCCACTCTCTCTCCACTCTCTCTCCACTGTCTCCCTCCACTCTCTCTCTCTCCACTCTCTTGCTCACTCTCTCCACTGTCTCCATGCTCTCTTCACTCTCTCTCTCTCCACTGTCTAGCTCCACTCTCTCTCCACTCTCTCTCTCTCTACTCTCTTTCCACTCTCTCTCTCTCTCTACTCTCTCCACGCTCTCTCTCCACGCTCTCTCTCCACTCTCTCTCTCCACCCTCTCTCCCTCCACTCTCTCTCTCTACTCTCTCTCCACTCTCTCCACTCTCTCTCTCCACTCTCTCTCCACTGTCTTTCTCTCCACTCTCTCCACTCTCTCTCCACTGACTCTCTCTCTCTACTCTCTCGCTACTCTCTCTCTCCACTCTCTCTATACTCTCTCTCCACTGCCTCACTCCACTCTTTCTCCACTCTTTCTCCACTCTCTCTCTCCACCCTCTCTCTCCACCCTCACTCTCTCTCCACTCTCTCTCTCTACTCTCGCTCTCTACTCTCGCTCTCTACTCTCTCTCTCCACACTCTCTCTCTCCACTCTCTCTCTCTCTCCACTCTCTCCCACTCTCTCTCACAAAGTAGTGTGCGTTCCATGGGCATCCGCAGAAATGTTTCCGGGGGGGGGGCACATTTTTAACTTCATCTCCATCCCCCTTGCACCCTTCTCCCCTCTGCCTTGCAGCACCCTTCTCGCCCTCCCCCTTGCACCCTTTTCCCCCTCCCCCTTGCACCCTTCTCCCCCTCCCCCTTGCACCCTTCTCCACCTCCGCCTTGCACCCTTTTTTACCTTGCACCCTTCTCCCCTCTGCCTTGCACCCTTCTCCCCTCTGCCTTGCACCCTTCTCCTCTCTGCCTTGCACCCTTCTCCCCTCTGCCTTGCACCCTTCTCCCCTCTGCCTTGCAGCACCCTTCTCGCCCTCCCCCTTACACCCTTCTCCCCCTCCCCCTTGCACCCTTCTCCACCTCCGCCTTGCACCCTTTTCTACCTTGCACCATTCTCCCCTCTGCCTTGCACCCTTCTCCCCTCTGCCTTGCACCCTTCTCCCCGCTGCCTTGCACCCTTCTCCCCTCTGCCTTGCACCCTTCTCCTCTCTGCCTTGCACCCTTCTCCCCTCTGCCTTGCACCCTTCTCCCCTCTGCCTTGCACCCTTCTCCCCTCTGCCTTGCACCCTTCTCCTCTCTGCCTTGCAGCCTTCTCTACCGTGCACCCTTCTCCTCTCTGCCTTGCACCCTTCTCCTCTCTGCCTTGCACCCTTCTCCCCTCCCCGTGGCACCCTTCTCCTCTCCACCTTGCACCCTTCTCCCCTCCGCCTTGCACCCTTCTCCCCCTCCCCATTGCACCATTCTCCCCTCTTCCTTGCACCCTTCTGCCCTCCACCTTGCACCCTTCTCCTCTCTGCCTTGCACCCTTCTCCCCTCTGCCTTGCACCCTTCTCCCCTCCGCCTTGCACCCTTCTCCTCTCTGCCTTGCGCCCTTCTCCTCTCTGCCTTGCGCCCTTCTCCCCTCTGCCTTGTACCCTTCTCCTCTCTGCCTTGTACCCTTCTCCTCTCTGCCTTGCACCCTTCTCCCCTCTGCCTTGCACCCTCCTCTCTGCCTTGCACCCTTCTCCCCTCTGCCTTGCACCCTTCTCCCCTCCACCTTGCACCCTTCTCCCCCTCCCCGTTGCACCATTCTCCCCTCTTCCTTGCACCCTTCTCCCCTCTGCCTTGCACCCTTCTCCTCTCTGCCTAGCACCCTTCTCCCCTCTGCCTTGCACCTTCTCCCCTCTGCCTTGCACCTTCTCCCCTCTGCCTTGCACCTTTCTCCTCTCTGCCTTGCACCCTTCTCCCCTCTTCCTTGCACCCTTCTCCCCTCCGCCTTGCACCCTTCTCCTCTCTGCCTTGCATCCTACTCCCCTGTGCCTTGCACCCTTCTCCCCTCTGCCTTGCACCCTTCTCCTCTCTGCCTTGCACCCTTCTCCTCTCTGCCTTGCAGCCTTCTCTACCGTGCACCCTTCTCCTCTCTGCCTTGCACCCTTCTCCTCTCTGCCTTGCACCCTTCTCCTCCCTGCCTTGCACCCTTCTCCCCTCCCCGTGGCACCCTTCTCCTCTCCGCCTTACACCCTTCTCCCCTCCGCCTTGCACCCTTCTCCCCCTCCCCATTGCACCATTCTCCTCTCTGCCTTGCACCCTTCTCCCCTCTGCCTTGCACCCTTCTCCCCTCCGCCTTGCACCCTTCTCCTCTCTGCCTTGCGCCCTTCTCCTCTCTGCCTTGCGCCCTTCTCCTCTCTGCCTTGCGCCCTTCTCCCCTCTGCCTTGCACCCTTCTCCTCTCTGCCTTGCACCCTTCTCCCCTCTGCCTTGCACCCTCCTCTCTGCCTTGCACCCTTCTCCCCTCTGCCTTGCACCCTTCTCCCCTCCACCTTGCACCCTTCTCCCCTCTGCCTTGCACCCTTCTCCCCCTCCCCGTTGCACCATTCTCCCCTCTTCCTTGCACCCTTCTCCCCTCTGCCTTGCACCCTTCTCCTCTCTGCCTAGCACCCTTCTCCCCTCTGCCTTGCACCTTCTCCCCTCTGCCTTGCACCCTTCTCCTCTCTGCCTTGCACCCTTCTCCCCTCTGCCGGGCACCCTTCTCCCCTCTGCCTTGCACCCTTCTCCCCTGCGCCTTGCACCCTTCTCCCCTCCGCCTTGCACCCTTCTCCTCTCCGCCTTGCATCCTACTCCCCTCTGCCTTGCACCCTACTCCCCTCTGCCTTGCACCCTTCTCCTCTCTGCCTTGCACCCTTCTACCCTCTGCCTTGCAACCTTCTCCCCTCTGCCTTGCACCCTTCTCTACCGTGCACCCTTTCTACTCTCTGCCTTGCACCCTTCTCCCCTCTGCCTTGCACCCTTCTCCCCTCTGCCTTGCACCCTTCTCCCCTCCGCCTTGCTCCCTTCTCTACTTTGCACCCTTATCTACCTTGCACCCTTCTCCTCTCTGCCTTCCACCTTTCTCCCCTCTGCCTTGCACCCTTCTTCTCTCTGCCGTGCACCCTTCTCCTCTCTGCCTTGCGCCCTTCTCCTCTCTGCCTTGCGCCCTTCTCCTCTCTGCCTTCCACCCTTCTCCCCTCTGCCTTGCACCCTCCTCTCTGCCTTGCACCCTTCTCCCCTCTGCCTTGCACACTTCTCCCCTCTGCCTTGCACCCTTCTCCCCTCCACCTTGCACCCTTCTCCCCCTCCCCGTTGCACCATTCTCCCCTCTTCCTTGCACCCTTCTCCCCTCTGCCTTGCACCCTTCTCCTCTCTGCCTAGCACCCTTCTCCCCTCTGCCTTGCACCCTTCTCCTCTCTGCCTTGCACCCTTCTCCTCTCTGCCTTGCACCCTTCTCCCCTCTGCCTTGCACCCTTCTCCCCTCCGCCTTGCACCCTTCTCCTCTCTGCCTTGCATCCTACTCCCCTGTGCCTTGCACCCTTCTCCCCTCTGCCTTGCACCCTTCTCCCCTCTGCCTTGCACCCTTCTCCTCTCTGCCTTGCACCCTTCTCCTCTCTGCCTTGCAGCCTTCTCTACCGCGCACCCTTCTCCTCTCTGCCTTGCACCCTTCTCCTCTCTGCCTTGCACCCTTCTCCCCTCCCCGTGGCACCCTTCTCCTCTCCGCCTTACACCCTTCTCCCCTCCGCCTTGCACCCTTCTCCCCCTCCCCATTGCACCATTCTCCCCTCTTCCTTGCACCCTTCTCCTCTCTGCCTTGCACCCTTCTCCTCTCTGCCTTGCGCCCTTCTCCTCTCTGCCTTGCGCCCTTCTCCTCTCTGCCTTGCGCCCTTCTCCCCTCTGCCTTGCACCCTTCTCCTCTCTGCCTTGCACCCTTCTCCCCTCTGCCTTGCACCCTCCTCTCTGCCTTGCACCCTTCTCCCCTCTGCCTTGCACCCTTCTCCCCTCCACCTTGCACCCTTCTCCCCTCCGCCTTGCACCCTTCTCCCCCTCCCCGTTGCACCATTCTCCCCTCTTCCTTGCACCCTTCTCCCCTCTGCCTTGCATCCTTCTCCTCTCTGCCTAGCACCCTTCTCCCCTCTGCCTTGCACCTTCTCCCCTCTGCCTTGCACCTTCTCCCATCTGCCTTGCACCCTTCTCCTCTCTGCCTTGCACCCTTCTCCCCTCTGCCTTGCACCCTTCTCCCCTCTGCCTTGCACCCTTCTCCCCTCCGCCTTGCACCCTTCTCCTCTCTGCCTTGCATCCTACTCCCCTCTGCCTTGCACCCTTCTCCTCTCTGCCTTGCACCCTTCTCCTCTCTGCCTTGCAACCTTCTACCCTCTGCCTTGCAACCTTCTCCCCTCTGCCTTGCACCCTTCTCTACCGTGCACCCTTTCTACTCTCTGCCTTGCACCCTTCTCCCCTCTGCCTTGCACCCTTCTCCCCTCTGCCTTGCACCCTTCTCCCCTCCGCCTTGCTCCCTTCTCTACTTTGCACCCTTATCTACCTTGCACCCTTCTCCTCTCTGCCTTCCACCTTTCTCCCCTCTGCCTTGCACCCTTCTCCTCTCTGCCGTGCACCCTTCTCCTCTCTGCCTTGCGCCCTTCTCCTCTCTGCCTTGCGCCCTTCTCCTCTCTGCCTTGCGCCCTTCTCCCCTCTGCCTTGCACCCTTCTCCCCCTCCGCCTGGACTCCAAAACGTAAGCTGATCACTTTCTTCAAACAAAATAATTTTGACCCAATAGACAAGCTTTTTATTTTTAGTAAATGCATGGCAGGTGCTCTACTATCAGTTTGCAGTTTCCATCCAGTATCCATATGTACTCTGGCTATACAAGGAAGGTGCCACCATCCCAAGCCAAGGATACACACTAAATACTAAGAACTACCAACAATATATCGGCCAAACAAGGGTGGGCAGAGAGCACATCACCCTCACATGCATTCATGTTTTAATGAGGATGCTTTTCTCTCACAATAAAATTAATGTTTGTACAAATGCCATTTTGACACCTCTATGTGCTGTACATAACGATTCTCACTGTAACTCAGCTTACCGAACTCAGAGGGAAGGTTGACTTGGTACGCCCAGAGTATAACAAATGATCTGGAGGTCTTAAACAGATGTCAGGGTGAGCGTGAAACGGACTACGATAAAGCAACCAATTAAAATTGTATTTTGTTTAAAAGAACAATGACTTGTCGGAAAACACAGTTTCTATTATGTATAAAAGTTCCTAAAAATGTCACAGTGATTACAAACTATATTACACAGGCACGTATGTTGGAGAAAGGACCTACAGGCTGTCTGAACAGAGATCAGATAATCTTCCCTTACTTGCAGGCCCGTTATCCCATTCCACCGAGACCTCTGTTTCACCTTTCAATAAAAATACACTTACTCACTGTCTCGTTCCTTGTCCCAAACTTGGTGGCTGAGGAAGCGCTTCTGCATCTGGAGCGTTCTTTCTAATAATTATAATTTACCAAGGGCCAATCTGTGCACAAGGCACACAGCAGAACACTGCGTCTTCGTCTTTGCCACATGCCAGCATGCCAGCTCTCCACATTTACCGAGGCCCACTCAAGAGGGGTGAGCAAATCGCTTTCACTTTCGCAATGTTAGACATGCGTAGTCGAGCCGGCTAAAATCATCCAGAAAAGGTAAGCATGCTTTTAAAATGCTGATGTGGAAACCGAGCCAGCTTCAACATTGTAATTGTGCCTTTAGATAACTTGTAGGGGAGTCAGGGAAGCAGTTTTTTTAAGGGTGCCACAATCACATTAAGAGGTCCCCAGCCCATGTAGGCCCCCAAACCCTGACAACCCCCCCTCCCCCACCCCTCACCCCTCACAGCCCTGGCCTCCTCCCTTCTCAAAGGAATAGTGCCCTGAGGAGAATGCACTCTCCTAGGGCCCCCACCCCCTCCTCTTTCCGGGCCTGGCTCGTGGCTTTGACTGAAGAGAAACAATGGAAGTTGATACTTTGTTTCTCTTCAGTCAAAGGTCAGCAGCGGGAGGAGCGAGGAGCAGGCTGCAGGCAGCAGCAGCTGCTTTAGAGAGAGAGACACAGCTCTCTACCGGAGGGCTCAGCTGAGGGGCCCCCTTCAACTACTGGAGACTGCCCTCCCCCACCCCCCCTCCCCGAAAACAACAACATGTGCTGAGAGATGGAGAGAGAGACAGGGGAAGCGCGAGATATCCTAAAAAAGAATAGAAGCCGGGAGGCTGCCAAATCCTGCCAGGGGGCCACCAGTGATCCTTCTGATCTGACCCTCGTCGTGGCGGCCCCTGGGGTTTGGCGGCCCTGTGCAGGTGCACAGTTTGCACATGCATAGGGCCGGCCCTGGGGGAGCCATAGCAGGGTGAACATCTTCTCCAAGACTGGTTTCACCTTTGAGAATACAGTAGATTGTACTAGTTCGACTATCGTGTACTTAGTGTGACTGTCTACTATCACTGCCGTGAGCCCGCCATCTGAGAAGCTCCCAAAGTCCATGTTGACCTGGGACTAGGGTTTTAAGCACGGTTCCTTTATGAAAACTTGTAATGATAGTGGTACCCCTCGGATGATCGTGCACAAGTGGCAGCCTGGCACCTTTTCGTACACCAAGGTGTCCATTCCAGAGAACCACACTTCTCTCAGTCTCGCTTTTGTTTTCACCAAGCCCAGGCAGGCTTGATGAGCCAAGTCAACAACCCTGACGCAGAGGCAGTAGGGCATCACGATGCACCTCCCTCTGAGCAGTAAGCCCTCACTGCTGGTATTCATCTCATCTCTGACTCTCCAGAGTTGGCCCACCCTCATTTGCACAGTGAAACAACTTGGCGCTGTCTAGGAAGTTGATCTATTGCTACCTGGGAAGTGCCTCATTGGTCTTAAATAGGCTTGGCACCAGTCATAGTGATGACGCGGATATTTTATGATACCAAATGCCTTTGCTTTAAGGCCTGTAGCTTTCTTTGATATTCTTGAAATTGATACCAGCAAGAATGCACAAAATGGTCACACGTTCCATTTTGTGTCAGCCAGCTGCAACATGCAAAGCAATGCAAGGCTTTCCGAGAATACGCGTGCCAACTTCCAGCTAGCTATTGCAGAAACAGCACATTTCATAATAGTGTCAGCGTGACCTGACCAGTCATGTCCGTGCCATGCCCACGTATACCAGAAACACATATTTCACTTTTATGGAAATACCCCAAATCTGCTTTTGCCGATGACACGTGGGCAGCAACACCAGATCGTAGACGTATATCGGGCCTTAGAAGGTATCACACCAGGGTTAGCCCTCACTGATTGGTCCAGCAGGGCATAGTCTGATCTGTGTTAAGTATTTTGTGATGCTAATCCTATAAGGCTTGAATCTATAAAATGTCTCTGCGCTGTCATACCAATTGGGCACTCAGCAAGTTTTGCTGAGGTCTCCGTGCTGCACGTTTATTTTGCATTCTGATTGGCTTCCCAATAAATCTTGCAAACTTGTGTACTGAGAGAGAATTGTTTCAGTGTTGTTATTTATCCTTTAACAATGGTTGCCTCCCTCACCTCCTCAACTGATAAGCCTGGGGACATGCTTCATGTGCCATCATTTTTATTTTAACTCTTTGGCTCTTTTGTCTTTCTGTGCCTAACTAGGTCCAGGCTGCACTTTTGGTTGCAGTGACAGGTAATCCGACATGTTGTTCACTCCTGGACGGTGTACCCCATCAAATCAATACGGTTGCAGCTCCACTGCCCACTGCTCAAAGTGAGGAGGAGCGTGAGGAGACATTCCTGCAAAGAATGGGATGAGCAGCTTGCAATCCGTGATGACTCTGAATAGCTGCCTGCACTGGTAAAGATGAAAATGGCGCAAGCCCATCAGATCGCTAGTGCCTGCCGCTCAATCTGAGCATATCAAGCTTCAGTGTCTGACAATGCTCTGCTTGTAAGAGTGATTGGGATCCATGACCATTCAGAGGCCTGTGTGAAACGAGTACATTGTTGTATAGCAGCTGGCTAGTTCTAGCTCCAGCTGGTGGCAGCTGGCATTAAGGTCGAGCTCAGAGAACCATTGTGCGCCATTCAGGTCAGCCACAATGTCATCCATCGAAGGGGTAATATGCCACTCCTGTCAAATAGCCTTGTTTGGGAGCTGTATATCCACACAGAGCCAAATGGCCCCAGGTTGCTTGGGCTTAGGCGCAATTACTAAAGTTGAGACCCACGGTGTGGGCCTAGTGAAATTTTCAATTACCCCTTGCTGTTCCAATTTCCAGAGCTCCTTGTCCACCAGCTGCTGTAGGTGTAAAGGAACCCTCCGGTGATGGAGCACCATAGGCCTTACTGTGTCATCGATGTGCAGCTGCACTTTAGTGCCCTTCAATTGTCCAAGCCCTTCGAAAAGCTGGGGAAACTCTTGCATGATGACATTGGCATGTGACTCATGGATTTGCCTCGCAAAGCAAACCATCCATAGGTCGTCTGCCATGTGGCAGCCCAGGAGGGTGCCAGTGTTTCTTAGAAATAAAGTGTTTCTTTTGTGACATGGAACTGGGCTCGTTTTATCCTTCCGTCACTCCCCATCACGATCTCCACTACTGTGGACACAGTGATACTGTGTCACCGTAAGTGTATATACTCAATTCAATTCAATAATCTTTATTTCGTTGCTTTGCAACATAAAAGATATACAGTAATACAATAATAAAAAATGCATATATACAATACCAGAAACCCAGTATCAATATTACGGATCATCATTTTGGAGAATCTATTATGGTTTAGAATTATCACATAATTGAATAAATAGTTTAAAATACATTATACAAAGTTAAGAAATCATTAAATCAAATTTATAACAACCAAGGCATAAGATTTAAAAGTTATCAAGGCAAATAAAAACGAAGAAAACCTATTCCGTGGTTTGAACAGGTCCACGTGATGTACAGCTTAAAAAGGAAGAGACATTTTTAATCTAATGAAATTTACAGCCAGAAGAAATTTACTGATTCCAAACACAATTACTTGGCCGGTGTCCGTTTTTAAAATTCTACCAGCTTCCTTATGGGATCTAGATCCAATAATGTGACATAATGGCACTATCCATTTTTTCCTTACATTACCATAGCTAGGACAAAAAAACAATATGTGTAAAATGTCTTCCCTTATGTTGTTAGAACATAAAGTGCAGTAATCACTGTTTGTCTTCACCAGCTTTTCTCTGTTGTATTTGTTCTCAGTGTTCCGTATCTAAATTTTAGATACAGGGTTTTGGCCAACGGCGGCTGAACCTCATCAAGAAATGGTTCGAAACACGCCACATTTTTAACCATTAAAAATGATTCAGTTAAGGGGCCATGTGTTCTAACATACGCAGAATCATGGCTCACATAAGACCAGAAGGACAACTTAACAATTTTCTTGGAGGCCATAATTAAGGACTCCGGCTCACTCCAAAAGTGGGTTAGGCCTAGTCTGGATAACCACGCTCTTACATGCTTAAACCAATACATTTGGTTACCACTATCTAGGTCCAGTACTTCTTTTAATCCATTTTTGTAGTCAGTCAATTCGGGGGTTGTCCATAGTCTAACCCACAATAATAATGGTCTTAACATTGCATGGTGGTCAGGATGCTTAATGTTTAAATCTAGAAATAATGGTACCAATGGGGTATTAATGGGAACTTTTAATAATCCCCTAATAAACTTGTTCTCCAGTGTTTTGAAGGTCTTCCTACATACTGGTCCCCAAAGTTCAGCCCCGTACAGAACAGCTGATTGAACCTTATATCTGAAAATCTCTATTGCTGGGGTTACTGCCTTGTTCACACATTTATTGTGTCTTTTTAGTATTGGGAGACAATTTTGTTTGTACACTATTATCGATTTTTCTAGCTGTGGTCTCCATCCCATTGACGAATCTAATAATATCCCTAAATATGTAAAGCTCTGTTCATAGTCAAGCTTATGACCATTTAACATTAGATTTTTTTTAAACTTTTGTGCGGGTTTAGTGCCATATATTTAGTTTTTTTCATATTGATTTCTAACCCTTTTAAAGTACAGTATTGCTGGAACCTGTCTAATAAGATCTGAAGGCCCCTAGGAGTTTGTGAGATGAGGATCGTATCGTCGGCGAAAAGGAGGGACGGTACACGTTCCCCTCCTAATCGAGGCGAATCATTATCACAATTCTCCATGTAAGCCGCAATATCATTAACAAAAAGGGAAGAAAGTGTGGGAGCCAATACGCATCCCTGGCGTACTCCCCTTTTTATTGAGATTGGGTCTGTAAGTTCCCCATTTGGGCCTCACCTGACCTTTGCATAATTCTCCTGGTGCAGGCCCATCACCAGTTTTAGTAGTTCCCCAGGAAGTCCCTGCCTTTCCAAAGACTTCCAGAGCAAGTCACGAGGTATTAGGTCAAATGCAGCTCGTAAATCTACAAAGGTCACATACAGGTGGCCCTTGCGGATGATGACATATTTCCAATAGGTAGTTTAGTTTAGTCTGCCCTGTTCCCATGATGCACTGGGCCAGGGACAGACTGATTTGCATATAGCCAGGTTCTGAGCCGGGGTGGGGCAGTGAGATAAATAACGGTGATGGCTCAAGCCCTGATCTTTGGACTGGGTAAGAGTGGTCTGCTCAATTCAGACACTCTGTTCATTACCACCCCCTTTTCTAAATCGTTTTTGGCCACTATAGGTGTGGCAGGGTATACTCAGACATGAGTCCCTTTCTCACTGCTCCATCAGGATTCAAGCAAGCCGGGCCGAAGACGGCTGAAATGCCAGAAACCGGTCCCCGGTAGCTTGTCTCCTTTCTGGTGAAGAATTGGCTTGGTAGTTTAGTCTGCCCTGTTCCCATGATGCACTGGGCCAGGGACAGACTGATTTGCATATAGCCAGGTTCTGAGCCGGGGTGGGGCAGTGAGATAAATAACGGTGATGGATCAAGCCCTGATCTTTGGACTGGGTAAGAGTGGTCTGCTCAATTCAGACACTCTGTTCATTACCACCCCCTTTTCTAAATCGTTTTTGGCCACTATAGGTGTGGCAGGGTATACTCAGACATGAGTCCCTTTCTCACTGCTCCATCAGGATTCAAGCAAGCCGGGCCGAAGACGGCTGAAATGCCAGAAACCGGTCCCCGGTAGCTTGTCTCCTTTCTGGTGAAGAATTGGCTTGGTAGTTTAGTCTGCCCTGTTCCCATGATGCACTGGGCCAGGGACAGACTGATTTGCATATAGCCAGGTTCTGAGCCGGGGTGGGGCAGAGAGATAAATAACGGTGATGGATCAAGCCCTGATCTTTGGACTGGGTAAGAGTGGTCTGCTCAATTCAGACACTCTGTTCATTACCACCCCCTTTTCTAAATCGTTTTTGGCCACTATAGGTGTGGCAGGGTATACTCAGACATGAGTCCCTTTCTCACTGCTCCATCAGGATTCAAGCAAGCCGGGCCGAAGACGGCTGAAATGCCAGAAACCGGTCCCCGGTAGCTTGTCTCCTTTCTGGTGAAGAATTGGCTTGGTAGTTTAGTCTGCCCTGTTCCCATGATGCACTGGGCCAGGGACAGACTGATTTGCATATAGCCAGGTTCTGAGCCGGGCTGGGGCAGTGAGATAAATAACGGTGATGGATCAAGCCCTGATCTTTGGACTGGGTAAGAGTGGTCTGCTCAATTCAGACACTCTGTTCATTACCACCCCCTTTTCTAAATCGTTTTTGGCCACTATAGGTGTGGCAGGGTATACTCAGACATGAGTCCCTTTCTCACTGCTCCATCAGGATTCAAGCAAGCCGGGCCGAAGATGGCTGAAATGCCAGACACCGGTCCCCGGTAGCTTGTCTCCTTTCTGGTGAAGAATTGGCTTGGTAGTTTAGTCTGCCCTGTTCCCATGATGCACTGGGCCAGGGACAGACTGATTTGCATATAGCCAGGTTCTGAGCCGGGGTGGGGCAGTGAGATAAATAACGGTGATGGATCAAGCCCTGATCTTTGGACTGGGTAAGAGTGGTCTGCTCAATTCAGACACTCTGTTCATTACCACCCCCTTTTCTAAATCATATTTCCAAAACAAGCAGCACAACCTTAGTACCTGGTCTATGGTCCCAGTTTTTTCCCTAAACCCCGCCTGATATTTTGATAAAACTAATTTTTCATCTAACCACGTATTTATACGATTTAATATATGCCTGGCATATATCTTTTGAGTTATGTCTAAAAGACTAATGGGGCGATAATTGGCCGGATTGCCTCTATTCCCCTTTTTAAAAATAGTGATAATTTCTGCACCATCCCAAGTGTCTGGGATTTGATCACCAGCCGCAATAGCATTGAATAGATGGTTTAGATATGGTGCCCAAACATCAGTATTATGCAAAAAAAGGTCGCCTGGAATTTTATCGAGTCCAGGTGCCTTCCCTTGTTTGACTGAGGCAATTGCTAGCTCAGTTTCGTGTAAGTCAGACTACCAGTGGGTATGGATTCGCAGGCTGAATGGAAGTTGATTCTTCCAAAGAGGTAACCTCGCTGCTTTTAGCTGCGTACAAAGTTGTAAAATGTTTTACCCACGTGGCCTCGTCTAAAAAAAACAACTCTCTAGAGCCTTTCTCACGTTTATTCTCCTTAGCCACTAATTCCCAGAAGTGCCTCTGGTCCTTGGTTTTAGCTGCTTGTAGCATGCTGGACCATAATTCGTCGTCCCAAGAGGATTTTGCTTTTGCCAATATTGAGTTATATCATTTTCTTTTGTCTTTAATTTCTACAGGACTTTTTCTTTTAATGGCCTCGATCAAAGCGGTTTTGGCAGCACGACATTCCTTGTTGTACCAAGGTTTCCCGACTGGTTTTGCCGTAACTATACCAGACCCTTTTTTTTTGGTCTTTTTGTTAAAAGGTCTAGCAATTGGTTAAAAGATTTTTTATGTAATTTAGTAAATTCCCCAGATTCACATCTGAGTAGACAAAACGATTCAAATGTATTTGCTAGAATACAATAAATATTAGATAGAAGGTCCTCTCTTTCCAATATGTATGCCCATTTGACAGCCCTTCGATTATTGCTAACTATGATGTTATCTAATGTTGGTAACTGTACTTGTCTATCGCCTCCCTCTATGTTACCCAGCCCCTTTAGTAAGTTATTGAGGAAACTGGTTTCAAGGGGATAATGGTCACTGTCAAATCTCTCCTTAACTTTTAAATCAATTGTATGTGGCCACAGGTCAAAAGAAATGATAACATAATCTAGGTTACTTTTGTAATCTCGCCTCTTAAAGGTGGGTGCTTTCGGGCAAGTAGTAAGAGGCAAAATTATTAGGCCCTTGCCACATTCGGGATTAGCAGACCATCTTTCCATGGCATCCACTTGCTCCTCCTTCCCCTTCATGATGTGGGCCAACCCGTGAGGGGCCACCCTTCTCGCCAGGGCCACCTCTGTCATTGGCATGGCTATTCACCAGTTTGTGTAACTGCCAAGACCAGGATGTCCTCTAAGGAGCTCCCTGGCTGAAGTAGATTAAGTCGCTACAGGACTCGTGACTGAAGCCCTATATCAGCTGGGTCCTGAATTCTTCGGGCTGATCGATATTGGTAATCTGGCTCGCCAGATTCCTGAAGGGTATGTAGAATAGGTCCACTGACTCATCCACCATTTGTCGCGCCTGTCACAGCTTTACCTCCTCACAGTCGGGGTTAAGCTGAGGGTCGAAATGCTGGTTAAGAGCCGCTACTGTGGCATCAAAGTCAGCATCCCTACCATGTTGGTTAGATTTTCCAAATAGGTCAAACAGTTCTGCTCCACCAAAGTGCAGTGACCTCTTCACCTCTCTTTTTGTCTTGTAGGTGGGGCAGAAGCAGTGTGGCAGTCGTCGAGCCCATGAGCATCATTGTGGGTCTGCCATGGCTGGTTCCACCAGCTCACACAATGGCGGCATAGCAGTAACTGACGAGTGGGCATAGGGAGCGGGTGGTGGCGGAGCAGTGTTCTGCTCCGACACCATCAAATAACCTTCACCCCGCAAGCGGCGGGTCACTCCTGATTCCAGGTGCCTGTACTGGGAGTCGCAGGGCTGGAATGGGTGATGGTGTACCGATGGAAGACGCTTTTTGTACGGGGAAAACTGGGGGTAGCTTCATGGGCTACAGGTTGAGCCCCTCCGAGTGGACACCAGTGTAGCCCCAGCAGCTAGACAGCGGGTGCTCCTAGCCCCACTGTACAGACCCTTCAAATTCCGACAATCCAGGCAGGTAGGTGGTGCTGTTCCCACGCTCGTCCGCCATATGGGGCCTCTCAGCACTGATCGTGTGTCCTGGAGGAAAAACTAGTGCTGCATCTGGCACCTCACTGGTACGCTTCCAGGCAGAGTGCAACAACAGGAGGGGCCTGTCCCTTCCAAGAATGCAGGTTGGATACCGCGTAATAGGAGTGGCCAGCAGAGCAGATTCATAAGCCTCACCATCAAGTCAAATATTCTGCACAAGGCGTCCTCGCACTGCCAGTGTCTTTCACCGCAGCACACCCTCATGGGCAGGACAGCGATGACGGTACGCCCAGGCTACGACCATCCTCGTAGCTGTAGCGCTCTAGTGCTCCGAGGGTCTCAGGCTGAGCCCCGGAAGCACTACCCACAAATGTATCACCTTCTGGCCAGGCGTGGCCAGAAGGCTTTAAATAAACCGACGGAGGTGGCACGGCACTTCCGGTCCACACTAGCATAGCATGAGTGTATGTCCAATTATTGCTTGCCTGTGCAGTGCGGCGACTTGGGCCTGGTGACACCTTTGATCCCCCACACTGGCGACGAGGGTGGGATCAACCTGAAGAAAACAGCGTGGGCCGAAAAACGCTACCTGCCCCGCGAGACACCGCTCGAATATACCGGCCGCAGCGCCGGAGCGGAGCAACGAAGAGGACCGAAGCGGGCCCGCTACCCAAAGAAGAAACCACCTACCGGTAAGCAGCAGATGCGAGAAGCTGCGTGAGGCACCGGTGGTGGCAGCATCAAGGCGGCCCAAGCGACAAGACACGCCGAGTCAGGCAGCTCCGACGGCAGGCCCTACAGTGCGTGCATGCGCAGAACGGTGAGAGCTGACACCCCCTGAAAGAAGCTCCGCTCGAGCACGCGTGAGGAGAGGCACTCGAAATCACCCGAGCGCGAGGCTCAGACGAAGCACAGATACACACTGCAGACGAAGGGGAGCGATGACACACGCCACAGCGAAAATTGGACAAAGAGAGTAAAGAAAAAAAAACAAGCACAAGCGCATGAAAAAAATAAAACAAAATAAAACCAAAGTGTGTAAAACGACTAGGACACACAGAAACATCCACAGGCAGCAAAAGAGACCCCTTAATGCTGCCTATTGAAAGGACACGACCCAAGGGCTAGATATCGGACACAGCACAGGACCGGACAACAAACAGAAGCAAAGGCAACAACCAGAGCAAGAGTGAAACCTCAGTGAGGGGGACACCACACCCCTGCCCAGCACAAGCATGTCCACCAATCCAGGAGGAGCAACAGGAGGAGTGCAGCAAGCGGCAGACCCAGCACAGCGAGCAGGACCCACAGCGCAGGCAATAATCCCCATGGCCCAACCCCCAGTACCGTCAGCACACTCTCAAATACAAGCATCGCCGCCTTTCAGCAAGCTGATAGATCCGGGCACAGGAGCGCCACGGTGGGCCGTGTGGTTAGGGCAACTGAACAACTACTTCACCTCCACGAGGGAGAAGGACAACGAGGTGAAGAGGTCACTACTGCTACATTTTGGGGGCACAGAACTGTAGAAATTATTCAAACACCTACCAAACACTGGGGCCGACACCGACTACGACGCAGCAGTTGCCGCGCTGAACTCCCATTTTGATCCCCAATTAAATCCACACTATGAACGCTTCAAATTCCGACAATCCAAACAAAGAGAAGGAGAAACAATGGACGCATTTTATGCACGCCTGAGGGACCTCATAAGCACGTGCACGGAAGACGATGAAAAGAAGGAAGTAACCGCGCAACTCATACAAGGGTGTCGCAACAAACACCTGAGAACACTAATTCTGAGGCAACCGCGCATATCGCTTGAAGAAATATTAATCCTCGCCAGGTCCCATGAGCTATCAGATGCTCGAGCAACAGCGATGGAAGCAGCCCTGAACCCACGAGCAGAAGCAGGAACTACAGTGAAGACAGAAAGGGTAGACGCGGTTCGCGGCTTCAGTCGAGGAAGCAGAGGAAGATGGCCGACCAGACCACCACGCCGAACACCGTGTGGTTACTGTGGCAGAGAAGAGCACAACCAAGATGGCTGCCCAGCACGAGGAAAAACATGTTCAAAGTGCGGAGTACCCAACCACTTCGCAAGCGTGTGCAGAGGCGGTTCTCGTGGAAGAGGAGCCTCAGGAAGGAAAACAGTCACCGGAACCGTAAGACAAATATCATTGGACGACGTGGCATCGTCCTGATCAGGCAAAACGCTGTGACAGTCACATCCACAATTCGATGAGTCATCCACAGAGGAGGACGACGAGTGCTATTATGTATCATTTGTAAGCGAGCTAAAGAGACGTCGAAGGCCCCAGCCAAAGTGCCAAATACAAATTGATGGATCACCAGTGACCGGTGTCATCGACACGGGGGCCACCGTGAATGTAATGAGCATCCAACACTATAAATCACTGAAACCACAACCAAAACTAGTTCCTTCCAAGGCACGAATGCTGACCTATGGCAGCCAAGAACCACTTCCGCTGCGAGGGAAGATGATGGTTCAAGTTAAAGCAGAAGACCATGAAGTAATGACGACTTTTCATGTAATAGACAAAGAAGCAGACCTATTAGTCGGAAGCAACACGGCGGAAGACCTCCACCTCATTGCGTTTGCAAACGCCGTGAAAGCACTCCAGACCGAGGATATCCTACAAATGTTCCCCACGTTATTCGAAGGCCTCGGGACCATCAAACGACCGCCCATCAAACTACACATAGACCCCGCCATACAACCAGTAGCGCTGAGGCACCGAAGAATACCATTTCACCTTCGCACAGCAGTAGAGAAAGAGCTGAACCAGCTAGAAGCACAGGGAGTGATCGAGAAGGTGTCGGGACCAACACCATGGGTGTCCCCCATGGTAATAGCTGAAAAGCCACGCCAACCAGGTAAAATCAGGATCTGCATAGATCTGAGGGTCCCCAACAAGGCCATACGGCGGGAGCGGCACCTCACGCTCACCGTAGACGACATCTTGACGGACTTAAACGGGGCCCAGTGGTTCTCTAAACTAGACCTTAACGCAGGGTACCATCAGCTGAGGCTAGCCGAGGAGAGCCGCTATATAACAACGTTTTCGACGCACCTGGGGCTGAGACGATACAAAAGACTGAATTTTGGCATCTCGTCCGCGGCCGAGATTTTTCAAAATACCTTTAAGGAGTTACTATCCGGACTTCAAGGAGTATTACATGTCAGCGACGATATCCTGATCCATGCCAAAACGAGTGAAGAACACCACTGCAGGCTGAAAGCTACGTTGCAGAGGTTCACACAATATGGTGTAACACTACACAAAGAGAAATGCCAGTTCTTTAGGAAATCCATCGAGTTCTTTGGCTACGTATTTGACTCAGAAGGAGTGAAGGTAGACCCACGCAAATCTCATGCTATCAAGAATGCCCCTGCACCTACCACCGCGTCTGAAGTGAGGAGTTTCTTAGGAATGGCACAATACTGTGCGAGGTTCATACCTAACCTAGCCACAATTGCGGAACCCCTAAGAAATTTGACAAAGAAGGAAAATTCGTGGAAGTGGACAGATACCGAGAACAAAGCATTCCACCAAATCAAGGCGGCCCTATTGGATAGCACCACAATGGCATACTTCAGCACTGCAAAACCCACAGAGATACTCGTGGATGCTAGCCCAGTGGGACTGGGAGCCCTAATTTCACAAGAAGGGCATTCACAAGCAAGGCCCTAACAGCGACAGAGTCGAGATACTCACAAATCGAAAGAGAAGCCCTAGCAGTAAAGTGGCTTGCAGCCACTTTCACCTATCCATATCTGGCCACCCGTTTAGAATGGTGACGGACCACCAGCCGTTGATCCCTCTATTCCGAGGTACAGCTCCGCACCCACCACCGAGGATTGAACGTTGGGCCATTCAAGTTCAACAATATCAAATGGACCTCGTCTATCGACCTGGAGCAAGAAACCCTGCGGATTTTCTCTCACGACACCCGTTTGTAGAAGGACCCCACGACGCCGAACAAGAGTGTCAGACTGAAGAGTTCATAAACATGATATCAACCAGAGTGTGCCCACGAGCTCTCACTGCAGACACCATCATTTCCCACTATGACAATGATGCAGTCATCCAACACGTGAAGGAGGCAATACTGTCAAGCTCGTGGGAGAACTTCGTGAAGAACGTCAGCGGTTGGAACTAGGCAGACAGAACACGCCTGAACCAGTTCTGGAGAGTTTACAATGATCTAAGCTGCGCCGACAATGGTCTAATCCTGAGGGGCTCCCGCGTAGTAATCCCAAAGACTCTACAGGAGAAGGCGACCACCCTAGCACACGAGGGTCACCAAGGCACCCGCAGGATGAAGGCTCGGATGCGCGAGAAAGTATGGTTCCCCAACTTGGAAGAAAGCGTCAACGCCACAGTGCGGGAGTGTCGAGCATGCCAAATAACCAGTAGTCCGGACGTGCCAGCTCCGGTGATCACGGAAGACCATGCCCCGTCACCTTGGGCGTGGTTGAGTCTAGATTTTGGGAGCTTCCCGGATGGGAGAATAACTGTGGTGCTAATTGACAGCTACACAAAATATCCCATTGTAGAAATAGCAGTGTCAACCAGTTTCACAAACATTCGCCCTATTCTCAGCAAATCATTTGCAATGTTCAGTATCCCGCTCGTCATCAAGACGGACAATAGGCCCCCGTTCCAAGGGAGTGATTTCAAAGACTTTCTGCAAAATCTGGGAATAAAACATCACCGAACCACTCCTCAGTGGCCACAAGCTAATGGCGAAGTAGAAAGATTTATGAGGACAGTAAATAAAATTCAGCTAATATCCTCAGCGGAAGGGAGTGACCCGGAAGAAGCGCTGCAAGCATTCTTAAGAGAATACCGGAGCACACCACATAGCACCACTCAGCAATCACCATGGACCCTGATGCTGGCTGGACCAAGGAGGGACTTGCTACCCATGGCAGACAACTGGGTCCCAGCACCGTACTCACCAGCAAACACGCAAGAACGGAGGAGAAGGACAAATGAGAAGGCGAGTTACAAAAGGGGGAGCCCGGACAAGGACCCTGAACCCTGGAGAGACGGTGTTAATTCGAACAAGGAGACCAGGAGGAAAATTCAAGACACCATTTGAGCCAGAGCCCTGGATCATCAAAGAAGCCAAAGGAACAGCAATCATGGCCAGCCGAAATGGTGAAGAAGTAACTCGAAACATATCATGGTTTAAACAAATACCACCAACGCGTGAACAACATCACAATCATGATGAATCAGCAGTAAGGGAAGAAGGAGACATGGCAGAAACAAGCACATGTCTGCCCACAACTACAGCTGAGGTGACAACCCCATCGTCACCGGGACAGTCTCAAGATTCGACACCCCTGAGAGGCAAGTGGCACTACAATCTTAGGCCCAATACCAGGCCTAACCACAGACTGGCAGACTTTGCATGTTGAACTGTTTATTTTCAATTCTTTTCAAAATCCAAGTTGGGAAGGGATGTAGTGCTCCGAGGGTCTCAGGCTGAGCCCCGGAAGCACTACCCACAAATGTAACACCTTCTGGCCAGGCGTGGCCAGAAGGCTTTAAATAAACGGACAGAGGTGGCACAGCACTTTCGGTCCACACTAGCATAGCATGAGTGTGTGTCCAATTATTGCTTGCCTGTGCAGTGCGGCGACTTGGGCCTGGTGACACCTTTGATCCCCCACAGTAGCCACTGTTGTCTGCCTCAGTGCAGACACATATGTAGTCAGCAAACACTATGTTGCAGAAACACCACATTTGGCTTGTATAGATACACAGAGTGGCCCCAAGCGGCTGCCCTGCCCTTTATTTATCCCCTCGGAACACACCCTGCTCTCCGGGTAAAAGGTGTGTTACATTGTATTGTAGTGGCCGGGTTATACTCTACACCCGACTGACCATACCATGCTTCCCTACTTTTTAGCCACTGATTAGGTGGTATAGAAATGTATAAACAAATCTTATATAAATTGGAATCTTTAAAGCGTGTTTTTTCTATTTAAGAAGTATATAGAGTGACCAGGCATCCCGGATTTGCCCGGATGGTCCGGGTTTTTCACCAGCTGTCCCGGCAGATTTCAGGAAATTTAGCTATTATCCCGGTTTTTAGAGCGGGTCGACAGAATACGGCGGGAGGTGCTTTTTTTTGTTTTACTAAGTAGGGATTGTTAGCAGTTGTTCCAATAAAGCAATTTAATTAACGGGCACGCTTCTGACTTAAAAAATAGAATTTTATGTATGTTCTAACTGCCTGTTCTGTAATTCTCTGCTGCGGAGTGCTTTCATTCTGGGCACTCGCTGTAGTCCTTCTGTTTTCGTGAAATGTCCCAGTTTTTGGCTTTACAATTCTGGTCACCTAGAAGTAAAGCTTTGACAAAAATCTCATCTTTTGTCAGCTTTGAGAGGGACAGGATCACACGGTGCACCAATAAATACAAGGGGCCTCATTTATGAAAAGTGACGCATCGCTGCGTGAAAACAGCGATGCGTCACTTTTCACTGCGCACTCCTTGCGACACCAATGATGCGTCATATTTAATGTATGACGCATCATGTCGCAAGGACTTACAGATACGTCAGTATTTCTGACGTATCTGTAAGCGCAAAAGTGACGCATTGCTGGAGTGTGTCACAAAAGTGACGCAACTCCAGCAATGCGTCCTTTCACATGGGGAAAGCCCCATGTGAAAGGGCTCGCGTCAGTCTTACGCCTGCTGCGAGGCAGGCGCAAGATTTTGACGCAACAGCATCCTAAAAGTGACGCAGTGAAATCTCATAGATTTCACTGCGTCACTATTACGAGGCTTTTTGCGGGGGAACGCCCCCTCTGCATACATTATACCTGACGCAGATATAATGTGGCGCAGGGGTTTAAAAAGTGACGCATCTACCTAGATGCGTCACTTTTTAAATATGGCGCAACAAGGCGCATATTTTACGCCGCTGGTGCGTCACAAAAAGTGACGCACCGGCGGCGCAAAATTGACGCAAGGCCTCATAAATAAGGGCCAAGGTTCCCTCTCACATTCCTGTAGCACGGCGGGCCTGAACACCTTAGGCCACTGCAGTGCTGAATAATAACAGGTAGGCCACACTGGTATACTGCACTTGATCGGAAGACCCCGAGTGGTCTCTTGCCGTTTATTTATCCCTTCGGGTCGAGCCAGCCCCGAGGTGTGTATCCATGCGTGTACGGGTGTTACATTGTATGAGAGAGCCCGGATGGCTCTCTACATCCCTCCTTTCTTTTAGTGACCGACCATCAGGTTCTTCAGGTTCACGGGGAGGTGCACCCAAAGTCTTTCAGTCTTTGACTTGGCGCAGGGTTTGGCCGCAGACCATACTTTTGGCTCCGGGAGCTGGAACTGACCACTGCATCCGACAATGTGTTCGGGGGTGACACAGTCACCACACCCTGACTAGGCCGGCTAGCCTCGGGACAGTCTCTTCCCTCTCCACTTGTAAGCCCCTCTGTGAGAAAACCATCAGCCCTGGTGAGCCAGACGGGTGGAAACCTGGGGTATCGTTGGAACTTTCCGACTCGTCTTGGCCAGAGTTCTGATCATAAATCTTCTTGAAACTGGACACGATCCTAGTGACAACTTGCTGCCCTCGCTGGGCAGTGACCATGGTTCCTTGTATGTTCACCACAGTCCACCCTTCAGGCTCATAGGGTGTCCTGAACTTCCAGCCAGGGTGTCTGTCCTTGACCACAATGCTGTCCCCCACCTTCAGCTGTGGCTCTCTTGCCCTGTTGCTTCGCTCGCCTTCTGGTTAGTCATTGCCCTTCTTGCTTGAACGGCATTGTTGTCCCGTTCTGGGGGCTTCCATGTTGGATCCATCGGGATGCTGTCCCACGGGGGCCTCTTGAAGAGTAAATGTGAGGGGGCACACTTGCTTGTGCTGTGTGGTGTATGCCGGTAGGCATCGAGGAATTAGTTGAGTGTCGCTTCTGCATCTTCCCCTTGGTCTACGGCAATGCGCAGGGCCTGGTTGAGTGTGCGCATGAGACGCTCCACCTCCCCATTGGCTTGTGGCCACAGAAGGGTGATCTTCTGGTGGTGGATTGCTTTTCTCTCCAGGTACTCTTGGAACTCCCGGCCTCGGAATGGGGGCAAGTTATCTGACTGAATTTCCTCTGGCAGACCCAAATGTGTAAAGGTCTTGTTCAGGACTCTTTGGACATGCATGAACACTGTTGATGCTACCACCTAAACTATAGGGTACATTGGGACGGAGTCAACCATCACCAACATGGTGCGCCCATCCGGGAGTCTTCTGAAATCAAGGCTGATCTTGGCCTATGGGGTTTCGCTGGGCTCTTCCGTAATCACTGGCCCCGGGTCTCCCCTACTAATGGTGAAGGCATGACATTCCCTCACCATTTCCTCCACCATGGAATCCATAGCTGGGAACCAGACCTTGCTCCTTAGCATGGCTTTTGTCTTTGCCATCCTTTGGTGTCCAACATGCATCAGCTGAATGATCCGCCGTTGTAGCCTCTTCGGGATTATAATCGCGTGTCCCCTCATAATGACTCCATGCTCTCCCACACTTAGCGTCAAGGTACACAAACCTAGTGTAATGAATCACTGGGTTGGACAACCATTTGTATTGATTGACTTATTTTTTTATAAAATATTTTTGCAAAGAAATTTTTGGCATCAAAAGTTACACCACAACATTACATAAATTTACAAACAACAAATTCTATGAACTCAACAGGAGAGAATCAAAACAGTACAAAAAACAAAGAAATTGTCATCATTAATAACAAAGACAACTGTGAAAAGGCCTCAAATTAATCACTTTACAGAGGCTCCAATCCTGAATTTCTAATAGACAAGGGGAATATTATATTTGAACAGTAAACCTCCTTGTTACAACCATCACGAGACACATAGAAAAGATACCACATCAGGTGCTTAGGCTAGGAGAAACATAGGAACAGTAAAACAATTCCAGAATGGTTTTTTGTTAAATCCTAGCATGCCCTAATAATTTTGTGTCTCGGAGGTGAAAACGTCGACGCGTTTCGAACCCAATGTCATTCAACGGGTTCTCCTCAGGACAGGGACTGGGGGGTCGTTGTCACTGTGAAACAATTAAGACATTGTATAAGCGAGGAATTTTTAAGAGGAAGCTCATCGCGGGGACTCATCCACTTTTAAATCAAAAAAAGTACCTTATTTGTGAAACGGGGAATCACTCCCTGCAGGAAGAATAAAATATTGGATTTACATTAGATACAGTCTCCCTCTGTTTGAGATGTGCTGTAAAAACGTTGTGACAAAGGATCAAAGCGTACCTTGACAATGGGCGGATTCGCCGCTAAACAAGAACGTTGTGCCGGCCGTGGGCTGAATCTCTCCGTGTTAATCTAAAGACTGGGGAGAGGGTTTGGACTTAGTGTTTGTATTATTACCAAATTGCTGCACTTTAAACGCGTAGGGTAGTTGAAAGTAATCCTACCTTTTAGCGTAGCAGATTGTTCAAGTTAGGCGCGTGGGGGGCGGCGGCCGCCACACGGGCTGGCGTGCTGTCAAAAAAGAGGGGCACGCATTTAGATTTAGTATATGAACGAGCGTTCAACAAGGGGATGCGTGTCCCAGGCGGGTGACTTACTTTTCAGCGCTGGATACTGGCTGCAGCGGTCCGGCACACAATGACTCCTGAGAGACTGCTTGTTTGTTAAAGGGGGCGTGTCTCCTGGTATTTAAACGACCCGTGGTCCCGGTGCATTATGGGGTTTGAAGTTTTTTGTGGAAAACTGTCACAAACGGTATACAGCACATCGATAGTAGATATTCTACAAGGGATTTGTAAATCACACGATTCCACTATTTTGGTACAGAGCGGTCACGTGAGAAGTAACGGCTTGAGCAGACTTACAGAACGGGCAGACAAAAAATTCATAGATTGCCAAGTTCGTTCAAATCGTTCAGACCTGACACTGCAGTGTTGAATTTCAGTATGAGGTACGCCTCTTTCTGTGCCAGTCTTACATCAGGGTCCCCTCCGGAACCAGGAACATTCTTTGACTGGCACAGAAAGAGGCGTACCTCATACTGAAATTCAACACTGCAGTGTCAGGTCTGAACGATTTGAACGAACTTGGCAATCTATGAATTTTTTGTCTGCCCGTTCTGTAAGTCTGCTCAAGCCGTTACTTCTCACGTGACCGCTCTGTACCAAAATAGTGGAATCGTGTGATTTACAAATCCCTTGTAGAATATCTACTATCGATGTGCTGTATACCGTTTGTGACAGTTTTCCACAAAAAACTTCAAACCCCATAATGCACCGGGACCACGGGTCGTTTAAATACCAGGAGACACGCCCCCTTTAACAAACAAGCAGTCTCTCAGGAGTCATTGTGTGCCGGACCGCTGCAGCCAGTATCCAGCGCTGAAAAGTAAGTCACCCGCCTGGGACACGCATCCCCTTGTTGAACGCTCGTTCATATACTAAATCTAAATGCGTGCCCCTCTTTTTTGACAGCACGCCAGCCCGTGTGGCGGCCGCCGCCCCCCACGCGCCTAACTTGAACAATCTGCTACGCTAAAAGGTAGGATTACTTTCAACTACCCTACGCGTTTAAAGTGCAGCAATTTGGTAATAATACAAACACTAAGTCCAAACCCTCTCCCCAGTCTTTAGATTAACACGGAGAGATTCAGCCCACGGCCGGCACAACGTTCTTGTTTAGCGGCGAATCCGCCCATTGTCAAGGTACGCTTTGATCCTTTGTCACAACGTTTTTACAGCACATCTCAAACAGAGGGAGACTGTATCTAATGTAAATCCAATATTTTATTCTTCCTGCAGGGAGTGATTCCCCGTTTCACAAATAAGGTACTTTTTTTGATTTAAAAGTGGATGAGTCCCCGCGATGAGCTTCCTCTTAAAAATTCCTCGCTTATACAATGTCTTAATTGTTTCACAGTGACAACGACCCCCCAGTCCCTGTCCTGAGGAGAACCCGTTGAATGACATTGGGTTCGAAACGCGTCGACGTTTTCACCTCCGAGACACAAAATTATTAGGGCATGCTAGGATTTAACAAAAAACCATTCTGGAATTGTTTTACTGTTCCTATGTTTCTCCTAGCCTAAGCACCTGATGTGGTATCTTTTCTATGTGTCTCGTGATGGTTGTAACAAGGAGGTTTACTGTTCAAATATAATATTCCCCTTGTCTATTAGAAATTCAGGATTGGAGCCTCTGTAAAGTGATTAATTTGAGGCCTTTTCACAGTTGTCTTTGTTATTAATGATGACAATTTCTTTGTTTTTTGTACTGTTTTGATTCTCTCCTGTTGAGTTCATAGAATTTGTTGTTTGTAAATTTATGTAATGTTGTGGTGTAACTTTTGATGCCAAAAATTTCTTTGCAAAAATATTTTATAAAAAAATAAGTCAATCAATACAAATGGTTGTCCAACCCAGTGATTCATTACACTAGGTTTGTGTACCTTGACGCTAAATGAATACTGTCCGGTCATTGTTTTGTTGTTCAAATTACTAGTGGCCTAGGCCGGTCAGTGACAGGGCCCAAGCCTCCCCCAAGTTTCTCCTCCCACACTTAGTACATGGCGTACCTGCCAGATCTGCTACCGAGAGTGGCTGTCTTCGGCTTGGAGTTCCCGGTTCTGTCAATGAAGTACGCCCATCAGTTGCTCAGCATGGTGGCTTTCACCCTGGACAGTATCTCGTCTTCATCCGTAGCATGGCCAATTTCCTCGAGCGTCATGGCTGTGGGGCTCACTTCTTGTGAGATCATTTTCACAAACACCTTGGAGTATGCTAAATACGTCTGTGAGCTTCAAGCTGGCATGGCTTTCATGTGTCGCCAGAGGTAGTCTGCCGGATTGTGTGCCCCAGGTGGAAGATGACTTTGAAATGATAAACCTGCAGCTGCACGGCTCATCTCTCTATTCTCGGGGGCGACAGTCAAAACTACCCTGCAAAGAGCGGGAGTAGTGGTTTATGGTCGGTGACCACCTGGAATTCCTGGCCATATAGGTACAATTGAAAGTGCCTGCACGCCCATTTTGTTGCCAGGGCCTCCCTCTCAATTTGGGCATACCTTGTTTCTGTGTCCGTGAGTGCCCTGCTGGCATACACCACAGTTCTCCAGGTTTCCTGACCATGTTCCTGAAGGAGGACCACTCCAAGGCCTACTGGGCTGGAGACGGGGATCAATTCAGTGTGCCACCCTGGGTGAAAATAGTCCATCACCATCTTGTCCAAGAGCGCTGCCTTGATGCTGTTGAATGCTGTGTTGGAGGCTACAGTCCATTCCCACTTATTGTCATTGTGTGTGAGAGTGGGGAGCGGCTTTGCCAGGGCAGCCAGATTTGGAACCTGCCACAGTACGTGGCCATGCCAAGACAACTGCGTACCTCCATGGGGGTCTTTGGGGTGCCTGCCGCTCATATGTCCATGGCCTTCTTGGGGTCTGCCTGAAGTCCGTCTCTGTTGAAGGTGTACCAGAAGAAATCAACACATTCCTGGTAAAACAAACACTTTGCCTTGGGCAGAGCCAGTCCGCAGTCTTCGAGTCTCTGGAGGGTGGCCCGGAGGTGAGTGTGGTGTTCTTCCAGGGTGTTTGAGAACACCAGATGTCATCGCTCAGGTTGATCACACACTGCAGACCTGACAGTGCCTTCCTGATGGCGTTCTGTAAGACTTCGGCTGCCGACGACACTCCGTAACTCAGTGTCTTGTACCGCCTGAGGCCAACGTCTGTTGAGAACGTAGTGATATACCTGCTCTCAGGCTCGAGCTCCAGCTGGTGGCACCCTGCGTTCAAATCCAGTTTCAAGAACTACTTGGTTCCGTTCAGATCCGCACTATATTGTCCATGGTGGGCGTGATGTGGTGTTCCCTCTTGACTGCCATGTTCGGTAGCCTCATGTCCACGAGATTTGGTTTGGTTTGGACACCATGACCAGCGGGGACACCCACAGGGTTGGGCCGGACACTTTCTCGATCACGTCAAGGTCCTCCAGCTTCTTCAGCTCTTCTTCCACTTGTGGGCATAGATTGAATGGCACCCTCCGGTGCCTCAGGGCGGCGGGTCTCACAGTGGTGTTGATGTGGAGCCTGAAACTTTTTTCTTTTACCTTGCCCAGTCCAGTGAACAGCGCTGGGACTCCCTCAGAATTGTTTCGGCGTGTGAGTTATGGATCTGGTGGGCAAAGAAGGCCAGACCCAGGTCTTTTGCCATATGGCAGCTGAGCAGCGTGCCTTTTCTCCCTTCTGCGATGTAGAATCCAGCCACTGTGACATGCTTCCCGCTGGCGATTTTGGCCTCAATGACCCCTCGGAGGGGGAGTGGGTCTTTCCCTCCGTAAGTGTATATTTGGGCCTTGGTGGGTGCGAGCAGGGCCGTGGCGACAGAGGGTCATACTGCTCTGAGTCCATCACGGATGCGCCCGTGTCGGTGAGCGCCCAGACAGCTGTTCCTTCTACCAGGACAGAGCACAATGGTGGCGGCTTCCGGTGGTTGTTGGACCTGCTGACAAAAGACACGGCAAACACTTCATCATCTTCGAGGGCAAGGCAGCGTTCCTGTGGCGGGTCATCCCTTGGTGATGGCGGGTCATCGAGTGAGACCTGGCGCAGGTGTTGTGACATATCCTGCGACCTTGGAGGAGCCTGTCTGGACTGACCGCTGTAACACACCTTGGCGAAGTGGCTTATCTTCCTTCGGCGGGCGCATGTCTTCCCTATTGCTCCGCACACGGCAGTCGCCGAGTGGTCCTCTCCACAGTAGCCACATGGCCCTCAGGTTGTCGTCCTTGGTGCCTTTAGAGCCATGTTGGGGCGCCGTTGGATTGCCTCAACCCTCTCTTCTTTGACGGGCGCATATCTGGATGTGTGTGGTGCGGCGACAGACATGTGCAGAGCAGCCTTCATTTCTCCAGCATGGACGTCCGACAACTCGTGAGACCGGGCCAAGATAAGGATCTCGTTCAGAGAGATCCCGGCTGTCGAAGGATCAGCTTCCCCAGCAGTTTTGAGCGGGCGGCACCCCTGGATGACTTGGCCGCCTATCTCCTCTCTCTGATCTGGGAAGGCGCACGTGCAGGCCAGCCTGCGCAGTCACGTGTAAAACATGTCCTTGGACTCAGTGTCCGACTGCGATCCCTGTCTGAACTTGAATCTCTCAAAGACAGTCGCCTCGTAGTCGTCATCATTGCCTGTGTTGGGGAGCGTTTCAAAAAGATCGTAGATATCTGAGCCTCCTTAATTGATTAGTAGCGACCTTTTCACTGTGCCATTCGTCTCCCTGGTGCCCTTGAAGTAGTGGTTCAGCCGACCGACCCACGCCTTCCACTGTGGAGCCGCTGTGGCGGGGTCTGCTGTTTCGCTGAATGGCGGCAGTGGGGCGACAGCCGTATGGCTGTGTCCTGGGGGTGTTGCGTTGGCACCCAGGTTTGGATTGTCCACTCCGGCATGCTGACCTGCAGCGCCTGCTTGGGCCTGATTGCTCATGAAGCTGGTGCGTTTGTGCACGGGTGCAGTGGCGCGGTCCAGGCACTAGCGGTCCTGTCAGCCAAGCTGAGCGCTGGCACATGGCCACGTGGGAATAGCAGGTCTTCTGGCCTGATCTCCTGGGGCAGTGGCTCTATCCCCCAATGTGCTCTGGGGCGGAAGGTACCCTGCTTGCCAGCTTGGGGAGCACAACAGGTGTGGAGAAGTCTTTGTGAATGGTGCAGGGCTCAGATGATCCCCCTCCCCAGCCTGCGAGCAGATTTTGCAGGGTTGTGCTGGCTGCCTGGGGCATGCTGGCTGGACCGTGTACTTGAGCCTCTCCAGTCGTGGTGGACCACAGCACTATGCAGAATCTGGCAGATGGGCTCTCGCGCTTCTCAGGCGGTGAAGGAATCCTGCCGTGGCACCATGCGCCACAACGGGGCTAATTGCACTGGGCCAGGCACTCACCGGTGATGCCGTCCTCCACGGGCACACCTCTGGCTTGAGCATGCTCTTGCGGCTTTGGGGAGGCGTGCGGCGGGTGCAGGGCGCCAATAGGAGTCGCGGTGCTGAGCGGCGTGTGGGTCCTGCAGCGGAAGCAGTGCAGCGCTCTTGGGGGTCGGCCTTGGCTGTAGTCAGTAGCACATGTGGGCACGGGCAGGATCCCCACGCTGACGATGGCAGAGCATCGCCGCTGGGCTCCCCGCGCTCCCTGCAGGGTGACACAGAGGAGGCGGGGCACACGTTGGTCGAGACCGGCATCATCGCAAATGTAGCACCTGAACACCTAAGGCCGTTGCAGCACTGGATAATAACAGGTAGGCCACACTGGTATACTGCACTCTGGCCGGAAGACCCCGAGCGGTCTCCTGACGTTTATTTATCCCCTCGGGTCGAGCCAGCCCCGAGGGGCGTATGCATGCGTGTACGGGTGTTACATTGCATGAGAAAGCCCGGATGGCTCTCTACAGGTCTCACAAGCTCAAGTATTCCTTACTTGAGCAACAGTTGGATGGGGCCATACAACGGGTGAGTTCCATGCCAAGCAGGATGGTCTCACAAAGCCATGGCTTAATTCATGCCTCCATGGACGTTTCTCTCTGGTCCGCCGCTAATAGGAAGCTCGTCTTAAGCAATATTTTTTCTGTGAGAAAAGTTAGATATATTTGAAGCATCTGTTGTCTGTGTCGTGTAGATTTAGCACCGGAGTGCTTGGAGGAACAGGTCGAATTGGAAATGCGTCTACAATGCCAATCCAGTGAAGCATTCAAAATTAGCTACGCCCACCCTACTGAAGTGAGTTTAAAGTAAGAATGTGGAGCTATCAAGTGGCCAATTGAAGAATATTATGAGGTTGCCTAACTGCAATTATTTATACCGTATGTGTATAATTGCATTTTGCTTATTTATTTTATTTGTTTCTCAGATTATCGCCGTATGGTTGATTGCACAACTGTCCCTGAATCCTCCTCGTGTGGCAAAACTTCTGTATGTACCGGTATTAGTTTTTGGTCACCGCGTCTAAGCTACAACTTCATTCAACATACCCCTTATCAACAGGTATGTTGTCTGCTCTTTGTCCTAATACAAGGCGGCCAATAAACATCTGGATAAATAGGCAGAATTTATCATGATGTTTACGTTTTTGTAATGCCCTAGAATCAGTTAGCATTCTATTGCTAACTCTGTATCTACACTTAACACCCACCCACCACTGATGTCACTGGTCGTGTGACACAGCATCAATAACGAGGCCGAGCGCACGTGCTCTGGGCCAGTTGCACCAGATCTCCAGTGTGTCCTGCGTCAGTGCATGAGTGCTTGCCAGCATGAGGGCCTAGGGCCCACCACAGCCCTTTACAATGGCGACGAGGGTAGCTGTGCCCATGCGTGCCAGCTAAGAAAAAAAAACGTCAAGAAGAAAAAGGGGAAGAGAATGCTGCTCGCCTGAGAGCACCCCCTACGACGAACAGATCCGGCTGCCGAGAGGCCCGTGGGGCGTGTGTCGAGCCCCGGGCCTAGAGAAGAAGGAGGAGGTGACCGAGAGGCGAGAGCTCACCCCGCACCTCTCCAGCCTGCCGTGCCGCCCTGCCGTGGCGGTGCCCTAAGACGACGAAGGAGCCATCGCGGTGCCCACCCGCAGAAGAACAGGCCCGTCGGCCGAAGGTGAGCCCCAGACTGTGAAGCACCAAAAGCGGAGCCCACCCGCCATAGATTATGAACATTTAATGTGCCCCCTGAAAGGCGAGCGGCACTGAACGTTGGCTCCGTAGTGAAGCAAGGCTCGCGGAGCCCACCCGCGGCCTGCCTGCAGTGACGCAGCGTCAGCCACAACTGCCCCCGTAATGAAGCAAGGCTCGCGGAGCCCACCCGCGGCCTGCCTACTGCGACCCCCGCCGAGCAGCGTGTAACTGAAGCTGCTGCGGCGGAGGGGAAAGGAGCCCACAACGTTTAGAGAGCTACCGTGCCCTTAATTGAAGCAAGCGGAGCCCACCCGCGAATGCACGGAGCAGCGATATCACCCCCACTGCGCAGCCCGTGAAAACTGAGCCAAGCTGCGAGGGGCGCGAAAGTTTAAAAGTGAATTGACTGCCCGCAACAACGTGCCATCAAACAAGCGCGGCGAGCCTACTGCGAGGGCAGAGTACCCCGCGGTGTGTGCGAGCCGAGCCCTGCCCCTAACCGAGAAATACAAAGAGGCAGCAGGCAGTCTGTGACCGAGAAGCCAGCCCGGATCACAAGCATCGGCACCCCGCCTGCATCTACAAGATGAGCATTGTCAAACAAAGAGACGCTCACAACAGAGCCGAAGAAGCTCCTCTGCGAGGTCTGGTGAGGTCTGCGCCACCCACAGGGAGCGAGATCAGGGGGTCTCAACAGCAGTGAGGTGCCAATAAGGGGAGGTCCGAAGCGGGAATGAAGCTGCCCGGGGCCGATAGATTAGCTGCAGTGCCTGCGAACAGTTAGCAGCAGCAAAGAGCCCCGATCGTGCAGGCACAAACAGACTGATATTTCCACAAAATAATAAAAACGGAACTTACCCAGGGACGCAGACTAGGAATCTCGGCAACAATGCAAGTAGGATAGGAAGTAAAGCAAGGTCCCGGGAGAAAGCAGGAAGCAGCGAGATCAGGGCAAACCTGGGCCCACGATAGAAATAAAGGACACACTGCCACCTAGTCACCAAGTAGCAACACTGCACCTGGAATGCAAAGAAGACTGCAGCAGCATTAAGGAACAGTACAATGGCTGCAAGAATGATTATGTGAGCAAAGCGCAGGACAGGCTCTCTCAACACATGATCAAGGGTAAAGAGCACCAGTGCGAAACAAATGAGGGACCAACACGCCAAGAAGTGAAGGAACTCCACCCACAGGACAGCATAGCACTGCGCAGGACTCCAGGGCGAAAAGGAAAAAAAAAAAACTCTGCACCAGGTGAATGTGCAACAACACAAGGATAAACTGTCCAAGCGCAAGGACACTGCCACAGCAGAATACCACCAAGCAAGACACCCAGCCAAGATTACGTGGCGCACACAAGCGATGCATAGAGAGTGAGAGAACCACCTGCTGGCAGGTGGCTATCCCAAAGGACAAGAGAACTAGAGAAGCTCACAAGGAAAACAGTCAGTGATCCTGAAACGAAGGTGGATACGCAAAGGCAAGAAAAAGCAACAGCGCAAGAACGCGACAGAACCCCAGAAACGCTCCAGAAACCCTAGAAGTGCGCCAGAAGTGCAGCGACTCCTCACAAGATATTCAAGAGAACGCGCGACAAGTGCGCCCACAAGAAGAAGATTCCAAAGAATCTCAACCGACAACCAAACAGAAGAAGCCCGACCAAACGAAGATCCATGGAGTGGTGACGCAACCCTCCAGAAGCAAATACCCAAGAAGCATCTACACCACGCCAGAAGAGAAGACAGCGATGCCTAGTGGCCACAGGCCATCGCTGCAGCAGAATGGCGAAAGTAAGAACACCCCACACGAACCAACGATGGTTCTAGAACCCAGCACCAGGAAGTGCGGAAGCGCATGACGCAAATGCGCAGCAGTGCGGACAGCACTAGCCCAAAGCAGCAAGTCACAAAGAAGACACGAAGAGCGCACCCAGTGGCGCACCAAAGCAATCAAACAGAGATGAAAAGAAAATGGTTGCGCAGTCAACCCGTTGCATTGAAGAATCTGCACAACAGCAACATGACCACTCAGCATGGTCACCAAGCACCAAGAAGCTCAGCACCACGAAGCTTACCTGCCAGACCTCGGCAGAAGGGACCAGCACGAGGTCCAAGAAGTTCGGACAAGGCGCGGTCCGAGGACCTGGACCCACGAACTTCAACCACACAAATTAACGAAATCGACAGGAAGAAGATGTGAAGGTCGCGACGCTAACCCTGGAAGTGAGTGACAAGAAGACAGTGTCCTAGGACTAGGACAAGACCAGGAAGACACGTGCAGAGTGCGCGCGCTGCATGGAGAAGCCTGGCCAGAGAAGATGAAGAAGATTGGACCAGAGTACATCGCGAGAAGAGAAGAAGAAAGATAGGAGTGGCATGCCGCCACCGAAGAAAGGAAGAAAAGAAGAAAGGAGAAGGAACAGAGTGGCCACCGCCACTAAGAAGCAAAGAAGGACGAAGTAATCAGAGTGGCACGACTGTCAGGTTAAGAAGAAGGAAGAGAGAAGCAAAGTGACAGGCACTGGAACACCTGAGTGCAATGGAAGACAAGCCTGGCAAGAGCACCGGCAGCGCAGAACAAAGACAACCACCTACGAGCCGTCCATCCACATGGCGATCGCAGAAGAGAGCAAGATAGACTGTTGGCGACACCCACCTCTGGGGTTTGAGCGGAAGATTGGATGGCGAGACTACTCGGGACTCCGGAAGTGGAGGACCTGACCTACCTCACACCAGCCCTTGGCAAACCAGTATCAGAAGCCTCGAGGGACTCTGGTGGCAGCAAGTCCCGCACGGGAGACAGATCTACAGAAGCACGTCTGCAGGACCCAAGAGGATGAAAGCCTCGCGAGCAATGAGAAGAGTCAACAACTCAACCTTCAGGTGGAACTAGGACACGACGGTGAGGCTCGTGGAGCGCCCTGCTCACGGCCCGAAGGCTATGGTAGAGCAACGCGACCAAAAACACCAGTCCAGTGGAAACCTGGCAAAGAGGTCCTCCCGGACATCTTGTGGCAGAAGAAAACCGACGAGAGGGGCATCCTAGTGAGAGGGATGTTCGCACCTACTCTTTTCACCTGCCAAGAAACACACTGAAGCCTGCCCGGAAACATCACGCAACCAGCATGGAGAAAAGAAGCCGGAAGACAAACAACAACCATGCCATCCATCTCTCTTTAACTATTCATCACCAAGAGAGCAAAGCAAAATGCAGGGCTGAGAACAGCAGACAGACAGAACAGACAAAGAATGAACCCGCCGAACAACTGCGAATTGTGCCACCAAGAACTGTTAATCCAGAACACAAGAACTATACTGCCTGCGGTTTGTAAGCAGCCAAAGAGACTCGTTTTGAAAGCGCAAGTCCAATGTTATTTTCTGTGTTTTCTTTCCCCCACAGGTTTTTGGACTTTTTCTGTTTGGGTTAATTTTTAACCAATTTGGGGAGGGATGTAATGCCCTAGAATCAGTTAGCATTCTAGTGCTAACTCTGTATCTACACTTAACACCCACCCACCACTGATGTCACTGGTCATGTGACACAGCATCAATAAAAGAGGCCGAGCGCACGTGCTCTGGGCCAGTTGCACCAGATCTCCAGTGTGTCCTGCGTCAGTGCATGAGTGCTTGCCAGCATGAGGGCCTAGGGCCCACCACAGCCCTTTACAGTTTTCACTCATTAGGTGTGGCCAGAAACCTCATTTTAAATAAAAGCCAGCATCAATACAGCGAAGCCCACAAACTTGTTTTCAAAGTCAAGAAGTCAACTAACATACCAAATAGGTAAACCTCTTTTAGTATTCTTGTACTCCCTTTGAATTATAAATAAGTCAGTTTATATAGTAATCTTGATATTTATATTCAGAAGCGGTTCCACCTTGAAAATAGACCGTGGCAGCCCTCAAGCAATCATAGTCGGCCAGCGTTAGGAAGTCAGGTAATTGAGATCCATTATTGATTTGATTTCATATAGCATCCGCTTGATAGGAAAAGAATGATGTTTAATATTTATAACAGCATTGTCTCTTCCTTTTCTTTTCTTAAATGGCCATGTTCAGATAGAAATGAAATATTGAATATTGTGACCCCCCAATGTTATATTTGGTGGCTTATGAACTGAAAGGCATATTCATGAACTAAAATGTAGAACCATGATAACGTGAAATGCAATGTTTTTCTCTTTTGATATGCAAATGATCAGTAAGGTTACCGTGCTACAGAGACTACTGCCGGTTTACTAAATGACCTACTATCTGATAAGCCAGTACTTAAAATACTTTATGATTTATGTGGATCAACATTAAACCCGAACAAAATGTACATATGTTTATATTGAAATGATCAGTCCAATGAAATTTAGGTCCAGTATGTCTTTGTAATGTTTTGCATCACTATGTCACTGTTTGATATATATTTGTTGTCTTATAAATGTTTTTTGTTATGTCACCAAGGTGTTATATTTATAGTCAGTTTAGACCTGTAACTGTAAATATTTTTATTTCAGATTGCAATTTTCTCTATACAGACCCCAATTGACTTCAGTCCTGAAGATGGTTTCCGCAATTAATTCATAGGAAACCGAAACGTCGACATTTCATCTTATCCCTGTCTTGTTTTATTCAGTGTGATTTGGGATAGGTGTTTTTAGGTTCTGTTGAGTCACGTATTAATTTACTTATGTGTGTACCCACTGTCCTAATCTTCTGTTTGTTCACTTATCTGTATATGAAGTGATTTCTTTAAAAGAAATTTGGATAAAATTATATTTTTCTAATACACCTTGTGTTGTTTTTTGTATGTTGTGTCTTGTTGAAACAAATTGTTTAAACTGAATTGAAACTCCACAGTGTTTGATTGATTCTTAATAAGGATCACTAATCGATCCTTCCTAAAATTAGTCTAAATAATTAAGCACGCATAAAATAAATTCCATTGAAGGCATCTTCACCCATTCATTTTCATTACCCAAGCCCTCAAGGGTATTCTTGGGTTGCTCACTTTTTGTAAATCATTTAAGGTACGATGTCACTTCAGGCATGAAAGGCTTTAGGAACACATCCACATACTTGGCCAGTGGTTCTAATAATGAATCACACCCGGAGACAACGGGTCTCCCGGGTGGTTCAGTTAAGTTCTTATGTATTTTCGGTAGAAAATAAATGACTGGAATGCGTGGACTTTTTTTGTCAAGATATTCAAATTCCTTGGTTCCTAGTATTCCCTTGTCACGACCCTCTATGAGTTTTGTCTGAATCTCAGCTTTTATTTGTGAAGTTGGATTTTCTTTTACTTCTCTATACCACTCAGTGTTCTTTTTTTTTTTTTAAAACCTTTATAGTGCAATATCAGCAGACAGTTACGGGCCTACAACCACCTGGCCGGCCTCGGCTACAGTATGCGGCACATTAGCAATGTTACGGGAACTCAGTAGTACACCGATAAAAACAGCAAGCATTTCAAGTTACACTGGAAACAAACGCGACCACTGAGAAACAGGAAGAGATAAGGTTCATTTTTAAAATTTATAAAATATAAAGGATCAAAAGCTGCACAGTCTAACAGTAAGTACCGAGTGGGCAATGCATACAACAGGGCAGCAAAATAGCAATTATTCAAGATACCGGTGCTAAATCTCCCAACAGGATAAAAGATAGCTATACGCGTATCACACCATTCATCGCCCATCCCAAGAACGTAGGACAACCCTAGTACCTCCCACAGGACCACAGTAAGCAGAAAGCAACGAGAGGTACCCACTGACCCAGCATATTGATCCAAAGAAAAGGAGATAGAGAAAGGAAACACAAGAGAAAAAGAAAAAGAAGAAAAAGGCCCATAGTAACTAAAGGAGAACAAAACAATAACCCTATACCCCAACCCCCCACCCTGCACTCCTGCAGAGGCTACAGCCTACCCCCCCTGACAGCGTGCCTGTCGCCCCTAAAACGAATACCCGAAATATATAGAGAAAAGACTTGACCAAGAAAAGGGCCATAGAGTAAAGAATATGCGAAAACAAGAACCCCACCCCCCCACCCTGCACGTCTGAAGAGGCCATGGCCCACCCCCCCAACCAACGTGCCTGTCGCCCCAAAGATAACCCCAAGGAAAGGGAAAAGACAGGGGAGAGTCATTAAAACCAGACCCCTGCCCTCCCCCCGCTCGCACCAAGTAGCTCAGGCTCGATCACAAATAAGCCCACGAATCAACAATCAATAGCGGCGTCGTAATACAGAGCAATAAAGCATCCCCATCGCAGTAGTAGGTCGGGCATCCGTCCCTTGTCATATGAAAGAAGAATTCAACCCTGACCCACTTTGACTCTTCCATCGGTACTTGGCAACTGAATGTCAGCAATACAGTAAAATCTCAAACGACCAAGGTAAACAGGAAAGCAAGGCCAAGCCGACTCCATGGGAGACACCAGCATCCAGGGACTGAGAAAGCAGCCCCTGCAGACATCCAGTCGCAACAGCAAGGGTCCGAGCCATCCTCCCAAATCGCGACACATCCAGGGCAACGCAGGTCTGGTGGGCAAAGGGACTGTTCCGTGGAGGCAGTCTGCCTGCAATGCAGTGTCAGGCACCAATGCCGCACACACGCGATCGGTCGAGTTGAACCCGTCTCTAACACCAGCCGGGGCCCCCCACCGAACCAACTGTAGGTGCATAGCAGTCTCACCCGGTGCCAATGCAGATCCGCAAGCGGCACCACTCATCGTAGGATCGTCAGGGCTCTCATCCATCGGTGGGGCAACAATGGCGTCCAGTCTCCGTCCAAGTTCTCTGGCCCCCCTCACCCAAGCGGTATGGAAAGAGCCCAGAGCAACAAAGAGATCCCGGACCGTGGGCTCCATCTTGCGTGTCCGGTCCAGTCTCTTTCGCACTCAATGGAGCTCCTTACGTAACTCAGCACCAGAAGCCCGATCAGTTCCACCTAGCCAAAGAGCAATGAGTAGATCCACCAAACTGGGGCCGACAACACACTCAGCAATCAGGGGCAATCCGCCATTTCCACCATGGCCATGTACAGGTCAATCAGTCTTTGGACACCTTATATGAGGCGCAGGCAATAATTGCGCTGTGTGGCACGGGGTCATAATATCAAGGATAGACCCTCCAAACGTGTGCAAGATCACTGACCTCCATGTCGCTGAGGTCCGAGAAACATACTGCACAGGTCTGCCCCAGGCCCGAAAGTAGTTGCGGTGCTGTGCCCAATCCAAAATGGCGGCCCCCCCGTCCAGTCGACCCACACAAGCAGCCTCCAGAACAAAGAAACAGTCTTACGGGCTGGCAAAGTGGAATCTCCAATGAGTGCATCTATGTCCGGGACAGCGCTCGTTCACCACCTCCGTCAGCGCAGGTCCAATGCGTCTCCCGCAGTGCCGATTGGTGGGCGTCTCGGCCCGCACAGCCGCGTACTCAATTAGCAGCAGCGGCCGGCGTCGACCTCCGGCCCCTCAGCTAGCAGCCCGACACCGCCACGGCCCAGGCAGGAAGGATCAGAAAACGAGTTGCCGGTCACGTCCAGACGCCGAAGTTGCCGCCCGCTACTCCCCAGTTCTTCCGACGCCGCGTCAAGTCGGCTCCGAGCTTGTGCGAGCAGGGGAAGGCAGGATTTTATCAGGATTCATGCCATGGCGAGCAGAGCTCGCTGACTAAGCGGCCATCTCGCTGCCCGTCGGCCACGCCCCCCCACTCAGTTTTCTTGATTTGACTGTTGGCTTCTGCAATGTACTTGTCCCTAGCCCAGACCACCAGTGCGCCCCCCTTGTCAGCGGGTTTCACCACTATCGAATCATCATTGCGGAGATTATTTAATGCTGTTTGTTGTTCTCTGGTGATGTTCCTCTTCAGAAACATCTTTTGTTGACCTAACTGTGTGATGGAGGATAGAACGGTCTGTTCAAAGGCTATTATTTCCTTTGGTATTGTATGCGTTGGGGGAACGAATGTAGATTTGTTAGAAAGATTCGAGGGTTCTGCTACTCTAGTGTCCTCTCTGTTTTGAAAGAATGCCTTCAGTCTCAGTTTACGACAGAATTCTAGTGCTTCTATTTTCAAATTCGTTAAGTCAGTGTTAGTTGTTGGCACAAACTTCAGGCCTAATTCTAGAACAGATTTCTCATGTACAGTTAGTTCTTTGTTCGATATATTTACAATGGAGGTGGGGTTTACGTCTTGTACTGAGTTCTTCGTGTTCTCATTTCCCATGGTTGGGGCTGTGGTTTGAATCTGACTCTGCCTCTGCCTTCGCCCTTCTCTAAAAAAGGATTATTGCGTTTGGATGGGCCCTCCCTTGGGTCTGAGTCACTCGCAGATTCTGATGATGAGCTTTCAGAGAACGTTACAAATATGTTTTTGGACCTCCCTTGGTATTGTGATAATGCTCGTCTGGATTCTATTTGGGTATAGTAGTCCTCTTTTAGGTAAGGGTAGACTGTCTCTATTTTAAAGGCCTTAACGTCTTTGTCAAATTTGTTGGACCTAAAGTTAATGGTATTATCTCTGAATGTCGCGATTTCCTTGTCAATTTTTTCAAGTAGAGCTTTTGCTTCTGTCACTGTGTTCTATGGCCTTGATTAGAGCCTCGATTTCTTCTTGTTCTTTTTGGCAAATTCTCTTGGCCGTTTCTACTGTGTGGACCATAAGGTCTCTACTACATTTCGTCGCTATGTAACTAAAACCCTTTTTGTATACTGGGTCCTCTGTGAACACCACCGGTACGTTTTTAACTTGAAGGCCCCAAGGAATGGTACCTGCCTTAAGGTGTTCAAATAAGAAATGCCCGTGCAATTCTGTGCGTGTGTGTTTTTTATGCAGTCTTAAGAGCTTGTCACTTTCGTTTTGTTGTTGTGCGTTTGTACTAAGTTTAATTGAGGAGAATGGAGAAGGTCCCGAAATCAAATTTTTTATATGGTCTTCAGAAAAGGAGAGTGTTTCCTCCTCTGGCATGTTCCAACAGGTTATGTTCTATAACCCGTTTTCCAGTTACTGGGGTGTTGATTTGGCTTGATTACCAAAACCCACGCAGGCGTCGCCTGCTCTTTTAACTTTTAACACTGGAGGGGTTTTGTCCTATAAGTCCTGGCTGGACAATGTATGTTATATCAAAAACAAGTGTGCCAGGGCTCGAGTTCAATTCACAACAGCTTTTTATTTAGCAGCTGTGTACCTTCTTTACATAGATTCCGAAGGTTAGTGTATTCATTCATACATTTTCAAAGTTTCAAGAGATTATTTACATTTTGTACAAACATCATAGGTTTAAACATTCCTTAAGCAGTTGAAATAATACAAACATAAGTCATAAATGTGATACTTTGTGAAAAACAAATCATAACATTCATTTATAGTTATACTTAACTATTTGGACTAAAAAGCAACTCAATTTGATACACCTATACTTATTTTTATACTTGTCCTAACGACCAAGCGTGCATGTTTAGTGGGACTAGACACATTGGGCCTTATGACTTTGGTGAGATCGCCCTATGTTCGTGTGCGAACCCTTGGAATTTAGGTTCCCTTAAAACAGCCGAACAGCCGACGCGTTTCCAAACCCTTTGTTCTGTTTACAGGGTTCTTCCTCAGGGCTGAGCTGTGTACCTGTGGTGTAAGATTGGGGATTATTTAGTATCTCCTCTTCTCAAATTTATTTGACTGGTATACTGCATGAGTACAAAAATGGGGGGAGGTTTTACCTCTTCTCACGTGGATGTTCACTATCGCTTTTGGGCACATGGCATCTGATTATCCTTCGATGTCGCCATTGCCTAAACAATGAATTAAAGGATGGCATTCTTTTGAGTTTTTTATCTTAAAGTACATGCTGTCACATTTTGTATCCTTATTAAGAATTAGCCAGCACTTACTTGTTGTATATTTCAGAGTGCTCGAAAAGTTGAGTTATCCGTTTGTGGGAATCTTTTTTAGTTCTGCGATGCTTAGTTCTGTTGGAATGAGAATTTGAATCAGTCCGTGTGTGAAAATGACTGAGTGTTTGTTACGCACTGGTCTAAAGCGGTGAGACTTACTTGTGAGTGACGAGGTGTGTGTCTCGTATGCGGCTCCTCTTTCTTTTGTTTTTTTCGTGTTATCCTCCTACCGATTTGGGGTTTCTGTGAATTTAAAGCACAGGGAGGACGACCATTCAGTATGTTTCCAGTTACGGTCGTGGTGTTACTTAACTATAGTCCGGGATGGTTGTTCCGAACTTCTTACCTCTGTCGGGGGTTCCCTAGTCAGTTTCAAAAATCTCCGTGTGGCCGCATAACTGGCGTTCAGTTCGCTGCGAGTCGACTGTGTTCTCATACGTCCCAGCGGAACTTGTTTTTCTTTTAAATACTCTGCTAAGCATCATGGGACTTGTAGTGTTCTGTGTTTTTGGGCGTTTCACACTGTGTGAAGCTTAAATTTCGCAAAGTTGAATAGAGTTATATTTCAAGAAGTGACTGGCACTGTGTCTTACGAGGGGGTGTGTGTTTACACGGGGTGGTTTAGCAGGGGGCTCAGTAATTAGATCGTTGTAATTCAGACATTTCGTTCAACCCATCCACCACACAGTTATATTTAAGAATTAAGTAGGCTTCTTTTTTCAACAACATGGCATCTATATTTCCTCCTCTGGGGGGAACTTTTATTGCCGATAGTACTGTCCATTTGAAGTCTGTCTCAGTGTGTTTTTGTTCAACAAAGTGTTGTACCATGGGGGCAGTCAACACTTTGTGCCTAATTCTGGATCTGTGTTGTGCCACTCGGTGGTTTACTCTTTGGGTAGTTTTCCCAAAGTACAACTTGGGACATGGGCACATGATTGCATGTATTACATTGCTTGTTTTGCAATTGGAGAATTCTTTGTGTGACCATTTTGATGTATTGAATTGAAATTCCTCCCCTTCTATTGTGTTAGGGCAGGACACGCACAAGCCACATTTGTGGTGGCCTCTTATTGGAGGTAACTTCCATAGAGTGCGCAAATCTGCTTTGGCTTGGCTGACTCCCAGGTCAGCTCTTACTACGTATTGTGCGATACTTTTATTTTTCTTTAGAGCAAACAATGGTTTCTCCATTGGGACCTCCGGAATTCGTGATCAGGTGCCAGTTCTTTAAAATTATTGACTTCAGTTTGTTTGTGTATGGCCCGAATGTTGTGACACAGACTGGCCTTTCAACGGGTTTGATCTCTTTCTTTTTCAATAATTCTTCTCGTGGCGTGTACCAAGCCCGTGTGATTGAATGTTTCAATAATTTCGAGGGATAACCTCTTTTGCTTAATTGGTCACTGAGTATTTGGGAGTGTTTTACAAAGTCTTCCTTTCGAGAGCAGTTACGTCGAATTCTCAACATTTGCCCATATGGTAGATTGGATTTCAGACTTTTAGGGTGGTAACTTGCGTAGTGCAAGATGGTGTTTTTGTCCGTGCTTTTGCGATGTAAGGTAGTCGTCAGTTTGCTTTCATTGGGAAAAACTACTACGTCTAGGAAGGTGAGAGATGTTCTACTGTGTGTCATTGTGAATTTTATGTCAGGGTGTCTGGTGTTAAGACACTGATGGAATTGGGCAAGCATTTCTTCAGACCCATTCCATTGACACCAGATATCATCTATGAAACGATACCATGTTGTTATATTTTGTCTGAATGGGTTATTGCGGTAGATGAAGCGCTCCTCATACAGGGCCATGAAGAGGACCGCCATTTCCGGGGCATAAGAACACCCCATGGCGGTCCCCTTCACTTGCACGTAGAACGCGTCCATGAACCGAAAGTAGTTTCTTTTGAGGGCTATCCTCGCTAAGTCAATAATGAAGTCCGTAGGGACTCTTTGTGGTCTGGGGCGTGTATCTAAGTAGTATTCCATTGCTTCTAGTCCCTCCTCTTGGGGGATTTGGGTATATAGGGAGGTGACATCGAAAGATACCATCAGTTCTTGAGTTTCATCGAATGGGACCCCTTCGACCTTGTTAATAAAGTCCATGGTGTCTTTAAGGTACGATGTCACTTCAGGCATGAAAGGTTTTAGGAGCACATCCACATACTTGGCCAGTGGTTCTAATAATGAATCACACCCGGAGACAATGGGTCTTCCAGGTGGTTCAGTTAAGTTCTTATGTATTTTCGGTAGAAAATAAATGACTGGAATGCGTGGACTTTTTTTGTCAAGATATTTAAATTCCTTGGTTCCTAGTATTCCCTTGTCACGACCCTCTATGAGTTTTGTCTGAATCTCAGCTTTTATTTGTGAAGTTGGATCTTCTTTTACTTCTCTATGCCACTCAGTGTTCTTGATTTGACTGTTGGCTTCTGCAATGTACTTGTCCCTAGCCCAGACCACCAGTGCACCCCCCTTGTCAGCGGGTTTCACCACTATCGAATCATCATTGCGGAGATTATTTAATGCTGTTTGTTGTTCTCTGGTGATGTTCCTCTTCAGAAACATCTTTTGTTGACCTAACTGTGTGATGGAGGATAGAACGGTCTGTTCAAAGGCTATTATTTCCTTTGGTATTGTATACGTTGGGGGAACGAATGTAGATTTGTTAGAAAGATTCGAGGGTTCTGCTACTCTAGTGTCCTCTCTGTTGTGAAAGAATGCCTTCAGTCTCAGTTTACGACAGAATTCTAGTGCTTCTATTTTCAAATTCGTTAAGTCAGTGTTAGTTGTTGGCACAAACTTCAGGCCTAATTCTAGAACAGATTTCTCATGTACAGTTAGTTCTTTGTATGATATATTTACAATGGAGGTGGGGTTTACGTCTTGTACTGAGTTCTTTGTGTTCTCATTTCCCATGGTTGGGGCTGTGGTTTGAATCTGAACATCTCTCACCTTCCTAGACGTAGTAGTTTTTCCCAATGAAAGCAAACTGACGACTACCTTACATCGCAAAACCACGGACAAAAACACCATCTTGCACTACGCAAGTTACCACCCTAAAAGTCTGAAATCCAATCTACCATATGGGCAAATGTTGAGAATTCGACGTAACTGCTCTCGAAAGGAAGACTTTGTAACACACTCCCAAATACTCAGTGACCAATTAAGCAAAAGAGGTTATCCCTCGAAATTATTGAAACATTCAATCACACGGGCTTGGTACACGCCACGAGAAGAATTATTGAAAAAGAAAGAGATCAAACCCGTTGAAAGGCAGTCTGTGTCACAACATTCGGGCCATACACAAACAAACTGAAATCAATAATTTTAAAGAACTGGCACCTGATCACGAATTCGGAGGTCCCGATGGAGAAACCCTTGTTTGCTCTAAAGAAAAATAAAAGTATCGCACAATACGTAGTAAGAGCTGACCTGGGAGTCAGCCAAGCCAAAGCAGATTTGCGCACTCTATGGAAGTTACCTCCAATAAGAGGCCACCACAAATGTGGCTCGTGCGTGTCCTGCCCTAACACAATAGAAGGGGAGGAATTTCAATTCAATACATCAAAATGGTCACACAAACAATTCTCCAATTGCAAAACAAGCAATGTAATATATGCAATCATGTGCCCATGTCCCAAGTTGTACATTGGGAAAACTACCCAAAGAGTAAACCAGCGAGTGGCACAACACAGATCCAGAATTAGACACAAAGTGTTGACTGCCCCCATGGTACAACACTTTGTTGAACAAAAACACACTGAGACAGACTTCAAATGGACAGTACTATCGGCAATAAAAGTTCCCCCCAGAGGAGGAAATATAGATGCCATGTTGTTGAAAAAAGAAGCCTACTTAATTCTTAAATTTAACTGTGTGGTGGATGGGTTGAACGAAATGTCTGAATTACAACGATCTAATTACTGAGCCCCCTGCTAAACCACCCCGTGTAAACACACATCCCCTCGTAAGACACAGTGCCAGTCACTTCTTGAAATATAACTCTATTCAACTTTGCGAAATGTAAGCTTCACACAGTGTGAAACGCCCAAAAACACCGAACACTACAAGTCCCATGATGCTTAGCAGAGTATTTAAAAGAAAAACAAGTTCCGCTGGGACGTATGAGAACACAGTCGACTCGCAGCGAACTGAACGCCAGTTATGCGGCCACACAGAGATTTTTGAAACTGACTAGGGAACCCCCGACAGAGGTAAGAAGTTCGGAACAACCATCCCGGACTATAGTTAAGTAACACCACGACCGTAACTGGAAACATACTGAATGGTCGTCCTCCCTGTGCTTTAAATTCACAGAAACCCCAAATCGGTAGGAGGATAACACGAAGAAAACAAAAGAAAGGGGAGCCACATACGAGACACACACCTCGTCACTCACAAGTAAGTCTCACCGCTTTAGACCAGTGCGTAACAAATACTCAGTCATTTTCACACACGGACTGATTCAAATTCTCATTCCAACAGAACTAAGCATCGCAGAACTAAAAAAGATTCCCACAAACGGATAACTCAACTTTTCGAGCACTCTGAAATATACAACAAGTAAGTGCTGGCTAATTCTTAATAAGGATACAAAATGTGACAGCATGTACTTTAAGATAAAAAACTCAAAAGAATGCCATCCTTTAATTCATTGTTTAGGCAATGGCGACATCGAAGGATAATCAGATGCCCTGTGCCCAAAAGCGATAGTGAACATCCACGTGAGAAGAGGTAAAACCTCCCCCCATTTTTTACTCATGCAGTATACCAGTCAAATAAATTTGAGAAGAGGAGATACTAAATATTCCCCAATCTTACACCATAGGTACACAGCTCAGCCCTGAGGAAGAACCCTGTAAACAGAACAAAGGGTTTGGAAACGCGTCGGCTGTTCGGCTGTTTTAAGGGAACCTAAATTCCAAGGGTTCGCACACGAACATAGGGCGATCTCACCAAAGTCATAAGGCCCAATGTGTCTAATCCCACTAAACATGCACGCTTGGTCGTTAGGACTAGTATAAAAATAAGTATAGGTGTATCAAATTGAGTTGCTTTTTAGTCCAAATAGTTAAGTGTAACTATAAATGAATGTTATGATTTGTTTTTCACAAAGTATCACATTTATGACTTATGTTTGTATTGTTTCAACTGCTTAAGGAATGTTTAAACCTCTGATGTTTGTACAAATTGTAAATAATCTCTTGAAACTTTGAAAATGTATGAATGAATACACTAACCTTCGGAATCTATGTAAAGAAGGTACACAGCTGCTAAATAAAAAGCTGTTGTGAATTGAACTCGAGCCCTGGAATCAATGATTAGAGCGGCAGACCCTGATGCAGAGGTCTATCCCGGGACCAGGGCTCAAAATTCAACGGACCTGATAATTCTCGCCTCGGTGCCTATTCCAATCATGGAGTCCCACTCTGCAACTCTGGGCAATAGCTTGCTTAATCTCGACAACGGCCCCCACAACGCTAAGGATGCCTGGCCTCCACCTTGGGGGTGCCCAGGAGTGGACGCATCACAGGGAAAGCCAGGATGGGTTCCACAGCGGTATTCGTACAAGCGCCTTGAGACCCTTGCGGGTGAGTAGTGCGCTATACAAGTATCAAATTACATTTTTTTTTGTATGCTCGAGCCTGCGCTAAATTCTGCAGCTCTTCCCCTTACGCCTCATCCTCCCCCATACTTACTGGCCCATGACGAGGCGTAAAAACAATTTATGGCAGGTAAAACTCTATGTAGCTCAAAGTTATTGGTTAATATAGTGGTTATTAAATATTGGTGCGGATTTGGTAGTTATTGGCTTAGTCTTGTGCTCTAAGGAAGTCGAAGATGTTTCTCCTTATTGTAGTTGTGATTTATTGTGTTAGTAGGAGTAATATGTAATTATTAGTTTGAAGCTGTTTCACCTCTTTGGTTTTTTTTCGTTTTTAACAATTCGTTTGAAATGTTTATACAAATTAGTTTGCCAACAGTTTTAGTATTGATTTTATAGCCCTATGGCAGACGTATGAAGTTGGTTTAATAAAGCTGGATTCTCACCAATAAAAACCGATTGTGTATATGTTTCCCATTTATATCCGTTGTATGTAACTGTATCCGGTGTAAATATATCTTCTCATGTGCCTAGTCTTAAAATGTGGCATTAAATGCAATCCTTGTCGACCAGGGTTGGAAATTATTACCCGAGTATAATTCTCTGTTTATACTGCTAAATGGGTCGACTCACGAAGACTCAGAAAAATACTAATATGGCATTTTGGAATTTCAAGTGAGCTAGGCAAAAATATGAACCATTTTGGGCCAGAGAGCTTAGAACCAACTAAGCGTAGATTTAGAATAGCCTTTGGGTGAGCGGTCAGCCCTCCATGGCGCCTCCAGAAGCGGCTATTTCCAGCCACCTTTACCACTCGAGAAAACTCTTCAGCAAAGCCCTGCAGGTGTTTCATTGAACGGAAACCCAATTTTCCTTCCATGTGGAATTCCTTCTCTGTAGCCTCCGAATTTTTACGTTCCATCTCCTAACGTCCATGACACTTGAATACAGAACACTCCACGCCAACCCAGAACGTCTTCCTGTCTTAGGTCCCTTCTATAGCAACCAAGTACTGCATACTGATCACAACCAACGAAAAATCCAGCAGATTTTTATTTTTTTTCCATCAGTCACAGGTAAAACTCTCTGCAAAGTTAAGTTAGGAAAGGTTAACGGAAGGTGACATTAAAATTACCACCAGTACAGCATTATCCTGCACTGTAGTTCAAGCAAGGATGCCTTATTTGGCACTGTCTGAAATGTGGCCAACTCACAGGTCATCTAAATATACATAAAGAACAAAGAGAAAGCAAGAACAGGTCTTATTCCGTGCATGTAAAATGATCACCCACAAATATTCAATGACACAGTCAATTAGGTAAACCCGTCCCAATCAGGAATTTAAAAAACAAAACAGTAGCAACGCTGCTTTTCTTCCAGCAAGAGAGATTGGATTACAGTAGCGGCTCACACAGGTAAGAGCGGTGAGGCAGCGCAGGGTGGAGGGTGGTTGTAGTAGACAATATGGTATGACGAGAGGTCTTTGTAAAGTAGATTACGTTAATTGGTATTACTCCTTCAACCACTGCAAGGAACGGCATCCCCTGGAGGCTGAGTCAGCAACTGACAACAGCTGATCGAACATCCAAGAACAAACGCTCTCCGCATGAGAAAGAACAATAGAACATATGAAATACATTACATCTAAAATACATAAATACTAAGGGGCTTGTTTATGAGCCCTTACGTCACTTTTGCGCTACCGGTGCGTCACTTTTTGTGATGCACCAGCAGAGTAAACAATGCACCATGTTGCGTCATATTTACAAAGTGACGCATCTAGGTAGATGCATCACTTTGTAAACCTCTGCGCCACATTGTACCTACACCAGGTATAATGTATGCAGGGTGGGCGTTCTGACGCAAGTAAGCCACGTAGAAGTGATGCAGTGAAATCTATGAGATTTCACTGTGTCACTTCTAGGATGCAAATGCGTCAATATCTTATGCTTGCCTCAGCAGGCGTAAGACTGATGCAGGAACATTTGAAATGGGACTTGCCCATTTGAAAATGACCCATTGATGCAGTTGCGTCACTTTTGTGACACTCGAGCAATTCGTCATTTTTGCGCCTAAAGATACATCAGAAATACTGACATATCTGTAACTCCTTGCGACATGATGCGTCATACTGTAAATTGACGCATCCAGCATGTTGCAAGGAGGGCGCAATGAAAAGGGACACATCGCTGTTTTCACGCAGCGATGCGTCACATTTCATAAATGACGCCCTAAATACTTAGCCACTACATCACCTCCCCCTTTATACAATAATAAAAACACAAACATCTTAGTCAGCATTAATATGAAACAAAATCCTTAAACTTTGAAGGAGGTTTTCTGATACGACACCCCTGTGAACTGCTTGTTTCAGTTCCTACTGAGTTACCCACAGGTAGATTATTCGACAATCGTACATTCTCACCAGAGGATCCTTGATTTTCTTGATCATATAACCAATGGGTCCAATCCAGCTCGTGTTCCCCTATGGAAGTTTTCTTGCTTTTATTTAAGTTGGTTTGTCCTTTAGTTACCTTTATCAATTGTCTTTTATTCCACCATCCTTTACCTTGAAGAAATGCAGCACCTTTGCTAGCTTTACAAACCAAAACAGGACTTGAAAATATTGATTCACCTTTTCTAACTTTGAATGGTTTCTCGAATAAGACCCAATCGCCCACACCAATTTCAGAACATGAAGAAACATTTATTTTGTCAATCTTTTCTTTCATTTTCTCTTATTTTGCTCTCACCACATCTGGAATATTCTTACAATCCGAGCCAAAATGTGTAAACTCACCATTGTCTAACCAAGACGGCAGCAAGGCAGAGTTGGCCTTTCTACCTCTTAGAAGTTCAAATGGGGTGATACCAGTAGTACAGTGTAGTGAAGTATTATAATTCCACACTTTTTCTTGTAAAAACTTGCCTACATCCCGACCAGCGGCCAGTGCTGTCTGTATTCCTTCCTTAAGTACTTTATTGCCCCTTTCCACCAGCCCGTTAGAAGCTGGGGAGTACATTGCCACCTCCAAATGATTAATGTCATGACTCCTCAAAAATGTACACATTTTATTAGAAACACAGTGAGTTCCATTATCAGTTACTAATGATCTAGGAGCACCTTCCAGTAAAAATACTTTGTTCAGAAAATAAATGGTGTTATCTGTGGTGGGAGCATCTACAAACCTGTAATACTCCACTTAGAATGATAATCTACAGCTAAAATCAAATATCTTAATGACTCAGTTAGTAAATTGTGAGGTACTGAAAATCCAATCTTACTTTTTCCCAAGGTTTCTCTGGGAACTATGTGGGATGCAAAGGTAACTTTGAAAGTTTCCAGTGCTTGTCTGACAGCAAACACTCTTCACAGCCTTCCACCAAACTTCTCACCTGGGCATCAAGAGCAGGCCACCAGTAATGTTGTTTAATCCTCATGCAGGTTTTAGTCACCCCTAAATGCCCTTCATGAGCAAACTTGATTAAAGTTCTTCTTAAACAATCTGGGGGTATAAACGTATCTCCCCATAACACCAAACCATTGTTAACTGAAATTTCATCCGAAAAATGTCTTAGCTCACCAGATACATTTCTTGACTCCGGCCATTTAGTAGAAGAATATTCCACAACTATGGACAGCATAGCATCCTTAGAACATGCATCTTTCCATTCTGACTCAGAGATAACCGAATTGCAATTCTCCACTTCATCTAGTACTGCCACACACTCAATTTCATCTTCCTCCACATCCTCATCATCCTTTTTGACAGACAGTCCGCTTGAAATTTTTTGCCCCCTTGAATATATCTCATCTCAAAGTTATATTCTTGTAACTTTGAAATGCATCGAGTCAACCTTGCAGACATGGTATTGTTTGACATCTTGCAAAAAATAAAAGTAAGGGGTTTGTGGTTAGTAAAAATCACAAACTTGCGACCCCAGATACACATTTTAAACTTTTGGGCTGCCCAAACACAGGCCAGAGCCTCACGCTCACGCTCAATGGTGCTGTAATGTTTCTAAAAAGATTTGAGCGTTCTAGAGGCGAATGACACAGTTTGTTCCTTGCCATTCACCTTTTGACTAAGGACCGCCCTCAGACCATTCATACTGGCATTAACTGTGATAATAGGTGGACAATCATCACGAAAAGCATGCAAGGCTTGAGCTAAAATAATCAGATCTTTTACATTCACAAATACCCAGTCAAGCTCTTGAGAACATACACATTTTCACCTTTCTTGAATAAGAATCGCAGAGGTTCAACAATCTGCGCATAGTTATTGCCAAATCTCGCATAATACTCTGCAGGTGGTTTTGCCGCTTTGAGTGCCCTGATGACTGCAAATTGTGGTTTGATGCCCTTGCAATAAATTGTGTGACCCCGATAATCCAATTCCTTTACACCCAACTCACATTTGTCAGCCTTTACGGTCATTCCATATTTACCAAGTGCTGTCAACATCTGAATTTTTCGAAAAAAATTGTATATCATCCAAGTATGTCTGGACACCCTTCATCCCTTTGAAAACTGTGTCCATTAATCTCTGAAAGACACTAGCTGCGGATGCTAGACCAAAGGGAAGTCTCAGGAACGTATAAGCACCGAAAGGTGTAATGAATGTTGTCAGTTCCTGAGACTCCCTAACTAGTGGAATCTGATGATACACCGATTCTAGACCGATCAGCAAAAACCACTGCGCTCCCCCCAAATTTGTAAGAAGCTCATGGATCTTAGGGAGAGGATGGCAGTCAATTACAATGTTTTTATTCAGGCCCCTCAAGTCCGCACAGAGTCTAATTTAGAGTGACTCTCTTTTGGCGGGCAACCACAATGGGGGCCACCCACTGTGACAACTCGGTGGGCTGTATAATGCCTTGTGAACATAGCCCCTCTAACATGGATTTTAATTCTTCTCTAGCACTGAAAGGAACTGGTCTAAATTTATGTGCCACTGGTTGCCCATCAGGTAATAACCTTATTTTGTGTTCAAACTCCTCTACAAAACCAATTTGATCCTTGAACACAGATTTAAATTTAGATATCAAACTTTTCAAATCAATAATGGATCCATCCACACTGCCCACAAAGGACTTGTTAACCCTCACAGGATTCGCATCTCCTGGGACTAAATATAGACACAAACGTGCCAGGTCCTTCCAGCCCACGATGTTTTTACCCTTAATGGCCACATATACCTTAGTAGTAATTTTCTGTCCTAGGATTTCAACATCGGATATAAAAAATCCCAACATATTGATATCCTTTTCACCAAAGGCCTTTGGATTCACGTCTGAACTTGGCAGTATAACTTTTTCACCCCAGCTCTCCAGAAAATTCGAATTATGCAGAATTGTTATTGGAGATCCTGAGTCGGCCATGACTCTTGTCTCTTTACCATCAATCGAAACATCACAAAAGGGGCCGTTAATCTCTAAAGGCTCATCCGTATAATCAACTGTTAAAAGTAAATTATCAAAAGACTCAGCACAACCATCTGTTTCAATATCAATACTTCGAATTTGAACCATTTCTTTTGTCCACTGCAAAGTTATTGAAAGTGACCAGTCTTTTGACATATAGAACACCATCTACCTAAAGCAGGGCAGCCCGTAAAATTACCAATGTGGAATTTTGACCAACATCTATAACAGAAAGACTGATCTTTCCTTTGTATAAATTTAGCTGAGCTGTCTTTTGAGCCAATAAACCTTCCTCGTGAGCTTCTACAGACTTAGAAACTAAATTAACTTTGGTTGTTGAACTGGATTGCATAACTTTCGTGGAGATGGCAGAGTGCTCAATACTTAAAACCATATCTATCACCTCCGAAAGAGAGGGATCTTTGCAACTAAGAATCCTTTCCTTTATCTTTTGTGAAGCACAGTTGAAAACAAACTGGTTTCTGATGATGTCATCCGATAAAGGTCCAAATCTGCAGGTGGGAGCTAGAACTCTCAGAGCTGATATATACTCTTCTGCTTTTTCTTCATCCCCCGGTTTTCTTTTGTAAACATTGTCTCTCTAACATTATATTAGGAAGCTCTGAAAGCTGTTTTTTAATCCTTCTATAGCCTCCAAATAAATGTTCCAGTGTCTGTCACCTGATTGACCAGTCAGAGATGGAATAGGAGGTTAACTTTGAAAAATGCGATGAGCCGCCAAACCCAAACTACCAAAAAGAAGAGCGAACTTGCGAGCAGGTGAGTACTCTGCAGCATCAATAGCCACTAGATGGTTTTCAAATAAACAGAACCACTCTTGCCAGGGTAAACCTGGTTTGCCTGGTTTCGCTAAAAATGGTGGTGGTTGAGTAAGTTGAGCGATTTGCTGTGATGTTGCCGTAACTGTGAATATTTAAAATGAATTTGCAGTCACCAACAATTATTTACACATCACTATTAAACTGATGCTATATGTAGAACTTTTGTCTACTTAAATATCTTTTGAATGCTGAAAATTAAGGTGTGTGCATCACTGTGATGCTCAATGAGTAATTTGATAAATAAAATGATCCAAATTGAGGTGTGCGCGTCACCGTGACATGTGATCGGCTGATCGCTTGTTGCAGTCGGTTGCTCTGATTTGCCCAAAGCAAATGCCATGTCCGCGATGAACGTTTCCCAGTTCATTAAGGCGTGAGAGACCTGCCCGAGGAGAACCGCCCAACCAAATCCAAAGTAGACAATATCAACTGTCCTACCAGTTTTTAATCCACATCGACGATGCCTCTGACGCAGAAGAACATTTTCTTTTAAATCGAGGACAGTCAGCACGAAGCATGGTATTCTTCGGATTCTTTGAAATCCGACAGTAAGGCTGAAGGTAGAACGTATCCCAGTCGTCGCCAAAATGTAGTAGACAATATGGTAAGACGAGAGGTCGTTGTCTTTGTAAAGTAGATTATGTTTATTGGTATTACTCCTTCAACCACGGCAAGGAGTCGCGGCCCCTAGAGGCTCAGTCAGCAACTGACAACAGCTGATCGAACATCCATCCAAAAACTAACGCTCCCTGCACGACAAAGAACATTAGAACATTTGAAATACATTACATATAAAATACATAAATACTAAATACTTAGCCACTACAGCGGTGGAAGTTGGCAGTCGACGGGATAAGTAAAATTCCCTCCAGTTATGTTCACAAAGTAAGCATGGTGTAAAATCCAAATATAAATGTCTGTGATTCACAATAAAAAAGGTTTATTTTAGTTTCAGGTTGTGCTCAAATTCTGAGATGGAAAGTTAAAAATATGCCAAGAATATTAATATGATGTTTTTAAATGAGTTTTTTTGTAAACCATGAACCTTTCTACTCTTTAAAAAGATTACTTTTGGAAGTACAGGAGGATAATATTTGTTTGTACTTTTTTCAGTGAAAAATCCAATAGGTCGCGGTATTCCAAGAGCTATTGCCGTTGTCAATGTTTCTGTTATTGGGCATGGAATGGAGTGGGTATATGTGGTGTGGAGTGGAATTTTTTGCTGTGGAATTGTGTGGCAAGGAATTGAGTGGTGTCGAGTGGAGTTATATGTAGTTGAATTATGTGACATGGTGTGCATTGGAATTATGTGGGCAGTAATTATGTGGTATTGAGGGTAGTGGAATTATGTGGAGTGGGTTTGTAAGTCATGGAGTGTGATTACGTGGAGTAGTATTGTGTGTTGTGGAGTGGCATGCAAGTTGTAAGGACGGAGCAGCAGACATGGTGAGTGGAAGGGGGAAGAATAAATAGCAAATATAATGCTGCTATAGTGATTCTGAGCTACTGTACTGATTCCGAAGGAGATCGACATCATGTGTGAGTAAACTTCAGGTTGATAAAATCCTGAACCAAAATACAGCCCCTGAGGGCCCAGCAGAGATAGTGTGCAGCAGACTAGCCATAATAGTGAGAACAGCTCATGAGTAGACCTGGGCGGTGAACTCTGTTCGCAGAGTTTTCTGCACACCGCCCTCCGCGGAGCTCGCGGAGTGCAGAAAACTCTGCTTCACTTAGTGCAGCTGAGTTTTTTCCCCGTTTGCGCTCGCGAACAGTAAGTTCGCGAGCTTCCGCTCGGGTAGAATTTCTACCGAGTGGCAGGAAGACAAATGCGAACAGCAGTTCGCACTACACTCTGCCACTTGCGGAACTTTGCAGAGTTTTTTTATAACTTCGCGGAGTCCCATGTAGCAAAACTCCGTGAACTACGCCCAGGCTTACTCATGCGGCAAGCAGAGACACCGTTCTACCCAAGACACAGACAGCAAATGGGAAGGGTATGGGTGGGCATTATCCACCGTGTTAGACCTGACATCATTGGCTTGAGTCTCTCCTCCATTTTTTCTGTTGCCTCCACTGTTTTCCGATGTTTTGCTGGTATATGCTTTGGGCGCTGTGTCACTGCTGATCAGTGCCATAGCGCAAGTGCTCCCGATGTTAAATTGATGTAACTATTGTATCCATGTTTGGCTTATTTGGTTTACTGTCAGTCCCTAGTCTAGTGCACCAGGAGTGCCGGGGCTTGTAAATACAAATGCCGCTCGTGGGCTTGCAGCACGTGTTGTGCCACCCACAGGAGCGGCCTCGTAAAAGAATGTCTACGGGTCGGTCATTGCGAGACCCACGTGCAGCCTAGTGCTGTCACGCAGGATGCGCAAGTATACCTACTTGCCAGCCCCTCAAACCTTCCCTTGACTTCATGTTAGTCACCCCTATGGTAGGGCCACGGGCATGGTGCATTGTAAGTGTAAGGCAGGACACGCCTGACCAAGTTGGCATGTCCTAATAGTGAATTACCGCCATCTTCGTTCTTCACTATTGCGAGGTAGCCTGCTCTCCATTGGGTAGAATGGGCCGCCGGGATTATTAATGCTATGATCCTAGCTGGCTCGGGGAGCATGGTGCAATGTCGAGTTTGGTATCCCTGAACTCGGGGTTTAATTACGCATCCGTTGGTGTGGATGGTTTTTGGACTCTGGGTTCGAAAATTGCACTTTTAGAAAGTGTCTATTTTCGTGTCTAACCATTTCTGGTTTCCGCTGGTCTTGCGTGTGTGTGACCGGAGCTGGGTGGCTCCAAGAGGTCTGGATGAGTCAGTGTGGGATGAGTGGGACATTTGCGTTGAGAGTAGGGGGAGAGTAGTTGTTGATAGCCTGCCCTGCCTGGTACAATGCTGGCTCCAGCTCCTGCCAAGGAGGCTCTGTGCCTGCCATGGACGATCCTAGCCCCACCTCCTGCCAGGAGGCCGATAGCTCTGCTCCTGCCAGTGTCAATGCTGGCTCCACCTCCTGCTGGGCGTCTGAGGACCCAGCCCTGCTCAGTGAATAGGCCAGGTGCTTCTGCCTGGCTCCACCCACGACAGACCCAGGATGTTGGGAAATTCCCCTGCATGGACAAAGGGATCAAAGCCGAAAAGGGGTATAAGAGAAGGACCCCTGAACCAAGAATTTATATCACTTCTGACAAGGAACCCTGTAACCAAGGACAAGAGGCCTGCTGATCTGAGGACTTGCCCACCCCTTCTGCCAGTGTGCTGTTTGCTGGGGGGAATCCTGCAGTGCTTCTTTATTTTTGCCAAGGAACCAGGAGAGAGGAACTGTGTGTGTACTCTCACACTTGATAAGAAAATCTCCAAGGACTGGAAGAGTGCCAGTCTCCTGTTGAAGTCACAGGGCTAAAGGACTTCATCTGCTTAAAGTGCTATTTGCTGGAACCTGTGAATCCAGCACCTCTGAAAGAGCCAGCAACCTCGACGCCGACGGACGTCGCCGAATCCAGCTCGACGTAGTGGGTAACGGCCCCAGTGTCCCGCTTCCTCGACGACCAGCCGCCGGGCCCGACCGACGCCAGCAGCAACGCCAGTGAGTGGGAGTACGGCTCCAGCTCCAAGGGACCTCGTGTCCGCACCGCTGCTGATCGCATCGCCCTCGTGCCCTCTCGACGCCGTGAGTGCTGCTCACTCTGTGCAACCGCATCATCAACGACGACGCCTGCTGAGGCCTGATCGACACCGAAGACGCGACGCCGGATTGCTCGACGCCGCTGATCATCGTGTGCTTCATTTTCCAAAGGTACTGTGTTGTTGGGGGTCCATGTGACTCCGGGCTCGACGTAGCGCTCCTCGCGGTCGACGCCGAACCTTTGGATTAACTTTGCCTCGACGTCGTGTAGCCCCCGTGTGGGTTACCCTGTTGCTAAGAACTGTATTGCCAAGAAGAAGATTTGCTTTGATACTAAAGACCTTTTTTGCTAAAGAAGAAACTACCTTGAACTATTTTTCCCTTCCCAGAGTATTTATTAAGATTGTGTACCTTTGTGTCGTTATTTGGTCTTGTGCTAAGCCTTATATAAAAATACTTATTTTTATAATACTACTGTGTTGTGTCCATTTGTAGTGTATTCACTTGGTTACTGTATGTGGTCGTAAATGCTTAACACACAGCCTCTGAGATAAGCCTGTTCTGCTCTGCCAAGCTACCAAGGGGGTGAGCAGGGGTTATCAAAGGGTGTGATCCCCTTGCCCTGACTAGAAAAGGTGTGTCCCTATTTGTCAGAAGTGCATACCTCTGCCAACTAGAGACAGCCGGTTCTAACACACAACAATATATAAATTGTGAAAACAAAATGCTCACAAAGAGTGCTCGGTGCTCGAGTAATCACATAGTGAGGAGAAAAAAAACCCACAAATAGTCTTTGTATTTATAGTACACGAAGGCAATGTTACATAAATAATTGTATTTGTTTGTTCAGAAGGAATCAGTCCTTTATACTAATACAGCAAACATAAGCATTAGTAAGTACAATCCACTTGCCAGACAAGCCTCAACGGCAATGCAACCTGTTAAAAATTAAACGACTGTCATCAGGACACTAAAAGTTTGAGGGCAGAGCAATGTTTTGCTGTACCCTGCACTACACAACGGTTAATGGGAAGACAGTACCTTACCAATTTGTGATCTATCTAAATAGGCGCTGCAGGTACCAGTAAGGAGCAAATCAAAAGAACACATGATTGGAACTGCAAGTGTTCCATGTATTAAATTGGACGGTGAATGGGAGGCGGAAAAAGAACTGCAGGCAGAATGTGAATAAAAAGTTGTGTGAACATTAGGTTGAATAGCAAATCGACCACTCTTTTCTAAACAGGAAAATGAAACTCCCACTGGCAAAGTAATGGTGCTAGCGTCAGCGTGTAATTGTGCTCCGAGATACAGGAGATGAGAATACAGCTATCTAAAAGGTCACAAAGAACGAGCACTATTATATTTCACATATGATATACATGTGAGGAGGATGCCATGTACGAAATATTAATAGTTCTTCCAGGTGAAACAGCTGCTAAGTGAAGGAGCACCGCCATCTTGATGTACGGAAAAGCAAAGCTGTTGCTCCCATCCAGCTGTTTTCCCTTTTAAGTGTCTCACCGGTAATCTTGCACAAGCTTCAAAGAGATGGTGATCTGTTGCGCGGCCGTCAACTATGCAAGCCAAGAGGGAGTGTTTCAAAATAAGCTCAGGGATATGTTTATATTCTACTGTACTGGAGAGCGAGCGCCTGGGAAAGCAGGTAGGAGGCCACAGAAAAGCAAGGTGAAAAGCTGTTGATTACAAAAAATGAGAGGAGTTGCTACGCTGTTTTGAAATCATACTTGTTTATGTTTGGGCATTTGTGTTGCACCCAGCATGAGATTGTTTTGCAATCATTCAATGATCAATGACAAAGCATTCCCTTGCAAGAACAGCTACGAAAAGCACAAGCAGTGTGTAGAGTGCTGTTAAACCAAAGAAAAAAGTAGGTCTCAAAATGGCAGCTGGGGATGTACACTTGGTGCTTGCTCTTCGGGAGGGCTAAACACAGTGAGAAGCATGACGCATGTATGCGATGGACAAATAGGGAGAAAGAAAAGGAGACCGACAATGGGAAGCTCATGGGCATGTTGAAGGCCATAAAGTATATACAAAATGTCTATTCAAAACAGCACATGTATTGTCTAGTGCCGAGACCTGAAAAAATAATTTTTTCTAAAGTTAAAAAATTGACGTTTTGGGGGACGTGGCCACGCATCGACAAAGATGGACGCGAACTAGAGCAGCTCCACTAGTCCCCAGTGTTCGCCATAAATTAATCCGCCTAACAGATCCATTTTTGCCAGATAACAAAGCAGCATTAGATACTGAGTGGCTGGAGAGTCAGGCGAGACCGATCCCGACATCCTAGAGTGCTCGGAACGCTGCGCTCCACATTGGGGCCCAGACTCTTCGGCAAGCCACAGGCTTGCGTGCTCAGCCGGGCCACGCAGAAGCGTTCTGAATCCTGATCCCTGATCCTCAGAAGATAATCAAGCACTCTCTCGGCCTCTGAGCGGTCTAGTCACCAGACACATCGTCTGGGCCCTAGCGAGGGAATTGGCAGCCTCCCGTCTGTGCTAGTCCACAGCACCAGAACCCGCCAAACAGTTGGTAGCGGGGAGCGGAGTGAGTTCGCGGCAAGGCCGTAGTGTGCGGCAGGAAAACAATTGATAGTTAGCCGACTATCCCTACGTGTGCACTGCGCTGGATGGAATACGGGAACTGCCCACTACCCACTGAAGCCCTCAGACAAAGTGAGAGGGTCTGGTAGATGGTAGTTAAGGGCCAGAGGACTGATGAGCACGGGCAAAGATTATCGCATCAAGGGATTTCTGCCTGATTGTCTCATTGTTAACCCTTCCTCTGCCACAATAAAAGTCCTCCATACCTGGGTGGGAGCTGCCACATGAGCCTGGCGGGGGACAAAATTGGGAGAAGTGGTGAAACTGAGTAATAGTACCTCAGAACAGCACGGGACACCCGAGAACCTACGCCCCAGTCCTCACCGTGGGGTGTAGAGCGATGACCTGCGGGGGTCCCTAGGGATCTGCATAACACAAATGAAGGAGCACAGAAGACACCAGCTATGCTCTGGTCCTCCTCCCCCAAGCCTGGCACTAGCAGCAGCAACCTCAGCGGTCACATATAGAGAAGTAAAAGTGAACCCATTTGAGCTGCGAACATACTCCTCGGGTAGTGCAGCAGCCCAGGAAGGCCCCCCTCCTGCACGGGAACTGATACTTCCCCCTTCAGTGGACCTGACGCAGCCTCCGATGCATAGACATCATAGAAGGTACGAAAACTCATGGCAGCCTTGCAATAATAGCTGGCCCTCCCATCCCCGGGGTGAACACTGAAAGGCCGCCTGGGGCACACAGTGGTTGCGCTCCATATGTGGGCAGCGAGTAGTAGCTCGGGGACCAACGAACCGAGAGAGAGGGTAAGGCTAATCACTGTCGTCCCGTCCTCCGGGGTAGCATCCAGCAATGTCCGTTAATAAAGGCACCATGAACAGCCACCAAATCAAGCTTGATCGCTATGCTATGTCCAAAAGTTTGAGCTTGGAAAGACAGCATGGGCCAGAGGCCAGGCAGGGACTACAACAGGAGACAGAGGACCACTCGCTAAAAGACATCATTGAGGCGTACTTCACTCGAGACTAGAATCAATACAATCACAACTGTCACGCTCATCCGTGCAGATCTCCATAAAATGAATGACCAGTTCCAAATGATGGAAGTTGCTGAAGCCACCCTTGACCGAGACTCCCAACAATACAGCAATTGATCAAGCAACTTTAGGAAGTAAGCAAGTCAGTGGAAAGTAAACTCAACGACTATAAACGCAGGTCACGCCGAAATAACATTAGAATTATTGGGGTGCAGGAAAGGGCGGAGGGACTCACCCCAGACCTGTATGTTGAAGACCTAATCACCAAACACCTCCAGCCCAAGAATCTTTCCAGCTTTTTCTCGGTGGAAAGGGCGCATCAAGTCCTGGGAGGAAGGCCAAGACCGAGAGCTTCCCCTAGACCATTACTAGCGAGACTGTTCAACTTCAGAGACCGGGATGTGATCCTGCAAACTGCATGAATGGCTCCGCTGACTAAGTTTGGGAATAGTGTTGTGACCTTTTTCCCTGATTACACCGTGACTGTACAGAAAGTGAGACACTTGTTCCAAGGTGCCAAGACTTGACTTAGAGAAAAGGGCCTGAAATATTTAATGTTGCTTCCTGACAAGCTTCGGGTGGAGGCGGAGGGCAAAATATGGTTCTTTGACACCTCTGAGTCGGCGCAAGAATGGATCGAGGGGTGGAAACCTGTCATTAGAAATGGTACTCAATGACAGAGGGAGAAATTCCTTAAATGGCGCGATGGACTAGGGAGGCCTGTAGGACCAACACCTGATGACAGGGATCCGGAAGAAGAATATATCCTGTATGAACACTAGTGACTTGCCGATGGTGCATACAGGGCCAAGAAACTTGCCCAGATGCAGTGAATGGTGATATCTCCAGATCATTCGAACTATGAGCTAAGTGACACTTTGTTCATACCAATAAGGATTGCAAGTATATGTTATACTTTATGGCACAGTAACAGCGGGCATGGGCCCACAACAGGCACTCCCAGTCACTCTTACGTTAGTTTTTAATGGGGCGACAGGCATGCTGCGTAGTTGGGGATTTGGGCAGTTTTGAGCCCAGAATGCAGGGAAGCAGGGAGGGTGGTTGGGGAAGTTCATTTTGTTTACAGAGTAGTTTAGATGACAGCCACACAGAGCAGAAATGGGTCCACCATGCTAGAACACTATTGCTTGATGACAAAAAAGCGTCTCCCACTATGGAGGGCTTACACACACGAAAGACAAAGTGCTCTGCCTTTTTCCGTCTGAATAAATCGCCAGGGTTCTTAGGTGCAGTTGGAAGTAAACATGTTAAATGACAGGAGAATTAGACTATTGTCCTGGAATATAAATCGTGTAGGTGACAAGCTCAAAAGAGGGATAGTACTCCAATATTTAAAACGACATGCTCCGGACGTTGTTCTCCTACAGGAGACACGCTTGGTAGGAAACACATGTATGGCCTTGACATGATGGGGATATAAAGCTGATAGCTCACTCGATGTTCACCGCTGGCTCCAGAGGAGTCGGAATACTTATAAGGAAGAATTTCCTGATTTCTGTAGACTGCATCTGGACCGACAAACATGGAAGATATGTTGCAGTCACAGGGACCTGGGAGGGTAAAACACTCACACTAGCGTCTATACATAGGAAGGGGAGATGTGTGGCGCTGTGGCTAGGGTGGCTGACTCTGGAATCTGGGGATCACGGTTTGATCCCCGGGGCCGGCGGCAGATTAGCCCAGCACCATGTGACTATGGGCAATAGCTTGCTTAATCTTCTTGATGGCCCCCAGCGCCTAGAGACCCTAACGGGTGATGGTTTGCGCTTTACAAATGTGGATTATTATTATTATTACATATATTCCGCCAGTCCTCCAAGCCTTTAAGGACATGGGAGATCTCCTCCTTGCCTTTCCGATGGGTGGTCCGTGATAGGAGGGGACTTTAATTTGATAGTCTCGGGGCAACTTGACCATTTCCCTCTGAGGGAGGTGCCCCCCGCTCATACACAAATTCATGACTTCCTGGGTGCAATGGGACTGACTGATGTTTGGTGCACACTGAATCCTGTTGAGAGACAGTTTACTTTTCAATCTGGAGCCTATAACTCACTCTTGAGAGTTGATTATATTATAGTGCCAGTAGGTCAGGTGGGACAAGTGCAAGAGGTGCACCACTTGGCGAGCGGTATATTGTACCACTCCCCAATCTGGGCAGTGCTGGGGTAGGCGAAGCATAGGCAGGGATCATTGCTCCAATAAATCCTTGGTATTTGAAGAACCCCGCAATTAAAACTAAAATGACGCTTGGCATTGATCAGTACTTTCAAGAAAATGAGGGCTCTGTAGAATACACTTTGTTACTCTGGGAAGCATTTAAAACTGTGGCTAGGGGGCAGGCGATCTCTCTGATCGCAGGATGCCAGAAGGAGAAAAACGCACAACTAACCAGGTTGGAATCTGATATTCTTGAGTTAGAAAAAGGGTCTGGTGCAGAGGGTTCGAAGGAGAGCGAATACCTACTAAAACTAAAAATGAAAGACTTTAAAGGCTCAACATAGAGCCGCGCTCTGTTAAATCTATGAAGCAGGGGATAAAACAGGGAAATTATGGGCTTGGCTTGACCACAGAGAGCAAACTAATAGACTGGTAGTCGAATTAACAAATGGATCAGATAAGCCGATCAAAGACCCCCGGCAATTGCGGATGAGTTTGCTGAACATTTTAAGAGAATTTATAAGTCCCATATGGCTTACACGGAGGAAGAGTCGAAGTCCTTATTATCAGAGATGCCAACCCTCTCACCTGACGACTTTGAGACACTAGATAGTGAACTTACCACCATAGAAGTTGAACGGGCTATAAAAGACCTACAATCCGGTAAGGTGATGGGCCCCAACGGCTTGCCCATTGCGCTGTACAAACTTGCCCCAAGCAAAATAGCGCTCCACCTCACCAGGATGTCTCTGGCGAGCCGCAAACAGGGTAGGTCCCCTGGAGATCAAAGATTGGCTACTATTGTGGTCATCCACAAGGATGGTAAGCCTAAACAGAGATGTTCTTCTAATAGACCAATATCGTTGCTCAACGCTGAGGTCAAAATCTTGCACCACTGCTCGCGGTCGTCAAATACAAAGCGGAGCACGGAGAATCGATGACTCGTTCCATGCCGTAAGGCTTTGACAGAAATCACCACATAGACAGATACGGGACGAGTGGAGACCACACCCAAGATCCCTCAAGAAGGAATCTCTGGGATTGCCACCATAAGTGAGAGAAACAGCCAAACAAGTGACAGTATGGCATTTTTGAATTCGCTAGATCGGCTGATCTAGACTACAATTGAGCTTTGAGGTCCTAATGAGAACCCCGGGATTTGAGGGGGTTTGCAACCCGTAGACCTTCTTTTTTAGGCCATAAGAATTGAGAATCATTTCAAATGTTTGATTCATGGTATATATTGTGTTAATGTGTTTTCTATGGCTTGTATTGAACAAACTTGAGACTTTGAAAAAATTTTCATTTTGGTTTGAAAGGACAGTATGATTGCTGGATGATGTGGTGAGTGACAACAGGGGTGAATGAGAATGCATGGAGTGGTATGAAGATGATGGAATGGGTGATAAAAAGTGAAGAATGGAAGTAAAATATATCAAAACCTAGAGGGTATTAGTGGTGTGATGTGTAAGTGTTTTAAGAATTTTTGACTGTTTTGTGACGAAATAAATTAAATAAAAGGAAATTTCTGATTTACTCAGAAGGAAAAAGAGGTCTATGCTGTATGTTGTTTTATTTCAATATGTACCCTCGTAAATAAATGAGTGAATAGGCATCAGTACTGGCAGTTCTGCTGTTCTTTGTTCAATTGAGGCTTGGCCTTACTGATTGGAGCCCAAACCCAGTTTTGGTATTGGAGGTCAAAATCTTGGCAAAACTATTGCTACCCGACTGCTCCCCATTATAACCAAGCTCGAGCACCCAGATCAATCTGGCTTTATGCCCTCAAGAAACACCTCACTTAGGGACTCATTAGGATGGCGGTGGACTTTGTTCACCCGCCCTCCTGACGTGAACAGGGACCGCCCGCCATAAGGGTGGGGGTCCCGTGGGTACCATTAGGATGCGCCTGCCACAGTGGCGGGCGCATCCCGCATATTTACCATTGTGCCGAGCGGTGATGAAGGCGGGTCTTTCCGTCCGCCGTGGTTCCCCCGCCATAGCAGTATGGTGGGGGGAAATGAGTGGCGGGCGGGACCGGATGTCGGGCAGATCGCCACCACCATGCGGGCAGTGACGATCCGCCCGAGATCCTAATGACCCCCTTAATATCCGAAGTTTGCACAGACTTCTGAGAAGATCAGGTACTGATGTGTTTTATCTAGGAACCCGATTCAATATTGTGACCTTATGCCCCTATACGGCTATAATCAATAAATATCCCTATAATGGCATAATAATCAGAGCCATATTTCAGTAAATCGACCCTGCAGTCCAAGACACGGCAGAAGCTACTTCCTTAGATTCCTAGAGAGCACACCGAGTTCTTTCGACACACCAAACCTCCAGCAACCTGGGAAAGCCCCGCTTGCTTTGTTTTGATTTGTAATAGAACTCCTGCGAGCACTGTAAGAACGGCCAGTTCTTAGTGACATTTTTATTGACGTCTTATGTCCAAACCTTACGTCAAACTCGGCACCTTTCAGGTATAAATATACCAACGTTGCCTTAAGCAAACACACAGTGGTGATTCTGGAGCAGAGCAGCTAATCTACTTTCCGAGAGCCCAGAAGAAGCGAGAAGCCCACGGACGCTGCCCCTCCTCTTTGACGCGCTGAGAAAGACGCTGTCTTTTCTCCTGCCGAGAAAATCCAGCTCCGGCGTTTCCAGCCTACCCTTGCGGGTGACTGGAAAATCGAGTCCTGAGAGGGAGATACCAGACCTCCTACATTCTATTCCCAATAGAATATAGTGCTGACTAAACCCGTAGAGAGAATTCTTGAACAGATCCTTAGGAACAAACCTACTTAACTTAAACTGCTACTTACTTACTCCTTCCCACGTATTAGGCTTAGGTCAGGTACACCGGGGTAGGCGTATTTTAGAAGCACCAGTTGAGCACGTTAGCCTATGTATATATGTATATATGTTTTATCCATTTTAAAGTGTCTTATGGCTAAGAAACCATATCAATGCTTTTACAGTATTATTTCATAATACTCCTTTTACTCTACGTACTTTACTTTACATTAAGTATTGCAATTGTGGCAATTCATTTCTCTTGCATGAGAAGGAAGACTGCTCAATAAATAATACCTTTTATTGAAAACGCCCGTCTCTCTATTCTCTGCACCCTGGTGAAATTAAATATGCACAACTGACTGAGTGAAATAGCTGTCTATTGTTTCACACGACTCTAGAGATTGACTCTTATTCTGAGGGAGCAAAGTTGTCATGTTTATGCGGTTGTCGGAAGCTGAATCCCTTCTTGTCTGAGCCAGGGAAGCTGATCACTTCCTATTCAGTCAAGAAAGTTTCCAGTGACCTCTGAGCTAGCTGGCGCAAACCTAAATTAAGTCTAACATAGTCAGTAGTGACCTAGAAGACCTCAGTCCTACGTCTAAACTGCTGTTTATGTTATTCCAATGCGCAGGGCCTATAGGGAAAATAGGAACTACACTACAGTACTACAAGAAGATGCTGTGGTGGTTTCCATGGATGTCTCCATGGCTTTTGATACCATTGAATGGCCATATATGAATGCGGTCCTCAAGAGGATGGGATTTTGTCCTGAATTTCTAAGCAGGATACAACTTTTATATACCAAGCCTCTGGCACAGGTGGTGGTGAATAACTGAAAATCACTAATATTTACCCTTGAGAGGAGTACTCGACAGGGCTGTCCCCCCTCCTATTTGCTCTGATGCTTGAGCCATTGGTGTGGTAAATACGGAAAGATCAAGTCATGAGGGGCCTAAGGTGGTCAAAAGGCTGGGAATATCACATCTCATTGTATGCAGATGACATTCTATTGTACTTGGCCTCGCTGAGAGCCTCGCTCAATAGGGCGCTTATCAACTTCACCAATTTTGGGAAAGTTTCTGGCTACACCATAAACTGGGAAAAGTCAGTCATATATGTGCTGGAAGGGGGTAACCCCCCGCTACACCAAACTTATTTTATTGATGAGGCAAAAGAGGGCTTCAGATATTTTTCACTAAACATTCAGCGCTATATTATGATTGCAACCTTCTGGTCCCGCTGCAGGGACTAAGGAGCAATGTCAAACACTGGCAATCTCTCCCTTTGTCTTTACTAGGCAGAGCTGCATTATTCAAAATGATGTCCCTGCCGCGATTTCTTTATATCCTGTAGAACTCGCCGAACTTGATACATGCAGATTATTTCAGGGCTATTGAAAGGGAACAAAGAGAACTCTCGTGGGATGGACAGCCCTCTTGTATAGCCACGTATAAGTTAATAAATGTATGGTATGATGGTGGCAGTGGGTTATCAGATATGCAGCAGTATTATTGGATGGCACACCTGGCAGCAATAAACCAGGGCATATAAAGACCCCACAGCGACCCGATATACAACAAGGCATTATATTCCAACTCAACAAAATTGCATTTGAAGGGTCCCACCGCTCACGCGGTTCAAATATGGCATACTGCACCCCACTGTGGGATTCAGATAGAATTAGCACATTGATTAATACCAAGGGCCTCATTTATGAAAAGTGACGCATCGCTGCGTGAAAACAGCGATGCGTCACTTTTCACTGCGCACTCCTTGCGACACCAATGATGCGTCATATTTAATGTATGACGCATCATGTCGCAAGGACTTACAGATACGTCAGTATTTCTGACGCATCTGTAAGCGCAAAAGTGACGCATTGCTGGAGTGTGTCACAAAAGTGACGCATGTTTTACGCCGCCGATGCGTCACAAAAAGTGACGCATCCGCAGCGCAAAACTGACGCAAGGCCTCATAAATGAGGTCCCAAGGGCTTTGACAAATGGGATATGATTGGGATCTCACGAGTGGGAGACCTATGAGAGAACGGGGAAGTGGTTCCTTTTGCACAGCTGAACACAGAATATTTTAGGTATTTGCAAAAAAGGCATGCTTTGCAGGCGGTCATCCCGAGGGGAGAGTCTCTTGCAGAGTCCACCCCTTTGGAAGATAGAATCCTTGACGGGCACATGCCCCAAAAAGCCATCTCGCTGACTTATCAGAAATGAATTAACAACATGACTGATCCCCTCCAATGGGGTTCTGACGTTGAGGAACTAAAAGACGAGTACTGGCAGGAGGCCTTAGCATCCCCTCGGTAGGCGGCGATCTCATCCCGACTTAGAATGGGCAGCTAAGGGTTCTGCATCGAGCATATTTATCATGTCCAGCACTTCTAAAAATGGTCTACAGAGAAGACCCTGGTTGTGTATGGAAATGAGGTCAGGAGGGTACAGTCATCCATATCATATGGGAGTGTGTGTACATTCAGCGGTATTGGTCGGCAATGACCTGCTGTATGGGAGAAGTTCTGGGAACCCAGATAGAGATTGGGGCGGGACTGGGCCTCCTACAAATTTGGGGACCCACACGCAAACACCTGATAGACACTGGGAATGACAATAGCGAAACATAACATTGCCAGGTTGTGGGGTGCATAGGAGGCGCCTACACTTACGGCGTGGAAGAAAGACCTAGATAGCTGTATGTTGACTGATCGAACAATATACAAATCAAGGGGCTGCACAAAGAAATGGTCATAAATATGGGGCAAATGGAATGAATACAGGGGAAACATCTGTGAACCAATGTGAGCGATTAATCCCTTAGCCCTTGACTCAGATTGAGTAGCAAACCTAGGGACCTTTACACTATAGAAAAGAAAGGTAGCATGGGGTGGGAAAAGACTCATATCTGGTTTCAAGTAATGCTCTTTATAAATGTATGATTTTTATTGTCTTATGTCAGTTTTGTTATCAATAAAAATATTGGTTTTTAAAAATTGACATTTTAAAAGGAGGAATGTTTTTTACCTTTTTGGGATAAGTCAATAAACAGAACCACATTAGTTTCTACATCTTTTATCAGGTAAAATGCTGATTTACACCATGTCTAATAAGTTGCAATTTGCTACCAAAGAACATAAGATCACATCTTGCACTCCTAAATTGTCTGCCATGAATCCTGCTGTGATGCAGATCTTAATCTAGTGGAGAAGTGTGGCTCAATGATTAGAGCGGCAGACCCTGATGCAGAGGTGTAGCCCGGGACCAGGGTTCAGTTCCCCGCCTCGGCGGGTCTTGGGCTCAAAATTCCACGGACCTGATAATTCTCGCCTCGGTGCCTATTCCAATCATGGAGTCCCACTCTGCAACTCTGGGCAATAACTTGCTTAATCTCCACAACGGCCCCCAAAACGCTAAGGATGCCTGGCCTCCACCTTGGGGTTGCCCAGGAGTGGGCCCCTCACAGGGAAAGCCAGGATGGGTTCCACAACGGTATTCGTACAAGCGCCTTGAGACCCTTGTGGGTGAGTAGTGCGCTATACAAGTATCAATTTACATTTTACATTTACAATATACACTGACCATATTTGGCCTCTCCTCGAACGCTAACATTTTTGCACCCACTGATTTACACCCAATTGTAAGGCGAGTGTGAGTAAATTAGACATTTGTATCCTCTTGACACTTTTTGAACTTTTCTTTTTGTTGTTCCATAACCAAATTCTCTGAATGGCGTGAGATAGATTTTGTTAGCAATTGAGCTATAGGATGCTTTGGATCCATGAATCACAAAATATCTGCTGTCAGGCACCATCTTCTGAGCCCTCAGTTCTAGAATGAGGGGCTTTTCCATTGTAATATATATATATATAACCAGAGTGTCTATTGTAGCCTTCCCCACTCAACCCAAATCCCTTCCCATACTGACATCATCACATTCAGCCATGGGTCTGGCTTTCATTCCAGAATGAGGTAACTAATTCTCATAGGACGGACCTTTGTGCCAACTGAACAAGCATTTGAAGATTCAGCGCTTTGCTTTCCACATTTAGGATTTGTCTGTAAGTTTTTATTTTATGATACCCATATCCCATACTTCTAGCTCAGGAGACAATTTTCTGTTATTTGAATCTCTTTATTACAAACTTTTCTCTGGCTAGTGCTGTGTTTGCTCTAGCAAATTACCCCAGTCATGTTATCTCCCTTTGCAGCAAGCACATCTGCACTTCCCCATTTGTATCTAATTTTCACAAAAAAGCTCATTGTTGCCCTTCACTTCCTTAGACTTTTTTACTGCCGCCATAAAACATCTCACATTCTTTGATTGGAAACAGCTTCCCCATTCCCTTTCTCCAGTTTACACAGCTTACATTCACAACTGTGCCCTCACAGAAGGAACCCCTTACATTTTCCTGCTCCTATCTTCAGAACTTTACCACCCAAGCAATTTCCAGAGAAATTTCCAGACTCAGATAGGAATTTGGTCTTTGTGTCATTTTCATATAATTTTGCAAGGCATTATCTTACGCTCTTGCTAGGCATGCAGGTCTCAATTCTCTGGGTCATTTAAATCTGATCTCACTTTTTGCTGCAGCCTATTTGAAGAGATAGTCTTGTTGAGATTTGTGTCTGGCCTGGTCCTTCAGCACAGAGCTCACTTGGCTCTTGGTTCTCTTACTACGTGAATATCCTGAAATGCGAGTTGATTGAGAACTGCCAGTACAGTCGTAGTCGTCTGTCAGGGTGGCGATCCCGGTCTTTCACTGACATCCCCTGTACTGTATTCTCCAAAACTATCAACCTGGGAAAAATCATAGACTCTAAAGACCCACCACTGAGCCAAGACACCTGGCAAACTGGAATGAGTAAATATTGAACAGGGCGTAGCTTGGGCAGTAAGATTGGGGGGGTAATGAACAGGGAGTGAGTGTCCGTTTTTTGTCTGTGAATGTAAAAATTCCTTGTGAAATCCAACAGACATCTCACCATACCCGACTGAAAGCATTTGCACCGACCTATTTGTCAGAAAAGACATTTATCAGGGGTGTGTAACACCTCATAGACCCCCCTAAAGCTACCCCCATGATAACGAATACCCAAGTCTTCATTTCACTGAGCCGTTTTTTTAAAATCCCTAGTGTCCCACTGCCACCAACACTTGGGCTCTGTTTATTAATTTTGATGCTATTTCCGTCACTGTTTAGATCACAGGAGTGGTGCTGGCCCACCAGGGAAGAAAAAACACACTACTGCCGCTCATAATTGCTCAGCGTAGGAGCGGCGGCAAAAAAGAGCAAAACTCACTGCTAATCCAGTAGTGGAGGTACCAGGAAAGAAAAGCAGACACTGCTGCACCAAGCACACAGCGCAGAAGGGGCGGTCCATATAAAATGGAGACGATATTTATTTTATTATTTATTTTATTTTTGCCATTTATAAAGCGCGAACGAATACCCGCAGGCGTCTCGGCGCTAGACAATTCGCATAACTTCAGCTCAATGTTAATTGCTCCAGAGGATTTTTTAATGGGTGTTACTGATTAAAAAGCCATGTCTTCAATCTCTTGCGGAACTGGAGAAGTGAAGGGCTTAGCCTAATGTGTTGAGGCAAAGTGTTCCATAACTTGGGTGCCGCGACTAAAAAGCGGCGGTCACCCCAGGACACTGTTTTAGAACGTGGGATCACTAGCTGGTTAAGAGTGGTGGAACAAAGCCTGTCTAGAAGGTTTGTAGGGTATCAGCTGGTCCTTAAGAAAATGCGGTCCTTGATCGTTAAGGGCCTTATACACTATACAAAGTGATTTGAACTTGATCCTATTCCGGATCGTCAACCAGTGGTATTTTTTAATGGTGTCTGATATTTTTTAATGGTGTCTGATATAGGCGAGAATTTGGGTGTTCCAGAGAGCAAACGTGCTGCGGCATTCTGTATTGCCTGTAGCTTCTTTGTGACCCTGACCTGAGCATTTAAAATAGGCCACTACAGTAATCGAGGGACGCTAAAACCAAAGAGCTGACCAGTGTTTTAGTAGCTGCCTCTGGCAGAAACGGGCTAATTCTTTTGATCATTCTTAATTTATGATGGGCTGTGGTTGCTACTTTGTTCGCATGATCCACAAAGTTAAGACCCTCATCAAAAGTAACTCCCAAGTTCCTGACCTTAGATGCCGGGCTTGGGAGTACTCCAAAGGCTGGTGGCCACCAGGATGCTGACCAACCTGGTGAGAGGGGTCCGAAAATAACTACCTCGGTTTTTTCGGAATTAAGCTTAAGGCAGTTTGTTGCCATCCACTCTCCAATTTCCAGCATTCCATTTTGGAAGCGTTTTGCCATCTAGCCTCCGTCACCCTTTATGGCCAATACCAATTGCGTATCGTCAGCATAGGAAGTTAGGCTCATCCCATATGCTTTGATAACATTAGCAAGGCCTGACACATAGATATTAAATAGTGTTGGACTAAGGGATGAGCCTTGAGGAACCCCACATGGCAACGAGAGCTTAGCAGATTGGTAAGGCCCCAGGGTGACAGCCTGTGTTCTATCTGCCAGGAAAGATGCGAGCAAATCTCTTTTAGTATGGTAAATGCCCATCTTTCCGACACGGTCGACAAAGATCTTATGATCGACCGTGTCGAAGGCTGCCGATAGATCGAGCAATACCAGAACTGCTGTCCCGCCCTGGTCTCGAATTGTTCTAACATCGTCTGTGGCTTTAATTAAGGCAGTTTCGGTACCATGATACTTGTGGAAACCAAATTGTGTGTCGTCCAGCAGTCGATGTTTCTCAATGTGCTCCGACAATTGTAGGTTCATAGCCTTTTCGGCCACTTTAGCTAAAAAAGGGAGGCTTGCTATGGGCCTATAGTTCTTTAGTTCATCTTTGTCCAAGCTCGGTTTCTTTAATAAAGGTTTCAGCAAAGTGTTTTTTAACGAGTTCGGGTATGTCCCGGAGCCCAGTATGGAGTTGCAAACTTGGGTAATGACCGGAATATTGGAATCCATCACTGGTGGAAGGACTGAAAAGGGGCAAGGGTCGAGTGCAGATCCTGTTTTAATTGTGGAAACTATGGTCTTTATTTGATCAGTTGTAAGAGCCTTAAACCTGGTAAAGGCGTTTGCCGGAGGTGTATTAGAAGGAGAAGCTGTCGTCATGGTGGGTTTACAAGTAAATGCTTGGAAGATGTCGTCCACTTTAGAGAAGAAGAAATTGGCCAAAGCGTCACAGAGTAATTGTGATGGGGGCGGGGTAAGATCAGGGACGTTACCTGACAGAGTTTTGGTAATCTCGTATAATTGTTTACTTGAGTTTTTGGCTTTTTCAATTTGCTCTGAAAAGAATGATTTTTTTGCCTTTACGATCATAGCTTTATAGACAGCTAGTGATTCTTTGTAATGGATCTTACTCACTGTATCATAAGTTTTCCTCCATTGCCTTTCCCTATTCCTGTTGAGTTGTTTTTGCATTCTTAGTTGCTCAGTATACCACGGGGCAGTCGGTTTGGATCTATTCCTAGATTGAGACTTAATGGGTACCAAAAGATTGGTAGCATGGCCGAGCCAGTCCTGGAATTGTCGTGTTGCTCTATTAGATTCAGTGGACACCAGTGGACGCGTACTGTTCAGCTGTTTTTTTTTAGTTCTAGCTGGTTTATTTTCTTCCAAACTTTAAAGGAGCCTAGGCCGGGGGGAATGACTTTTTTACTCGGGGGTTCATTAATTGTCATTTTACTGAATATAGCGTGATGGTCGGTCCAAGTCATGGGTAGGATATCTGATATATACAAACCCTCGACGTTGGAAAATATACCGTCTAAGGTATGCCCCGCCAAGTGGGTTGCAGAGGCAACCAGTTGTCTAAGCCCCAGTGTCTCCATGTCTGTAATAAGGGCAGTGGTATCCTTGTGGTTATTTTCATCTAAATAAAAATTCATATCGCCCAAGAGCGTGAAGGACTCTTCCGTAGCTAATGATTCCAATATAGTACTTAAATTAGCAAGAAAGCCTGTCCTCGTTCCTGGGGTTCGATGTAAGAGTACTCCCTTAAAATTACAAAGAGCGTCAAGCTTAATTCCGAACTGCAGGGCTTCGCATGAAGTAGCTGGAATGTGAGAGGTTCTAACTGCAAATCGTTCCCTAGCTATAATGGCCAGCCCGCCTCCTCTTTTTCTTACTCTGTCCTGTCGATAGGCTTTATATCCGTTGGGTGTTGCGATCACTACGTCAGGGTCCGATGAATCGTCGGTCCATGTTTCTGTAATAAAGAGGATGTCTAAATTATTGTCAATAATGAGGTCCGCTAATTCCTGACTGTGCTTATAGCAGTACTACCAAAAAAAAAAACATACTCACCACCCTCACCACCGCAACAAATGCCAGTAAAGCAAGCCCATGGGTGTTCCAGCCAGAACAGAGACAAATAAACAGTATAAGGTTGGGGATTGCCCCACCCTTATAGGTCAGGTGACAGGTACTTCCTGTAAGGCCGCAATGTTGGGTGGGGAATTTTTTGCTATGGGTAAATGCTGTGCCCTGAACACATAGTGCTCCTGGGTGACAGTGACAAGTGACAGCGACAAGGAAGACAATGACTCAGAGTAATGAAGATTACCGGTAAGTAACAGAGTCAGTTTCCAGCCCTGTGCCTTATTGGTGGATTCAAGAAGAATTTAATTTACTTTTTCTTGTAAACAATGTTGGCCCAAGTAAAGGGCTGTTTGAAAATCAATAAAGGCATGTTTAAAAAAAATAAATCTTTAATGTCACTGGTAATTTACCATTGACTCCAGGAAACTATAGAGTAGGAAGGGAAGAAAGGGTCGCAGAGCATTCTATATTCAGTTAAAACGCCTGGGCTATCACAAATATAGAACCTTAATCCTCGTTGATTCCTACACATCACTTCCACGTGGAGCTGCGTGGAACCACAGAGTGCATCAGCTTGTCAGAGATTTAAGCAGTTAGTACATCTAACTTAGCGTAGAGCTACAACATCCTGCCACATTAGATCAAACTTTCCAACGCAATGTCAAACCATCTCCTGGGCCACTGGGCAGGACAGATTCCATCACCAGCATGTCAGTGTGGAAGGAAGGACTGTTACCCAGAGCATCTACTGAGTTCAGGAAATGCCAAAGATGCTGTTTGTTGCTCATTGTCTACTCAATGTCTGCCTTCCTCATGACTGTATGCACCCTGAAACAATGTGGCCACTACCAGATAAATAAGGAAAACACCACCCTTAAGTGGGTGTGAATGAACAGGTGGCTTTGTTTTTATCCTCTCTGGATAAAAATGTCTAGGTCAAGAACAAAAATCTTGAGCTGCAATTATACTCTAAAGAATTGGGTGTGATCGCAGGCTGCTTCCCCTATATCAGAAGGCTGCTCCCCTATACCAGAAGGCTGATCCCCTATACCAGAATGCTTGTGGTGTATCAAATGTGCATTCACAATGATGATATCGTTGCCTATCCCCTGGTTCAGATATATGAGACATACTTTCCTTTAACATTAGTGACTGTTGAAGGGTGGGTGGGTAGGAGGGGGGGCATTGGTGAAAAGAGACTGTTGTTGACCCTCCTTAGATATGTGAAGCATCTTTCTTCCCTCAGTTAGTTACAGCCCTGGCGGCCATCAATATTTTGAACCAGTGCAGCACTGAAGCTGGTATAGCACAGCATGTGGTGCACACTTATTCTAAACCTTACCAACAAGATCGCCACGTGTATCCTGTTTTAGAGGCAAGTTATTTGGGCTGTGGCCGGGTTACCCCAAATAACAATGACCTACTTGTTAACGTCTACTCTTAATACTTGCCACACAAACAGCAGATCTCCGGAGTTCTCCCCAACATCCACTTTTTCTGGTATTTTAGTTTATCGACCACCTAGCCCGTTGAATAACTTTATAACTGAGCTGACAGATGCGGCTGCTAATCAGATGCTCCTGGCAGCAAATTTTACGCTGCTGGGCGACCTAAATCTGCATTTGGATGACTCCCAAGATGCAACAGTTACTGGTCTTCGACTTAATCTTCAAGCCATTAATTTGTTGCAAAAAGGTTTTCATCCAACGCACATTAAAGGCCACCTTCTGGACCATATTTTTAGCAATCTTGACAGTCTAACAGTGGAAATTCCTATACCTCTGCCTTGGACTGACCATTATCTAGTACCCTTTACGTGGCCCACTAATACTCCCCCTACGTCACAAAACAAGAACAAGCACTGGGGTAGGAAATGGGCTTCGTTGCCTCTGTCTGAATGGAAACTGGCTCTCGACGAGCACGTACCTTCCAAATCAATGAACCCCAGTAAAGGCACTTCTAACTATGATAACTGGATTACTGATACTCTGGACCAGGTCCTCCCAAAAGAATCTCTACACTCCATAAAACGATGCAAAGTAGCCCCATGGTACTCCCCCACCCTCAGAACCATGAAACAGTCGTGTCGTAAGCTGGAGAGAGCTTGGAGGCGAGAATATTCACAATCCAAGAAAACCGAGTATAGAGCTGCGATTAAATCATATAAGAGTGAACTGAAAACTGCACAAATCCAATTTTATGACTCTAAAATCAAGTCAGCTGCTAATTCGCCCAAAGAAATATTCAAAATAGCAAAGTCATTAATCTCCCCCCCTCCTGAGTGCGTATCCCCTGTTGGTGCGCTCGCTCGATGCAACAATTTGCCAACCTTTTTCTCCCAGAAAATTCAGGCCATCTATTCCTCTTTCCCCACTGATGCAGAGAAGCGGGACACCACTGTTGACCCTAAAGCGGACGCCTCAGCTCACAGTTCGCTCGATGAGTTCCCTCTTCTCGACTCCATCGCACTGAAGAAAATATTTTCTAAAGTCACCTCAGGATCTCCCAATGATCCTGCACCTCCTCAGACCCTCCTTAAAGTCAGCGAGGCCATAAGTCCTGTCATCTTAGACGTCTTAAATTCGTCCATTGTCTCCAGCCTGGTCCCTGCCCAGTGGAAATGTGCGATGGTTAGGGCCCTTCTCAAAAAGCCTACATTAGATCAGAACAACTTGGCCAACTTCCGCCCCATCTCCCTTCTCCCTTGGATGAGTAAGCTGCTGGAGAGACACATCAATAACATCTTGGTAGAGTATTTGGAGTCTAATGATCTGCTTTGTGCCTCCCAGACGGGATTCCGCCCTCAACATGGCACCGAAACCGCTTTACTCGCGGTTACGGAAGAAACAAGATCTGTGCTGGACCGGGGAGGGAAGGCAGCCATTATACTATTAGATCTCAGTGCCGCGTTCGACACGGTTAACCATGCCACATTATTACATCGTTTAAGTGGCATGGGCGTGTCGGGCGCGGCCCTGGAATGGCTGACCTCCTTCCTGGATGAGCGCTTCTTCCAGGTGTTTGAGGGCGAGGTAGTATCCTCGAAACATCCTCTGAGCTGTGGGGTTCCTCAGGGCTCAGCCCTGAGCCCCACGCTCTTTAATGTCTACATGAGTCCTCTGGCAGGGATAGTGCAGCCCTTCGGTGTGCGTATTATCACCTACGCGGATGATACCCAACTGGTGGTCTCTTTGGATCACACAGAGGGTTCATCCAACACCTTGGGGCCCTGTCTGGAGGCAGTAGCCAAGTGGATGCATTCCTCATGTCTCAGACTCAACGGGGAGAAGACAGAGATTATGCTACTGGGCAATCTCGCACCGACCACTCTGGTTTCCATCTGGCCCGCTTGTCTTGGCGCTCCTCCCTCACCGAAACCCCACATCAAGAGCCTTGGAGTCTGGCTTGATAAAGCATTAGATTTTTCTGTGCAGGCCACCAAAACTGCTTCCATCTGTATTGGACTGTTGAGAATGCTCCGGAAGATTCTCCCATTGCTTCCTTTCCAGGCGAGGAGAATCATGGTCCAGGCCTTGATACTCTCCCGCCTGGATTATGGAAATGCGCTATATCTGGGAGCCCCGGCAGCAGTGATCAACAGACTCCAAGTCACACAAAATTGTGCTGCTCGACTTTTGTTTGGCATCCCTCGCTGGCAATCAGCAAGGAAGGCCTTAAAAGAACTCCACTGGCTCCCAATAGCTGCCAGAATGCACTTCAAAGCTATTTGCATTGTGCACAAAGCATTTCACCTAACAGGCCCAGCTATCCTGCGCTCCTTGGTTGTACCTTACATTCCATCGAGAACCCTTCGTTCCAGCGTTCTGCATCTCGCCACTACAACTAAAGTCAATAAGGTTCGCTGGGGAGGCCGGGCGTTTTCACACTTGGCGGCAAAGATGTGGAACTCGCTCCCGCCGAATATGCGGGAGATCAGCGACCGGATGATCTTCAGGAAAATATTAAAAACTCACCTGTTCGCTAAAATGTGCTAAATCCTGCTATTTGCTCACCACATAATTCAGTTCAAGCGCTGCGAGGCCTTCAGGTATGTATGCGCTATATAAATATAATTTTTCATTTCATTTCATTTCAAGTGTCAGTCCTCATAATAACTCATCCACCTATACATTCCCCTCAGTGAGGTACACATCCAGTACTGAGATCTGAGTTTAATCTAAATATCACTCCTGACTTAACTGTACCTGCTCTATGATCGATGAAACTTGCACTAGTCTGCTGTGCGGAATGTGTTGTTAGTGGAATTAAAGATTGCACTTGCTGCCTTTTGAAAGACAAAGAAACTTGCTTTGCTATCGCCAACCTGTACCTGTTGTGTGAGAACGTAAAGGTTGCACCTATGCTCCCTGATATGCGCATGTCCTGTGAAGTGGAAACCTTGCACTGCTGCTGTAGCTGTACCAGTCCTCTGAAGGAGAAAAGCTTACACTATTTTTTCCTAAGAAATCTGTTCTGTGAAGAAGAAATGTTTACGATTGATTCAGATGAGCTTTATTCGATTTTAGTTTAAAAATCATAAAAGCAGCAACAATGCATAAATTAATACCTTAACATTTCATTACAAGGTTAATATCAACTATTAAAACAGGATTAAATAAGTGGGACGGATCAACTAATCAATATAAAACATTTCATTATCAAGTAGGACATCTCTAAGAAACAAAAGGGTCATGCATACAGTGCCACAAAATAGCTAAGGTTCAGGGGAAGAACATCAGGCAAACCTATGTCAGTAGTTTACTTACTAGGTACATACTACCGTGTCAATTGGGCTAAAACTCGCGAGTTGCCTCTTTGTAGTTGGTTCTCCCAAAATTCAATTTTTAAACAGAGGTACGAATCTATTAGAGGCTAGAGGGTTAGTGGCGCAGGGTGCACAAGATCCCCTTCTCCAGGAGTTGTATTTCTTTGCCGTTGATCTTAGTAACGGAAAGTGCAGGAAGCTCGGGTAGAAATCATGCAAGTCCCAAACGCAAATGGGGCCATCTCCTTGTTTGGGCTGACAAAATTTTAAATAGGGGACGATGTTCCTATTCTTAAATTTAATTAATACCAGGTCCCCCGAGGTGTCTTTGGGCAGCGTACCTAGCCACCCCACCCTCCTGACACTCAGGATTCCACCATCTAGATCAGGTGGTAAAGGTCTGTTGTTCTGTAGCCAAAAGATAACCTTATTTAGGAGGTCCTGATGAGTTTCGTGTTTCCCCTGGCTTAGTGCAGGGACCCCAGAGAGGACAGTCACATATGGGGCGGCTTCGGGAGGTAAATTAATACGTGGCGTTCTTTCTAGAGCGTCTCTAGCCACTATGTGGGTTATTATCGCGGGTTTTAATATTACTTTAGAGACAGTGGAGGTAGGTGTATTAAAAGGCGGTAATTGGGTTTGGGTATTCTTGCATGTGATGGGCTTAGACTTTTCGGGGTTGGTGGGAGGGTTAGGGCAAATAGGTATTGCTATTTTATTGGTTGGTGGAGAATTCCTTATAAGTGATTTTTCAATGCTGGTCAGCCTGTCCCCCAGGTCATGAATTTTTACAACCAGAGGTGATATGGCAGATATTAACAATTGCTCAAACTGAGCCAGTAAAGTCAGTTGGAAGGACGATACAGGGTCATTTATTCTATCCACAGCCTTGTCCATCATTAATGTGTTTGGGTTAGAGGGGGAAAATGTAGGGCTGGCGCGCAATTTTTGAATTTTAGGTTGTTTCTCATCGACATTTCCCCCATCATGCTTCCTTTTAATATTAAGACCCCGAGGCGGTGCATTGGCTTGAGTTTGGTCTTTATTTATGGGTAGAGGTACGTCCCGCGGAGTGCCATTTAAATTGTCAAAGTCACTGCCCATAATAGGGGGGGTGATGCATCCGGGACGTACTTGGTGCCACACAGGGCATTGAGCTCCTCCCAGATTGACATGATTAAAGGGCAAAACTCCAAAAAGCGACAATAAGGAGTACAATGGAAGTCAAATAATAAAAAGCGTCTCAATACCTCCTCCTTAGAAAATGTCAAGTGGGGTGGCCCGTCCCGTGCTCCTCTGGCCTCAGAGGGCCGGAGAGGGCCCGCCCTTTGCCCGGGCTTAGTCCCGGCGTCCCGCTCGTGTCTCGCAAGGGAGGGCTATCCCAGTTTTAAAGCGCCTCCTGGTGCTTCTATCAGGTCACGTGGTTCTGACCCTGGGCTGCTGGGGATTGCAGTCCCTCAACCTGCTCTCCACGCGACGGCCGGCGCTTCCCCAGATGGAAGTGGGAGCGGGCAGTGGGAGGCAGGCAGCAACCCCAGCTGTTCACAAGATCGATGAAGGCAGCAGCCCTCCGCCCGGGCTCCCCAGTGGCAATTCCTCCCGATGCACAGGCAGGTTTGAATGTTTCCACTTCTGCTGCTCCATCTTGTGAAAAAACAAATATATTGAATGCACCGCATAACATGCCCTATGACCCAAGGGCTGTCTCGGAATGTTTGATGTGAGATACCTGTAGTCCCGAGGCAGGTAGCTGACCTAGTGGGGGTAATATGTGTGCACTGTAACATGTCAAGACCTTTGATTTTTACTAAATTAGATGCTTAACATACTTACTTACTTATGGGGGGTTTCAGCCAGTTCTCTATATCCATTGATCTGTCATTGTGCCATGCACATTTTTCGTCTGCCCACTGAATCATACAGCATGGGCCGGTTGTTCAGCCCACTTCAACCACCACTGGCTGTTTATTGTGAGTGACAGCATTCTGCCATTTCACATAGAGCACATCCACACATAGAGTAATGCAAAGAACTACTATGCAATGTTTGGTTTTTGAAACACAAAAATATTTTTTCTCTTAGCTAATGTTTCTTTTTTTAATTTTTGTAGATTGATGAGGGCCTGGCAGCTTTCGAAATTTCTTTTTTTTTTAACTATAGCTAAATGTGGTTTGACAAAGCCAAATATCTGGTGGACAAATAGAGACCCATTGGCTTTACCAATGCTTCTTAATCTTGTAGTATGGAGACACCCATAAAAATATTTCTGATAGATACTTCTGTTCCAGATACCTCACATTTTGAATATCCCAGGTTTCAGTCTGGATCCAGAAACATTTTGATAGCACTCCCACCTTAGTAGGGAGTGCTGGCTCCATCTCAGTGCCGCATGCGGCAGCTTGTGACATCATTAGAGCCATGAAGTGCCCCTTTGAGTGTGCTGATGATTGTGCCGGATTCTTATCTTTAATATTTCTCTCTCTACAAATCCTCGGTCGACTGGATATTTATTTCCTGCTGAAAAGTGTAAAGGGGAAAAAGCAATCTATTCACAATTAAACAATATGAACTAACTAATCTAGATTCAGAAAAGATCACTGATTCAGATTTTAGATTTAGGGGATTTATTACAAAGTCAAAAATAACTGAACATACAAACATCTCATGACGAAGTTGAAGAAAAAAATGGGCACTAATACAAAGTTCATCCTACGCACCAGTCTGATCCGGTGTAACATAAAAAGAATGAGCAATTCCAAGGATATTAAACAAGCAACAACTGCTCCAACATCTAAGTTAGTCTTCATTAGTGGCTGTAAAAGAAATCCATTAATCTGTCCCTACACTATCGCTAAAGTGGCATCCATGCTTAGCATTTCCAAGGCAAGATCAAGAAAAGGTGTCAGGCCGTGAAGACTTCCTAATAAGTACACTCACATTGCAAGGGTCAGTAGCCAAAGCTACTAAGTCCGTTCTAAGTCTTCCTTCTAAGAATCTATCCCTTCTTCTACCCTCCTAACGGCTCTCTGCTAACTCTTCCCTCAGGGCACTGTCCCTAATACAAAATGTACAAGTAGTAGAACACGCCCATGAAACACCTCCTCTGGCCAGGCACCTCTCGTAGGTAATTTTCCACCAAAACTTGTACTCCATCCAGCAATGGTGGGTATGTCCTTGAGTCTCAGGCTTCTTCAGCGAGAAAGAGTATAGCTCCCAGTTATCACCATTACAGGATACTTTGCTGCAGGCCTCCTCCATACCTTACTCCTAAAACAAAAGACGTCAGCCTAACTAATGAGAAAGGTGTCCTTGCACCAGCAACAGAAGCATGAGAACATAAAAACCTTGCACGCACATGAATTTCGCTGACTGCCTCTAAATGAGAGTTCTACCAGGGAAATACACTTCGGGCCTACATAATACAGCTAGCATAATAAATATGAATAGGCCTTTCATAGCAGAACGTGAACATTCATTTAGGCCTTTAGACATCAAGAATTTCACGCATTAATAAATTTTGCATCTGCAAACGCTACATTTTATCACGTCAAAACACAATTAATCATTCCTACATGTGCAACTTTAATATGGTACACATTTAAATCTAATACATCTCATTATATGTAAGCTACTTCATTAAACATTTATAATGAACAACGAGGGTTATATAATTCATTTAAATGTAATTTTACTTTCTCGAATGGCACAAACTTATTTTCTTGTTTCAACAAAACAAAGTACCTCTGACACCATAAATCACACTAAATGTTTAGACAGCATAATATTTCAAGTATAAGAAGGCACTTTGGGGGCACAATCCACTCACGCTTTATGTAACCTGAGCTCATTACAATTGTTTCCGCGACGATCTAGTTTACACGTAATGATTAAGCATGTCTGTTTACAACAGAGAATATTAAGTATATGATATAGAACCATAAAAGTAATACAGAGCTTTCTCTTTCCAATTCCCCAGCCGCAATTACATCGAAAAAAGTGGACAATTAAGATCAAGTCCTTCTCCAAAAAACACAAACATAGGAGAGAGTGTAGGTACACCAAGCTTATTTGCCAGTTGTACTTGCTTGAAAAAACAGGTATAGCACTGGGATCCTAATTATCACTTTATTCAAACAGGTAGCAAAGAAAGAGTAACTCTCTTCAGCTACAAAGACGGTATGTACAGGTTTCAACAAATATTGATGAAGTAATGTTTTTAATAAAAAAACTGAACAAGACACACTAAAACCAGTTACATTAATTTTTTATGGACATCAAAATTTGTCCTACCACAATCAAAAACAGCCTGATGAAGACCTTGATGTAAAAAGTGTGCTGGTCCCACAACTGCAAGGTCGAAACGCGTCGGCACAACCCAGTGGTCTAGAAAGATTTAGTTAAAGAGAAGCTGCTGCTTCTTTCAGCTGGTCGAGTTGGAATAAGATAAATCCACTCTTTCAAATAAATCGTAAATTTCTTTTAGACCACCCAAAAGGACCGCAAGACAGGACAGGTGTATAGGACTAATATTGTTTATGATCTTGACACAATAAACAACAGTAGGACACTACAATTCTGTAGGGAATCAAATTGTGCTCATACACACTTCAGCTAACCAACAGCGCTAAATGTTTTCTTTCTCATAAAGTGAAAAAATGAAAGTGCAATTTCTACAAAGTTTCAAATATTTGAATGAATTTATGTGTATTGTTGTAAAACAACTGTAGTAAGTGAGCATTGTACAGTTTTTGTGTTCTTTGTATAAATGTAAAGGTCTTTCTATAAGACTGAAAATCGTGTTGTGTACAAGGTGAAGGAATACTTAAATGCAAAAAACACAAATAACTACAAAAAATAACTAGACAAGCACAGGGTCAATAAAGGGGACTCCTGCGGTAAAATTTTTTAGTGTGATTTATGGTATCAGAGGTACTTTGTTTTGTTGAAACTTGCTTCTTGATTCTAGCCTCTGTTCTCCTTAAATTAATCATTCGCCTTAATTACTTAAACTAACTAAGGTTCTATCATCACACTTACAAATTTAATTATTACCCCACATTTCTAATGATCCTCTTTTAGCACAAAACAAGAATATATGCGGGTGCGGACGATCCCCGATTATGATGCACCCCTACAATTTCGGCATATTATGACGCTCTATCAGTTCCCCCCTTTGATGACAAGTTTCATCAACAAATCACAATTCCCTGGAGAAAGAAGCAACCTAAACAGAGCTCGTAGCCATTCTTCCCTGTCGGAACTTCTCTAGATTCTTGATATTCTGATAGTGACTGTCCTGCAGTCTAGCCATCCTTATCTCTTGCTCCCTAAGGGATCTTTCAACTTGAATCACCTTGTACCACTGATAACGTCTAGCAAATCCCCACAAGCAAACCACACAAACCACAATGATAATGATAGGCTTCAGAATGTAACCAAGGATAGTCAAGTCAAGTCAAGTCAATAAATTTGTATAGCGCGCTACATACCCAGAGGGTCTCAAGGCGCTTGGGGATAGGTGGGGAGTTACTTCTCGAATATCCAAGTTTTAAGTTGCTTTCTGAATGCTGGGTGGTTTTGAGTGAGGCGAAGGTGCAAGGGAAGTGAGTTCCAGGTTTTGGCCGCGAGGTAGGAGAATGATCTTCCTCCCATTTCCCACTTTACCAAAACCTTTACCACCTTTTTCCCAAACACCCTCTTCAGTCAGATCCTGGATCTCATGATGGATCACAGTGATGTTACTTATATATTTCTCCAGATCTTTACTGTTATCTGGTATATAAGTACAGCACTCTTGAACCTTCAACATTTTACAGACTCTGCCCTCTTTTGCCAATAAGACATCCAAAGCAAGACAGTTCTGCACCGCCATCGTCCTTATCAACAACATCTCTCCATCAACTAGTATTAACGACTTAGCTGTATTAGCTGACAACTTGTCAACAACAGTCAACAACTTTCTAATCTTCACATCCTTAAGAATCACTCCCAAACTTGGTGTTTCTGCTCCAAAGATATCTCCAATCAGCGCTCCATACTTACATCCCTCCTTGCTCTAAAATGCCTTTCACCTTCCAGGAGTTCTAATTCCTCCGCATGGTAGATCTTGGGAGAAATAATTCTCAGATAACAAGTGCCATATCACTTCGCAGGCAATCTGACGTAAGCATTCCTTCCACACACATAATATACTGTTGGCATCACCTGTACCGAACCTTGCAAAAAGTTCTTTGCGGACTCTTCAATAGCAAAAACGTAATCAAGCGTACTCTGTCCTACTGTCAGGCTCTGCTTTCTAGCCTCTTCGAGGCTGTGCTGATATGCCTATAACCTCCCCAATGAACTACCTCAGAGTCCGAAATGTAATCACAGACAACTAAGTAAGTCCAACCGGGGAGGGAAAGGAAGGGGACAGCGGGGAGGGAGATCTGCAACGACAATTAACAGGCGTTAAGAAACACCCCTCCCTTCACACTCAATGGAAACCCCCCCTTCAGTGTCTCTTAAAGGAAAAACCTCAAAAAACCCTTCTTCATACCTGAAATGGAAAATACTAATGGTCGATTCACAGGAGACAAGAAGTGAGGAGGCACCAGAGAATCTACACAACTGTAAGAGAGTAGCAGAAAAGAAACTCAATGACAGCCTTGCCCACTAAGTGAATCGGGTTATGATCTATGAGGTTTCTCACACATACCAAAACTCAAACGTAAACACTCTTCAATGGGGTAGTTGCAATCCCTCTGAAGCGGTACCCCTCATGAGTCTCCTGTTCAGGATATAAAATATAAACAACGTTGTGCAGTGAAATCCAAAAGTAATTATCTCAGAAACAGTTATCACAACACTGTTTTGAATAAGCGGCTGTGCGTTATCGTATTGGTGTTCAGAGCACACCTGTATCCAGAGCACAGTTCACCGCTGTTCAAGAGCTACCCCTGCTTTAGTAACCAAAGTCATGCAAATGCGCCCAATCCCTCCGATAATTACCAAAGTTAAATGCACCCTGGTAATCGGGGTAGTGTTAGCAGGTATGTTTCACTTAGTTCGCCGCCAAAGTAAGTAGGCAAGGTTCTCTCAGCCGAGAGGAAAGAATCAGTATACCACCCAGGATCCGTGGACTGTAATCCACAAGTAACACAGCGAAATCCCACGGAAATCGGAACTCCGTGTTGAAACAAGGTCAAAACTCTTACCGCATTCTCAAGTACAAACCGACTGCTGGTATACGGGAATAAATAATCGGCACCGCCGACTCCGGGGAATTTGCCTTTATTTCCTGGGTTGCGCGCGCAACGCGCGTCATCAGCGTGACGTGCCGCATTGCCTCATGGGGCTTGTAGTTTTGAGAATGCACGTCAGCCGGATCACCGCACGATCCCGTGCAAAACCTGACACCTACAAAGACCTTATCATTCAAGGTCTGCAAATGTTTCACACACAACTTCCCCTTCTGCACTGGATCCAATGCTATAGGACCATAGCTTCCCTTTGCTCTGTGAGCTCTCTCCTCCTCTGTCCAATGTACTGGATTTCTCCAGTGTTACGTGTTTGTGTTAGTTGTCTATATCTATCTTCTACTGATCTACAAAATTTTCCTCTACAACTGTTAGTGAGCATGTCAGATTATGTCTATGGACATAGGCTGTATCTAACATTGTAGTCGGTATGAAATACTTCCCAATCCTATCTTCCTGTTTATAATAATCATACTTGTTCAGGTGCTTGTAAGCTGGTACCTCTGAAAGCAGTGCATCATAATTCGAGACGAAATACTCAGTGATCTCTCCCGTAAAATATACTCAGCAACAAACTACATAAAATCCCATCAGTCAGTGGAAGATGGTGATATTAATGCCCTCATCCACTGAGGCAGGCAACTGCATACACACATAACAATCTTTCGCATCCATCGCCTCAACATATTCATATAGCAGCTTGGCCTACGAGTTAAGCTTAAAATCACCTCTCGAAAAATCTACATGCAACCTACGATTATTCTGATCTAGCGTAGCCTTTTCAGCTCCTATGATACCCTCTTTCTTGGTTGAAGCACTGGGTGCAGGTGTTCCCTTCACCTCTATGACTTCTCCTTCATGTGGAATAGCAGCTGACACTATGATAACTACGACTATTGAAATAATCACTCCCACTTTGAGTGTACCTATCTTACATTTGGACCTACAGTTCAGATTTCCAGCCTCCATTTTCGCTGTCTAGTCAGTCTGCAGCAGATGAACACTTAGTCTCTTTCTCCACCACAGGTTGTTGCTTAACCAGTTCAAAAACCTCTCCTGAAGATCTGTAAATTTCCTTTAGACTTTACAGTACTCTTGTTCCTTATTTACACAGTCCCAAAAAATAAAAAGACTTCCTTAACCCTCTTTCTTCTTCTACGGAAATTCCCTAAATGTATTTTTCTTCCACTCGGGCCACAGTTATCTTCTTTGAACACCCATTTACAAAACATAGTTCATTCGCAATTTACGATGAGTTCAGATCTAATTTCAACTAAAACACGTTGCAGAATTTCAAGACGAACACCTACCATTTCATGAGGTTGTGGTTTAAAACTACCTTGTGCAATATCTGGATTCGCACCTTGCTCAAAACTGGAGGTTTCGGAACCGTGATTGTCAAGACCCCTTCAACTTCAAGTCCTGGAACTATCAGTCCCACATTGATTTTCAGTACAGGATTCCTGCTGATCACTTTCACTGGCCTCAGCCTCCCGGAACTCATTACTCCCGGCACGAGTTACCACGTAAGTCCACTCCGGGGCAGCGTATCTCTGGAAAGGCACCCTTGTTCTTCATGATCTTCTCGGGCCTTGAGTTTGTTCTTCTTCACTCTCTGCCGATTCAGAGATCTCAGACACAGGGACAAGATCTCTCTCGAGAGCCAGTCTCAGATTCAACCATCTCTGTCTCTCAGGACATGCTTCTTCTGCACATCTAGCCCATCTGTATTCTACCACTCCCAACGTAACTTTTTTACTCAGAGTCAATGTCTGGGTTATGGGTAGCGTAATCCTCTGCAGCCTGGTCTGGTGAGCAACCAGCTTTGTCAGCAACCCTCACAGCTTGACTTGTCCCCTCTTGCGGCCCTGCCGCCACAGCTGGATTTTTATTTGTGAGAGGAGCTGTTTCTTCTAAGGGTGCTGAAACTCTGCGGGTGTGGGAAGCGTGTACCCAGTATGGCAATTCTCCACACTTCACTGCTGCGTTGGTTACCAGTATCACCTGATAGGAGCCTCACCACTGGACATCCAGGCAGCTCTTTCTCGTGTGCTTGCAGACAAGATCCCAATCTCCCTGGCAGAGGTTGTGGCACCGATCACTTTAAGCGGGAACAGCTGCAGCTTGCCCCTGCTGAGACACAGAACGGACCACATCAGCTAGTCCTTTGCAGTAATCAAGAATTAAGTCATTAGTGATGTTTATCAGAGATGAGGCTTGTACCGCTGGCAATCGCATCTCCCTCAACATAAGAATTTCATGCAGGGAAAGACCGGTCCTTCTATCTGGGACACTGCAAACACTCATCAACACCAAGTATGATGCATCAGGCCACTTCAGGTATGTAGACAAACACACTTTTGGCATACATGCTTTCAAAGTTCCATTAATCTGCTCCACTATCCCAAAAGCCTCTGGTCGATAGCTACAATGGAGTCTCAGATCAACATTTAAAGCAGCACATAGCAACTTCATGATCTCGCTGTGGAAGTGTGTTCCAACAACTGACTTCAACGAGGTTGGAAAACCGAACCTAGGAATCAACTCCCTCAGTAGCAGCTTCGCTACTTTTAGGGTGTCACAGCTTCGTGTTGGGTAAGCTTCCACCTAGCGTGAAAAAACACACACCGCCACTAGAATGTACCTCAATCCATTGCAATTAGGCATCTCGATAAAATCTAACTGCATTCTATTGAAAGGTCTCCCCGACCTCCCAATGTGGCTCAACATAACTACAGTTTTATTTCCGGCATTCATTTATTGACAAGTAACACATCTCTGACACACTGCTTCAGCAAGCGTACAAAATCATAGATTGTACCATGTTTGTCTGAACACTCGCACCATCGCATCCCTTCCAAGATGCACAGCACCATGAATCTGCCTTGCAATCGGACTCAATAGGTCATCTGGTAATACTGCTCGACCATCAGTTGAGACCCAAATGTCAATATCCCCTTTCGCATATCCTGATTGGATCCATACCTTTTTTTCCTGCTCTGAAACCTCTTCCTGCAGGCGCTTGAGTTCATCCCAAGTGTCTGCCATGGCTAACATCATGTTGAGCTCAGTTTTCTCTTGGCTCTCTCCTGTGTAATCTCCTGTAAAAATACATCCTTGTTCAGCGCAAAAATTTGCAATTTCATCTGCAAACTTGTTACCAAGAGAAACAAAGTCAGTTCCCCTCCCATGTGCTGTACACTGTACTACAGCAATTTCCTTGGGACATTGCAATGCTTCCAACAATTATCTCACATATTCTCCGCTCCTGAGAGGAGAGACAGATGATGTCATGTAATCCCTCTGAGGCCATAGCTGTCTGAAATCATGAACCACACTGAGCCCATGCTGGCTGTCGGTGTAGATGGTGATTCAGATCTGATCAGCTGCCAAACAGGCGCGAGTCAAAGCAATAAATTCAGCCACTTTTGCGGCGTATAATCCTTCTAAGCAGTCAGCTCAATCACTCCTCTAATGGTACGCACAGCAAACCAGCTCTCAACTGACCAACATTATCTCTTAAGCATGAACCTTCGACAAAGAAGATTTCATCAGGGTCAGACAGAGGTTTATCAACAATGTCAAGTCTCGGTTTGGTGCAAAGTTCAGTCACATCGAGACAGTCATGGTCTTCACAATCTTAATCATCTGCATTTGGCAAAGGCATCAGTGTAGCGGGATTTAAAACAGAACACCTTCTCAGAGTCACATTCTCCACGACAAGTATGACTTGCTCATACCGTGTGTATTGTTTGTCAGGTGCTGTGTTTTAGTCCTCCTCATCAACAGTTCAACAGAATGCGGAACACAGACTATTAAAGGGTGACCCATGACAATGCTCCCACGTCTCTCAATGCTGACACCGGTTGCAGCAACGGATTTGAGACATCCAGGCAACGCTGAAGCTACTGGATCTAGAGTAGCTGAGAAAAAGGCAACTGGTCTACGGACACCTCCATGACTCTGAGTCAGAACTGGCAATGCACAACCTTCTCGCTCACAACAGAACAATGAAAAAGGCTTGCTATAGTCAGGCATTCCCAGAGCCGGAGCACAGCACATGCCCTCTCTCAACTCCAAGAACGAAACCAGACAGTCGTGGTCCCATGGTAATTGATTACTCACATCCTTGTGCGTCAGCCTTTGCAAAGGCTTCACCTTCAGGGAAAAATTGGGAATACATTGGCATCAGTAGCCAACCATCCCCAAGAACATTCTGACTTCCCTCTGAGTGGTAGGTACAGCTATATTCATGATTGCCTCAATTCGATCTGGTGACACCTGTATCTTGCCTTTCTCTTTTCGATGACCCACGTACTGTACCTCACTCAAACAGTACTGCAACTTATTTGAGAACACCTAGTGTCCATTCTCTGCCAAATGATTCAGTAAGGCAATTGTGTCAATCCAGCAAACATCCTCTGTTTCTGATGCAATAAGGAGATCGTCGACGTATTGCACGGGAACAGAGTTCTGCGGCAATACGAGACTCTCAAGATTCTTTTTCAAGATCTGGTTAAAGATCAATGGACTCACTGTATTCCCTTGAGGGATACGACACCACGTTAACACACAATCCTCCAGATGGAAAGCAAACAAAAATGGTCTCTCCTCGTGTAGAGGTATCAAAAAGAACGCTTGACACAGATCAATCACAGTAAACCACTCGGCTTTGCATGGAATCTGGAATAGTATCACTGATGGATTTCAGACATCTGCCATAACACAACTTGATATATCTCTCACTTTAAAGCCATTACTCTTTCACCATCTGCTTGTTCCTATCACAAAATTGTTGCCAAGAAAGAGTAGGGTTTGGGGGTCAACCTCATTCCTGCTAAAAAAATTGCACTCAATGAGATCAGTGCAACTGGACATGACATAGGTCTACGATACCCACCCAGAAATAGAGTCAGTACCCTGGGGATAGCTCTAGATGCACAAAAACCACAGTAGCAGGTCTATCATGACTACCCAGGAGTGGAAGAGTCACTAAAACAGGTGTGACCCAAAAACTACTACAGTACCACAGTAATAGGTCTATGGGGCCTATCCAGTTGCATAGATGTTGCTACACTAAAGAGCCATATATACACAGTAGAGGATCTAAGCGGTCTACATGTGTGGAGATGTTACTGCCATGATGAACCAGTAGTAGGTTTATGATGCCCTTCTAGTAGTAGAAAGAATCACTAGCCGTCAATGGCTTACAAATTACAGAACCTACCATAGCAGGTCTATGAGGCCTACATATTGTTTCAAAGTGACCTCCTTTTTGGTGGCCACTTCCAGTTTTAATTTTTATATAAGTCACCTACTGGTAATTATGAACTCAAATACTGGGGCACTGCTATCCAGGGCCCAGTGTATGTGCTCTGACCCCTAAAACAAATGTGAAATTGGCTTAAAACCCCATTTGGCATAATTTATTTTACTATAAGGCCATCCTATATGGAGTACAACCTACAACTATGGCATGTAAAATTAAATGTCACATGTAGACTAATGCACTGTATTGCGCCATTCACTTTAGGACCCTTATAACCTCTCACAGGTCTCGACTGAAGCCTGGTCTCAAGCAGCCTGCAATAACTTGTGTTTGCAGACAAACCTGAAAAAATAAACTATTATAGGGGCCTAAAACACGAAATCACTACAGAAAAATTTAAAGAACTTTTTGTGTTTTTAAACATCCAATTTATTGTTAAAATGATATTCTTCTAACTTGTTCAGAAATATAACATTCAGAAAAGTTGTATTTACTTGCCAAAGCAACTGTAAGCTAATTATGCTTAGACTCCTGCTGCTGGCTAGCCCTGCCCTGCCATGCCTGTAATAAGTAGTGAAAGTCTTTCCAGGAGCCACAGAGCAGACCACATTTATTGACTGTTTCACCTGAATGGGCATGGATTACCCATCTGATCTCAGCAAAACACACAGGGTAAAGGCTGCACCTACTGTTACAACAGTGTCCAATCCTACATGGCAAGCATGTCTGAGGCACATGTAAAACGTCTGCCTGTTTGAAAGGGATCAAACAGGACCAGGACACAATTCTTTTGTATACCCTGTCTTGTTACTGAAGGACTCTGCTCTGTCTTACTATATTTCTGTATCATTTTATATGGTGGGTACAGGACCTGCTTCAAACAGGTTTGTAGTATTAGATGTGGAAGGACACTAGTAATTTCCATAGTACACTCTCCTACTTACCCCCAGCTGTCCGAGCCTAAGTTTGGTGTAGCTGAAGACTTTGCCCACCTTTGATATTCCCTGACACATTGCAATTTGGGCCTGCTTGCCATAAGGCAAACAGGAACTACTGAAAAAGGAGGTAGGAGAGTGCCTGGGAACATTTACTCAGTTGGTTAGAGAGAGAATAGGAGTGTTTTAGTGTATCCCCCACCCGCAGGCTAGACCCTCACCAAGCCTTCCTCAGAATACTACTTCACTTGGAAAGGATACTAGCCCAAATTAACCTGCTACATTGAGCATCTGTGACCCGTGAGAAGGACGTGAGAAGGTAGGGCATCCTTCTGCTTGAAATCCAAGGACAGAAAGAGCTCCATGGATCATAAGGCTGCTCCTATGGGTGGGGTGCCATAGGAACATTAAAAAGGTGAAGAGGACATTTCTGTGATGAACCCAGTGGACCCGTGGCAATTGGACTGGGAATATAATTTGCTGTTGGTCTCTGATTGACACTCTGATAGTCTGTAAGTGCTTTCCCAGAATGTGCTGGGGACGTTGGAAGTGTACCCTGTGGTTGTTTGGGCACCAGAAGAAAGTTTGAAAACTTTGGAATGTTCCTCAGCGTCATGTTGGATTTCAGCTTTGTCCCATGCAGAGGTCTCCGCACCTCAAAAAAATAGCTAGGTCCCATTCTGAGTTAGGACTTAGAAAACATTTGGCAAGAGAATCCCAAAAGCTTTAGAGTGTTAGTGGGACCACCGGTGGGCCAGAAGGCATGATGGGGCAATGAAGACCTGTGAGGGAGCAACAAGTGCTGGCAGGAAAAGTAAATACACCCGATGCAACATGGCCAACACAACAACAGGGCAGGTCTCTCTGGCAAAACCAGTGTTACTGAGAACAGCACACAATATTAAGAGTACAAGTCCATTTCCCATACAATTGATACCATATATGTTACTTAGGACAACAGAACTAGACATCATTGCCATTTTCTATACAATCTACACCATTCTTGCAGCTTCGCAACAAGAATGGTAGGGTGGAGCTGGGATCTTTATGGTGTGTGCTTTGTGCACTTTTAAGTCACTGAGGAACGGTTCTGAAGTCTGAGAAGGGCACTGACCATTTCTCAGACTACACCCTACCTCAGTATGAGGAGTGTGATACTTGTAGGAGAACCGCCCAAGGTAGTTTTGAACTCGCTTGGCTCTTTTTGGTCACATAACTATCTGTTGCTCTCAATGCGATGCCCTGAGTCTTGGAAGGAACTGGAGGAGAAGGAAAGGACGGCCTTTAACCATGCACGACATTCGCTGTTCAAGAGGAGGCCATAAGAAGGCCCCACATGGAACGCGTTGGCTTTTGGCTTAGTGCCCCACAAACTATTGCGGTAAATAAAAAGACAAGGAGAACTTTAGAGGATTAGAGGACGAAAGCAAAACTGTAGCACATACCAGATGAGAACGATGTGGCCAACTTCTTGCACCAGGAGAGTCCTGTTCATACTGTTGGTTGAAATTCATTTGGAAGGCTACCTCGACTCCTGTGAAACATTTCAACTTGAGCTCAATGGTAAAGTCCCTTTAGAGATGATCAGTAATTTGGGATTAACCCCTTTCATGTCCTTCGGCCTCTTGAGAGGCTTGTTATCAATCTGGGTTAAGGGTCTCCTAAACAAGTAGGGACAAAACCTAATACCCACATAATCATGAAGTACACCTTTCCAATGGCCGCACAATTATTTTATTTGGGCAGCAAATGCAGGATATTGACAGTCACTGCATGTTCTCCACTTTTTAATTAGCTGAGATTATTGCACCAATTCTACAGTCTGATGGTCAGTCTGTATGATGTAGGGCTGCTGGACATCCAGCACCTTTAATGCTGGCACCTCATGTAGAGCCTTCTTCATTGGTCACAAGCCTGCTGACATTCCATACTGTGGTTTATCATTTTGGACTGCCTCTTGAATGCGAGTGCAGTGAGCGAGAAACAATCGAACCATAACTTTTCCACAAAATTCGTGTAGTATCCACCAAGCCACAAGAATGTCCACACATTGGTCAAGGGAAATAACATATCCCGTTCATGAGAGCATACATTTCAGTCTTTAGAGGTTCTAAATCTGACATGTGGTTGCCTTCGCCATTTGTGGCTCACCTTTTTGGCAAGCTTTGCTCTTCCCGGTGCCGGTAACACTTTGTGCAAGGTGTCCAAGACGACCTAACAGCATTACTGAACACCACTATATCATTTCGGCAGGTGAAACAGATGCCAGACCTTGCAGAACGTGATTCACCAACTTCGAAGATGGCTGGTGCCTTTTTTAGTACAAAAAGCAAGCATCACCCTACATTGCACAAGCTCTTCCTTTTTGGTGAAAGCTATTTTCTCCTTAGAACAAATGTTGAGGTCAGTCTGATAGTACTGACTGGTAAAGTAGAAGGTGCTCAGGAGCTAATGAGCCCTGATCTGCGTTGTCAGATGCCTTTTGTAGGGCCATAGGGCAGGCAAGGCCCTAAGCCGCAAAGGTTGTAGTTGGGTTTGCTTGTCTCTGGGTCTTGTGGTCTATCCTACTATTGCTGCGTAAACAGCCAAGTACACTCTGTCTGCACTTAATTCACCAGGTAGCAAGGGCGAACAGTCAGAGGCTTCTCAGGGAGGTCATCTGGGGACAAGAGCTCAGAACTCAACAGTCAACCAACAGGTCTATTAACGTATTGTCCAGGCCAATGCTTATCAATTGGTTAAAAAACTACTTTATCCCACAGCAAAAAGAAATACTACATATGCCAATGGGGTTACAGTTTTGTAATCTAGCCTATGGGTTCTAGTGAAGTTCAACACCCACTACAGTGCCCATTCCCTGCTCTAGGAAGTTCCCCAGAGTCTATGGCAGTTCATGCAACCATATTTCGATAGGCATTGATTAGGTACAGTTGCAGCTCACTAGCAATTATCTCACTGAATTATTACTAAGCCAGTTCAATGGTACGTCAATCCCAAAATGTGCACAATAGCAAACGTTAGGTTTATTTTTCTTTTTTAACTTATTTTTATTATAATACTGCATTATTTACCACAAGAATTAGCACATTCTACAATTATCATAGCAGCAAATGTTAGATTTCTAATGGCAAGTTCACCTTTGTATGATTAAACACAGTCTTCAGTATTTGTGAGTTCAGAGCCTGTGTTTATCTTCTCAATGGTTGGCAGACATGGAGACAGATGCGTATCTTCGGCAGTTGCAGCCTCCAGACTTTTGAAAGGACTTCCGCTTCAGAGGTGATAATGACAGCTTCTCTCATGGAGTACTTCACTTAAGGCAGTGGCAGCACCAGTCCTTTGGGCATGCAGCAGGGATGTCGGATAGCTTGATATGGATCACTGACACAATATTGTGGTAAAAAATCTTGTTGACAAAACTATTGTGTCAAAAATATGGTTTACTCAATATTGCGTTTATATATTTCTAATAGTAAGAACAATAACATCGTAAATATTATCGTTGATACTAATATCGTCCAATTTTCAAATATATATAGTTTAAAGTAGTAAATCTTAAATATAATATGTAACATTAATACAATGTAAATAAAATACATTCCACTTATATTTAATTCTATATATACATATATAATTATATAAACACACATATATCTGGGTGTGTGTTTTGTATATATCTATTTATATATCTATATGTATATACTAATGTACATATATATATATATATATATATATATATATATATATATATATAGTATAACACATACAAAATGTATATTTTAAATTATTTAAATTTTATTTTGTAAATATTTTTAAGTTGCTGCTATAAAAAGCATATATATTGATATACTAGTAGGTAGCTACATTTAGGACCATGTTTAGCTAGGAAAAGCGTTTTTTGACTTGCCAATATCTTTGGCACCTTTTGACTAATCTTCACAAAATTAGTGTGTGAGAAGCTGGCCTGGTATATGATGTCCACTAATGTAAGTGGGCACCTTGCACCATTCCAGACAACCCTTATGGTGGTTTAAGAGGTCTTAGACAACCTTAGAAAGCTCTCAAAGTGGTAGCTGTGGAGAGCTGCCTTCAGGCTTAGTATAAAGCAGCTTGTTTTACCAGAATGCAATCTTATAGTATAGATTACATGAAAAAGAACCACTCAAGGTATTTATAAAAATATGTATTAATTATATAATACTCTCTAACACGTTTAGATGTCTCCTAGCTGGAGATAAACACAATTCACACAATACTTTGCATAGAAATATAGTAAATACCACAGAATGCACAGTTGGCCCCAGGGGGGACCAAACCATATGCTAGGAACGTGGTACAAGAACCAATGCCCACATGCATCAAGCATTTTTGAAGTCGCAAACGGTGCGATTCCTTAAAATCGGCCGTTTTCGACTCCAGAAATGCTTTTTCAGATGCATCATTATTTTGTAATGAAAATCGCTAATTTTGCGACTTTCCAGAATGCGATTGCATTTAAGGAATCGCAAATTTGCGATTCCTTAAATGCAATGCATCATTCTGAAATCAAATTGCGAAAACAAAGTTTGGAAGTGCAAATTACCACGAGGTTGAAACTCGTGGTAATTTGCGAAAAATGTTTAAAATGTTCTTATTTACATTTTAAACAATGTCATGTTACAGACACACATGTCCTTAGGACATGTGTGTGTGAAACATCCATTTAAAAATACATTTCAGGGGTGCAGAGGGGGGTCCTTTGGACCCCCCCTGCACCCAATGAATGCATCAACATTTGCGAATTCAAAATTGCGAATTCGCAATTTCCATTGATTCCTATGGGCCTTTTGGCCCATAGGAATCAATGGGAATAGCAAATTCGCAATTTTGAATTCGCATAATATTTGCGATTCGGTAAAAATTGCGATTTTTACCGAATCGGAAAAATTTAGCATTTTCAATGATGCATCCCGTTTTGCGAATCCATATTTGCGATTCGGTAAAAATCGCTAATTTGGAAACGCAAAACGGGAGTTTGATGCATGTGGGTGAATGACTCAGGTCAAGACAATTTCATAAGAATGTAAAAGGGCTGGGGACCCAAAGAACCACCTAAGGTGAGTGACTAGGAACCCTGCGGAGGGCGTGTGCAATGTGGGAACACGACCGCGTGCTCCATACAAATCAACGTGTAAGTTGGAATTTTAAAGATTAAGGACCCTTCTTAGTGGACACTGGAGAAACCCTGTGGAAGACAGAAGGTAGGAGAGCCACCCCACCCGTAGATACCCTAGTACCCATGTTACCTACACAAGGGAAGCCGGGCACATAGGTGTGATGTGGTGTCGGAAACCACTGTCGAACCCAATGGAGGACTTCAGGAAAGTGTCGCTGCTGAAGATGGAGAAAGTGTCCGGTGGAATCCGAAGGTGGATTTTTGTTGAGAGGAAACTGCAAGCAGAAGGGACAGAGTCTATGTCACTCAGGAGTGACCAGGAGATCTGGAAGACTAATGCCCACCAATGTCGGGAGTTGCAGGATAGCTGACGGTGACCTTAACTCTGTAGCTGTGAGGACCATGTGATGCTGAGGTAGACGTCAGCGTGCACGAGCTGTCCCACATTGGATGTTGAGTGCTGAGGGGTCAGTGTCCAGCTGGCGCACCAACAAGCCTTGGCAAGGGCAACCATTTCAGAAGTTGAAGAAGGTGCAATGTCGGGACCAGCAAGATCCTGGGGACTCACCACAAGCTGGGGACTCAGGGCAGGTCCTGAGTAATTAGGGGAGGCCAAAAGAAACAAAGGTGATCCTAAAATAGATCCACAGGCCGAGGCACTGGAGTCGCAAGAGGACCTCAAGCAGCTCACCAAGAGATGCAGGCCACGATGCAAAACAATGCAGTGTGGTCTAAGATTCTGGTCACTGGAGATGCTCAAGGTTGGGGCTACTGGGAGCCCGAAGATCTTTTTTTATTTTTTTTTTATTTTTTTTAACTTTTTTTATTGAGTTTCATTGTTGTGCAATTTACAAAAATAATCCAGTACATTAGTAGTCACGCAATGCGGCAGATTCGAGCAGTCAGTACATTAGTCGGCATGCAATGGCAGTTCTATATACAAATCTATACATGTAGATATCGGGAGGATAGCCATCCAGTTCTAATCGGTTATTACAATATCGTTTGGCAGACCAATGTTATACATCCCATCTTAGTTATATCAGCACATTTCTGCATCCAGTCATTTCTCATAAATGTATCAGCTCAGTATTCTAAGCAAATGAGTCTACAAGCATCAGGCAAGTACATTTAGCGCATTTCGGGTGCTTCCTGCGTATGGGGTGCTTCTTATCAATCACAGCTCGTACCCTATTGGTCTCATTCCATACATCTCCACATATGCCCTCCACTCTTAAAGTGCGTGTTAGGGCCCTCCTATTGTAATCTGAGTGCTCAATTATTGTGTCTCTCTTGGTTGTCTGATCTACTCTGCTCCAGCAAGTAACATTTCAATGGGGCCCAGAGGTCATTTGGTCTAGATGCCATTGGTAAAAAAACACCTAACAATTGGTTCAGGTGAACAAATAATAGCATAAACAAAATTCACAAAAGAAAAGAGGAAACGAAGAAGCCTAAATACACATGAATGAATTTACACAAACAGTAAGAATTTATTATGCATGTATTTTTTATAAAAAGTTATTTCGTTTTTTTATAAAAAAACATGTTCCAAGAAACAAAAACGCTCAAGAAAAATGTTGGCAGAACAAAAAAACAATTCACATGCCAAACAAGTGGCTAACAAACAAACATTGTGTATACAAAGGAACAACGAAAACAAAAATAATGTGTCCTTCTCAAATTATGGCTACAGTAGGCGTCGACGGCGTTTCGACCGCTGGGTTACTATGCGGTCATCATCAGGACAAAAAGTAACTTGAGCGTAAAGTAGCTTAATAAACAGTCATCTAATCATTAATGAAATGGGACTCAGACAGAAATCCAAATTTCAAGAAGTTTGGTTAGCGAAGCAAAAATAAATTGACAGGCGTCTCAGTACTGCCTCTAGGTATACTCAAAGCGATTGAATCAACAGGTGGCATATTTCATTGTGCTCACCAACATGTCCAATTAAATTGGCCAAACTCGGAATTCCGCGATTGCTCTAAACAACGTTTGTACCGGCACGGCACTTTGGTAAAAGTTCAGCATACGTTGATAGTTGTTCCTGACAATAAATAAGGTCATTTAACCAGTCCTTAAATTTAGGTGCTCTCACCCTTCCCCATCTGCACGCTACTCTTCTTTTAGCCATGAGCAGAGCCAATGCAACATATTTACGGTGTGCTGCCTGTAATGGTTCGACGTATCCCAGGAGTGCCAGGAGGGTTTAAACTCTTCATTGAGCATTTCGGATAGAGCCTTAAAAACTTGTACCCAATATGCCTGCACTCCCTCGCAAGCCCATGCTAAATGTAAGAAGTCAGCACCTTGGGTATGGCACCTATTGCAGGAGTCTGAATCTCGCAATCGGAGCTTATGCATGCGCGCAGGCGTGAAGTTTAGTCTGTGTAGATATTTATAGTGAATAATTCTGAGTCTGCTGCTCGCTGAAATGCGCTCTGTTTGCTGCACACAGAAGTCCCACTGTCCATCCGTTAGTTCCACACTAAGCTCTCAATCCCATTTAGCCCTAGCTGCCAAAGTTGTGAGTTCCCTCATCTCCTGTACAGTCTTTTAAATTGCCGATACTAATTTCTCAGCTTGCGCCTCTTGTAGAATCCTCTGCAGTGGTGCCAAGATAGGAGGTTCGTTAAGAAAATCTAGTGTAATAGCCCTAAGCCCATGCCGAAGCCGAAGGTACAGAAAGGTATCAAGGGGTGATTGTTGTATACCCAAAAACAGGTGCTCCAGAGTTCGAAATGTTCCTTCATGATAAAGGTCTCCCTAAGTTTTAACCCTCACGCGTTCCATTAATTTGTGAAAGATAGCCTCTTGCAGTAGGGGCATGTCAGGGTGATAAACTAGCGGTAATAGCGGTGAATATATCAGAGGTGTATCCAGCAGTTTGCCCAATTGGGACCATGCGTTGACTGTACTCATCACTGTGGACGGTATCTTGTCTCTGCCAGGTGGCGGGATAAACAGTGCGCCCTCTATAGGGACAGTCAGAGCTAACCAGTGTTCTGCCGCTATCTGAGGCATATATCGAGGTTGGTGCACCCAAAAAAATACGTAATGTGCCTGCGCACTGTAATAATACAGCTCAAAATCGGGAATTCCGAACCCTCCCTGACCATATGGCCGAGTAAGCATTTCCCATTTGAGTCTTGGGCTCTTGCCTCCCCATACCAGGTGGATTAATTCCGACCTCAGCTGTTGAAAGAAGTACCTCCCAGGGTAAAAAGGAATGTTCAAGAATAAATATAGTAACAGCGGTAATAGCACCATCTTTATTAGAAAAGCCCTACCCCCATTGACAGTGGCAAAGTAATCCAACGTGTGATTTTATCTGAGATTTGGACCATAGTTGTCCCGTAATTAATCCTCATCAGCTCTTCTCTATCTTTTGATATACGAATTCCCAAATATTTAAACTCATCGTCACACCAGGGTATGGGGTAATCCATGTGGAATTTAGTTGTCACAGCCGTAAGGGGAAAACAGCACGACTTGCTCCAATTTATCTGGACCCCTGAAATTCTACCAAACTTTATAAATTCTCTTAGGATGGGATTCATATTCTGTTGGGGGTCACGAATATACAGTGTGATGTCATCTGCATATAGAGAAATTAAAATTTGTCGCAGATTGCATTGCAGCGCCTTGTCTTTATGATGTTGCCTCAGCTTCGCCGCTAGTGGCTCCATTGCAATCGCAAAGAGCAGGGGTGACAGCGGGCATCCCTGCCTTGTGCCTCTCGAAATGGGTATGTCCTGCAACATCTTCCCATTAATGACCACATTAGCTGTGGGGGATTCATACAATATCTTAATCCAGGCTAGAAATATAGGTGGGAACCCCATGCGTGTCATCACTGCAAACACATAGTCCCATTCCAGGGAATCAAATGCTTTTGTGGCGTCTAGGAATAATGCTGCCATAGGTAACTCATCAGAAACATTATTCATAAGAGTGAAGAATGCCCTCAAGTTATGAGATGTCGCCCTGCCAGGCACAAAGCCTGACTGATCTGGTAATACCAAGTTTTCCATAAGGATATTAAGGCGTGTAGCAATGAGCTTGGCTAATATTTTTACGTCACAGTTGAGTAGTGAAAGAGGTCTATATGAGTCACAATTCTTTGGTGACTTTCCTGGTTTTAGAAGCGATGTTATGAGGGCCATTCTCATGGAGGGGGGCAAATGTTCCACTTCTAGCGCATCTTCGTATACTTCCCGCAATATTGGGGCCATAAATTCAATATAGGTTTTATAGAATTCTATCGGGATACCGTGTGATCCAGTGGCTTTGCCTGATTGCATATGCATTATGGCGTCCCTCACTTCATCCAATTCAAACCGGGTGCTTAAAAACCGCCCTTGGGTATCACTCAGCCATCCCAGTGTCACATCCTCTAAATATTCAGTGAGGTCAAGTTTGCCCGCCCTCGTGGAAGTGTACAATTTGGTGTAGTGGTCAGTGAAGCCATTTAATATATGTGTTGTATCTCTGCATACCCTCCCATCTCTATCTTCAATTTCAAGCACCACATTCATAGGTCGTATCAGTCTGATCGTTGCAGCTAGTGTCTTCCCTGGTCTTCCACCTTCGCCATACCTACGAGCCGTCCAGTATCGGCCTCTAAATCTGGATTCCCTGTCGGCCTCTTCCTTATATTCTGTGAGTTTTTCTTGAATTTTTTAGCGTGTCGTCCCCTCTGGGTTTATGGTCAGGGAGTCCACTAGCGATTTCAGATCATGTTCAAGGGTGGATAGAGCTTTCAATATGCTCTTAAGGACCCCTGCTCCTTTCGCTATACATATCCCTCTCAGTGTGACTTTAAAGGCTTCCCATATCATTTCGACACTGTCAACTGCACCTTTATTTCGTTTAAAAAAATCCAGCACTTCATCCGTGAGTTCCTCTTGATAGACTGCATCAAGCAGCATGGTGGGTTGCAATCTCCAGTGGCCTCTCCGGGGGCCTAAGTCCTCAGCAGATAAGGTGAGCTTTACCGGTGCTTGATCTGAATAAGTCCTGGCTAAGTGTTTCACTTCATTGATCGCAGGACATAGCCCTTGTGACAGAAATATGTAATCTAATCTTGCCCATGACGCAGCGTGTGCAGTAAAATGTGTGCCTTCATGTGAGGCGGGATGCAGATGTCTCCAGGCATCCACCAAATCATATTCCTGTGGTATTGTGTGTAGCTCAGCGTGTGCTTTGGTGTAGTGATGTGGGGCCGTATGTGATCTATCCACTACCGGGTTATGTGACACATTGAAATCCCCTCCCCATATGATATGATCGGACCCAATGTCCACAACCGCGTCCCAGAGTTCAGTAAAAAATTGAGAGTCATCGATATTTGGGCCATAACAGCATATTAAAGTAATCAATATGTGTCCTAATTGCCCCCATGTCACAGAGTATCTCCCTGGTGCATCACCTCTTTCTCCCATTACGCTGAACTGTGTGCCTTTCTTTATCAATATTGCAGTGCCCTTGCATACGTTGAATACGAGGAAAATATCTTGTGTTCCGCCCACCTACCGGCGAATGTATTACTAGATTGGGGGTTGAAGTGAGTTTCTTGTAAGAAGGCCACGTGTATGTTATGTCTGTCACGATATGATAGCACTTTGCGCTTCTTTCGTGGGTCACCCAGCCCTCTCACATTCCATGTTATAGTATTTAGTTCACTCAGGACCATGGAATTGGTTTGTCACAGCAGTCAGACTGCCTAAAGGATAGATTACTCTGGAACTGATCCTCACCACCTCACGACCTATAGCTAGCATACATCAATATTGAGCGCATAATGTCCTGCCATTTTGTCTGTACTCCAGTAACATCTCTCTGACTTGAACACTTCCACTGTATGATCTCCAAATGCACTGCCTTAGAACAATCCTTCCCTCTCCCCCCAAACAGTCCCCTCAACCAGTTTACCTCTACACCGACAACATGCCCGCAGTGTAGCACACTGTCAAAGTTTAACCATTCAATGCAACAACATCTGTCTCCCTTTACCCCTTCCCGTCCCTCCTCCCACTGAAGCATCCCCAACTCGCCAGATTGTCCTACCCGCCCGCTTCCCTCAAAAATCCCTTAAAACCCCATTTAACACCAAAGGGCTCCAAACCAACATGGGGGAACACCCGTTGGGGGACAACTTTAGGTAGCTGCACAGCCACTCCCCACACCTCTAGCCCTACGACCTGTTCGACCTCGGGCCTAGTTTGAGGAGGGGAAGTGGGGCCTGGAATACATTACCACCAGCAGCGTTGTGACTGTCTTTGGTATCTCGGTCATCCAGTGTCCCCAGCCTCAGCATATTTTTCACCAAGAGTCATCTGCCAAGCGTGTCTTATGTGGCGATTGATGGCAAGTTCCATGGAATCCCAAATTCATGACTCCTCATCTGTTTCCCTCGCTTCATCACGTTTTGCAGAGTCCCGTCCATTTGTTGCCTGTTGCGCTCGTCGTGTAGTGCGTGGGTAGTCCTCAACTTGTTGCGGATTGGTAAAGAAGCGCTGCTTCCCTTGGTATGTCACCCAAAGCCTTGCGGGATACAACAGTGCATAATCAATTTGTGCTGCACGCAGTTTCTTCTTCACCTCAATAAATTTGCGCCGTTCTTCTAGCACCATTGGAGTGAAGTCGGGGTATATCAAAAAAGAGACTCCCTCATACGACAAGTTTTTCCTGGTGCGCGCTGCACGCAGAGCCACATCCCGGTCTCTATAATGTAACAGTCGCACAATAATGGGCCTTGGTGGGGCCCCGGGTTTCGGCCTCGGTCCAAGTGATCGGTGGGCCATTTTAACGATGAACTGCATGGAGAAGGCCTCCGACCCGATGCCAGCCAGGAGTAATTTTTCTACATAGTCCTCCATGCGTCCAGTATTTGAGGACTCTGGCACACCCGTCACGCGTATGTTGTTGCGTCTACTACGGGCTTCCAAGTCCTCCTTCTTAGCTGCGATCACTGTTAGGAGGCTATCCATTCTTGCGAGTTGCGTTTTGTGAGAAGCTGTGGTGTCATCATTGTCAGAGATATGCCTCTCAGTTTCTTTGATCCGCTCATCATGTAAGTCTAGTTTGTGGGCAATGGCGTCCATTCTGAAAGACATGCGATCCACCTTATCTACAACCGTGGCAAATCCCTGTCTCATTTCCAGTAGTATCTGCTGCATATCCATGTCTGGTGACTTGGCTCCATCACCCGCTACCTCCGCCCTGCTCGGTTCACCGGCGTACGATGCTGGCTTCAAGCCTTTTTTTGTTGCGGCACCAAAGTTGAGTTTGGGTTGGCGGGTGTCTGGTTTACCCATGGCGCCACTGCTGTTAATGCCCAGTTGACTGTAACAGCTACGTGAGGTGCTTTTATCGTAGCCAACTCTGGTTCCAGCTTTTTTGTGCCCCTGTTGCAGCTTCTCACGTAACGCTGGCACTATATGTACTCTTCCACCTGTTGCGTGCTTCACACAGCTGTATTCTTCACCAGTGCCCAGCTTGTGTAATTGTGCATTCATATGCTCCTTTGTGTTATGGCTTTATCAGGTAACGCCTGTGTCTAACTGTTCCCACTTTTAAGGTCTCCAAGGTGCCCAGGGTCTCTCTCAGCGGTAGTTCCCACTCCTGCCGATTATTCAGCTTCACTGCGCCCACGACGCTCACTTTGCACACAGAACAAGTATCTCTAGTCCTCCCCGTAGTTGCAGGTTATGCTGGTATTCCTATATGGCTTTAGCTGTCTTTCCCACCTATCAGTACGATCTGCTCCAGGGCCTTTGCGTTATTGTTGCGCATTTACGTCTTATCGCGGTTATCTGCCCTTTAAGCCATGCTCTCTGACATGACCCTTTCCCGGTCCAGGCAGTTAGTCCAGCCGTCTAGCAGTATTACTAGCCTCCACGCTGTGCCTCAACGATGTGATTCGGACGCTTTTGCGTCTGCTCCGTTAGTGCTGCAGGTCTCCTCAATCCCGTCGGGGTCGGTCACGGCAGCATGAAGATCTCGCCAGTTGCACGTCTTTGATCCTCCGCTTGGCTCTCAGGTCCTTACTTGCCACCCCTTATTGCAGACGCACCAGTTTCAGCCCTCCCGGTATGTTCCTCTCCAGTGCGTGTCAGTTGATATCACTCGGCTCAGACCTTCCGCAATGAGTGCCAGCCGCTGCTCATGTATCTCTGCTAAGGGTTTGCGTCCCTCCACTGCTTGATATCTGGCGGCTGTTAGTGGCCTTTACAGGCTTCCGATGCACAGCAGCCCTCTGCAGTATGTTCGCGGCCCCATGGAATGGAATTTCGCCCAAGTATCCACTTCCGCCAGACCCGCGGCCTATGTCCCGCATGGCAAGCCTCGTGCTGTCGTGATTGCAGGCGCGCCTTCCCCTCACCTCCCGTTTCCAGCGCAGCTCTCGGCTATTTCTTTTATGTTGCGACGTTCCGGCATGTCACGTCAGATCGCCTTCAAACTTCCACCGAGGCTGGGGCTCACCGTCGCACAAGTTTATAGCAGCTTACATCCAGGTTACGTGTCTGTTAAACAGGCTATTTGTTGGATTAATTATCTAGGCAGCCATTCTGCGTGCGCGCCCTCTAGCGGCCCCCCCCCCCCGAGCCTGAAGATCTTCTTGGAAGGAAGCCAACAAGCCTTTGCAACTATAAGTTGACGCAGTGCACGGTGGTTTGGTTATTGCATGCCCCCACAAGGGATATTGGTCTCAAACATGGTGAGAGGGCAGGGCAGGCCTCGAGGGCTGTGGAGAACTACCACCTTTGTTGCAGTACCTTTCAGAGTCTGGTGGAGCTCAGGGTCAGTTGACCAGTTGACTTAGTTGCGGTGCCTGCGAATGCAGGAAAATTACTCCTTTACTTAAAGGGAGATTTCTTCAGGTGTCTTTTATGCCCACAGGCCTTGGAAACTTCCTGTATGGTGCACAGACGATGCATCAGACTGGAAGGGAAACGAGGTCGAGCCCACACGAAGTCCAGCGAAGTCCAGAGTGCCCAGACAGTAGAAGAACGAGTGGTGTATGATCTGAATCTTGTCCCACGACCAATTTAGGCACCCACCCACAGGTAAGCTCTTAAGTACCCTCAGGAAAGGGTTGGGATGATTCTGGGGACCCTCCCAGGGGAAGGTCTGGACAGTGGTGAGGTTACTCCCATGTCCTTTGTCCAGTTTGCGCCAGTGCAGGAGCCAACAGTTCCCAGAGCTGGTTTGGACTGGGCTATGCAAGGAGGCACCAAATGTGCCCCTCATACAGACTTGGTGGTGCTGGCAAGCGCACCCACCCAGCCCCAATACACTAAAACCTGTCTGGGATGTGGTCACATCTCCCTGTGACAGGTTGCTATTGTTCTGCCTTCCCCTGCTCGAGCCTGGCTCAGCACCAGAAGTGCAGAATCGTGCCCCTTGTCTGCAGCAACATTTGGTGCTGTCTGGATCTAGAAGAAGGCTGGCACCACGAACACTGAGAGCCTAACAGAGGGCTCTACCAGTGCTTGGAATCATCCATCCCACACCGTTTACCATTTACGGTGTGGGAGGTATGATTCCAACATGTTTGATACCAAACATGGTAGGATTCATTGCAGCCAATTTCAAGATGGCCATCGCGTAATTACACGGTGCCCCTTTATATGGCATATGGCTGCTTCACTTTTAACCCGGGAAAATGGATTCCATAGGCTGTAGGGGTGTCCTGCTCATGAAGGTGCTCCCTGACACTTAGAAACAAGCACCGTGCCTTCGGGATTACAAAGGCCTGCTATAGGGGTGACATAGGTTTTAAGCGCAGTGACCCTAGATATAGGAAACCTATATCTTTAGTAAGTGGTGCTAGCACCAGCTTAAACAGGCTTCAATGGCATGCCTGTAGTTCCATTTTGAATGGTCTCCTATGGGTGGCATAATGCATGCTTCAGCCCATGGGAACCTCTGAGATACCTATGCACTGGGTGGCTTAGTACCATATACTAGGGATATATAAGTTTACCCCAGTACCCAATATAGGATGTACCTAAGTACGGAGCACAGCAGTTTAAGGGAGAAAGCAGAGAGCCTAGGGTCCTTATTAGCAGGATCTCAGTCAAAATAGTCAAAAACAGCTTAGCACCAGGCAAAAAGTGGGGATAACCATGCAGAAGGATCCTACCTTCCTAAAAAGTGTTATAGTTAGTCTTGGTGTGCATTGAAAGTGTTGGGGTGATCTGTTAAGGGGGAGGTGGGGTGAGAAAAATGGGATACAAATAACACATGACTTGCCCATAATAAATAAGTAGTGTGGGGGCCTCAGCAGAATTACTTTTAGACAGATTGAGCAGCATGTTTAGCAGCTCCCTATGTCTAAAAGCAATGGCATTTCCCACAAGAGGTGGGCAGCTGGGAGGGACCGCTGGGGCATTCATGCTCCCCTCATGCACCAAGTGGAGACTGGGTGCCCCAGGGGCACCCAGCAGATATAGCCAGGCCCGGGGGGATAGGGTCCTTTGTACCAAAATCGGTTCATGGTGGAGGGGCCACACGGCCTCTACACCATTTGAGAAAGGCTGGGCCCCAGGGAATGGGGTCCCTGGGCCCGACATCTAGTTGAGGAGGGTGTCTGCGTGGCCCCCTCCCCCTAAATAAAAAAATATAAATTAATAAAAGGCCGTGCCCTGGGTAATGGGGTCCCTAGACAGAAACCGTCCTGGGAGGGGGTCAGGTTGCCACCCTCTTCCATTTCAAAATGGCCTGGCCCTGGGAAATTGGCCAAGGGAAGGGGAGCCACGCTGCCCCCTCTCCTAATAAAAGAAAAAAGACATAAAAGAGCCGACTCAGCAAGACGTCGGAGGCCCGCACTCTTTCTCCACCACTCTGCAAATGTACCTCCTGGCTCACTACTGGTTGGGGGATGAAGTCCTTTTGGATGCTGAGGGTCAGTGGGAGCCAAGAGGTGCTCCTCTTACCACCAGTAAGTCCCACACAGCACGATTGTTCAGAGCTAGTCGGAGGCCCCGCCCCCTTTCTCTACCACTCTGCAAACTGATCTGCTTGGAAACTATCAGCAGTCGGAAGACAGCCAAAGTGACAAGAAATCTGCATTAAAACCTGGCAAATTTGCTCCCGCTCCCACATAGCCATTTGAGGTGAGTAGTCTCTGCCCACACACGCCTCACTACTTTTACAGCTCTTCCTCGCTTCGTTCCCATTTGCCAACCGGTTGCCACCCACCCATTTGTAGTTCAATCACGGCCTTCACAAGTTATGTTATGCTGTGTTATGTTATATGATGTTATGTTATGTTATGGTATGTTATGTTTATCTGCATAGCACACATCTCACCTGGGAGGGTATCCTGGTGCTGAAGCAGGATCTGTATGGGCCGGGCCACTGTTGTAGCTAGGTGAAGGTCTTCAGTGTCTGTTAGCGGAATTCAAGAACTAAGGAGGCGGCTTTGGTGTGTAGGGCAGGTTGTTCCAAGCTTGAGCATTAATTATTTCTAAATGATTCCACCCAGTGTTGTAACAATGGTGTTGTGGGTCCTAATGAAATCTTGCCAAATGGATCTCTTGAACCCCTTTTGCTTAATAACAGAATCTATGATTGAACCTGCTGCACAATTAAAAGCTACGCCCCAGATTTCACCTGAGGTTAAAGGACATGTTAAGTGATGCTATAGCTAAGTGTAAAAACGTTACCTAACTGTGTGGAATAGTCAGCTTTCAGGGAGCGTCGGTGTTAACATTGGAATGTCGAAAGCTCCATTGAAGACAATGCAGTATCTGCAGGCTTATAATGGCTGATATAAGTGGGATCTCCAACATTCCAGCGTTTGCCTTCATGTTTCTCCCTTTTTAACTTAGAACATTCTACCCTCAGTCGGTGGAATGTTCTAATAGGCTTATAGGTCTTCTGCTTCAAGCCATACATACCAGTTGATAAAGGCTTTCTCCCTCGTTATAGGCTAGAGCCGCAATTGGGGGCAGGGCCTTTAACAACCGGTATAGCCCTCGGCATCGGTCTATAAGGCTATAGTATTTCCTACATGACTTTTCATAACATAACTCATGTTATTGAATGGACCCGAGTTATTATTAAGCATTAACACGATATTTGCTGACTTTTAATGTATGGTAGCATATCTGAAATCGCCATGCAAAAAAAACATTAAAGTAACCTTTCCACACGCTGCATTCTCCACTATCCTGAAGCATTCTTTAGAGTCGTGCAGAGACGGCCATGTCATGTCCCTCAGCAGTCACCTCCCTTCAGCTTGCGTAAAGTTAGGTTTCACAAAGACGCTTTCCAGCTGTACGTGGTCGTGCGCAGCTCCGCGTGCGTTTCCAAATATGCACTGTCCAAGGTCGTAAATCATATAACATTGTTAGTGTCTCGGGCCCTTCTTCCTGACACAGGAAGTGCTCTGCTGCAAAGCACAATGACACTGTGTTGCTTTAGAGTGACTCTGAAAAGCTTGCAGAACAGATAGTAAAATCAGCAAAAGTGAGGTCAGTCAGTAAATATAAGGGCCTTTGTACTGTCGAGGCGCAACGGAGGAGAACATTAAACCTAGTAGTAGTTAAACGCACATTTCGGTGTTTGTTGATCTGTTTACAGTTCTGTTTTCTTAATTCCCCAGACGGTGTTGCTTGAATTATTATGCTCTGTTGATATTCGCTTAAGGCAATATTTTGCAAAACACCAGGGTAATACTAAAAATATGGTTAATAAAGTGCACATTGAACACAATCCACGTTTATAAAAAAAATACAAAAAAATCTAATCAATGATACATTACACCTACACTTGCTCCTCAAGCCGAACACCACTGCGTGGTAACAGCCAAATCGCACAGCAGTGAGGTCATGAGTATTGTGCCAAGCACGTGTAAGATTAGCGGTAATAACTATTACTAGTAAGCAGGAGTGCACAAGTCCTATAAAAAGAAGCAGGGGGGACTGCCCAAGTTGCAGGCAGTATGCAAGTGACATCATGATGTGTGCCAACACAACACATGAGGTAACGACACGTGAGAACTCACATGGCATCACAGGAAGTGGCCTCACTGGAAGACTGCATTAGGATGAGTAGCGCTATAAAAGAAATAACATAGCGCTATTTATATTGTTATTTGTGTAAATACTGGGACAGACCATCCCATCTGACATTCTTACTGTGCATGCATTTATATACAGGGACTGAAAAAAGTTAAAAGCATGTATCACTTAAGTGTCTGTGAAGAGATAAGCTGTGTGCTTTTGTTTCCTCCCCTGTACATTTGCATTTAAGTGAGAGGTTCCGGCCGCCTCCCGTCTGATAATCGATCAACTTCTTCCTTTATCTTTGGCACAGCTGTAGGTGTAAAAAAAAAGCCGCCTAACTGCCTGCACGTTGCTGCTGAGAATGAAAACCAGACACCGTGCTGGAGCTGCTGAACGTGTCCCAGTGTCTGAAAATGACACTAGGAAAAGTTCAACCTATTTCTGTGGGGCTAAACTTCTTGGCAGGGGGGACGGCATCCACCCAGTGAAAAGAGTGGGTGGACGCTGTGTACCCGTGTGTACCCCCGACTCGTGCCCTGCTAGTAAGTTATGGTTGATGTGGTCTGCACACTGCTGCACGACACACTGCTGCATGCCACACACTGCTGCACGCCTCACACTGCTGCACACTGCTGCACGCCACACACTGCTGCACACTGCTGCATTACTCACACTGCTGCATGCTGCACACTGCTGCACGACACAATGCTGCATGCCTCACATTGATGCACGCCTCACACTGCTCCACGCCTAACACTGCTGCACACTGCCGCACGCCTCACACTGCTGCATGCCTCACACTGCTGCATGCTGCACACTGCTGCACGACACACTGCTGCACGCCACACACTGCTGCACGCCACACACTGCTGCACGGCTCACACTGCTGCACGCTGCACACTGCTGCACGCCTCACACTGCTGCACGCCTCACACTGCTGCATACTGCACACTAATGCACGCCACACTGCTGCACACCTCACACTGCTGCACGCCTCACACTGCTGCACACTGCTGCATTACTCACACTGCTGCATGCTGCACACTGCTGCACGCCTCACACTGCTGCATGCCTCACACTGCTGCACGCCTCACACTGCTGCATACTGCACACTAATGCACGCCACACTGCTGCACACCTCACACTGCTGCACGCCTCACACTGCTGCACACTGCTGCATTACTCACACTGCTGCATGCTGCACACTGCTGCA